>NC_143146.1:31538500-31850250 GCF_059928025.1 Delphinapterus leucas | reverse complement strand
CACTAGCTGAACTTCTTGACAAGCCAGTGGGTAAGGGAATTTGGAAAACACAGCTTGAAAGAGAATGGATAATGCAAAGAGACACTGAGACTTCAGTAATGATTACTTAACGATTAATTAGTCTATAAAACGTTTCACTTTCCAGATGTCCACAAACCAGGCATACATACACATGCACACCAGCTCACACATGAGCTATATAATATGTGCTCAGTCACAATGACAATGAAATGATGCCCATGAGTATACAGAGAGCACAGCCTGGGGATCAAAGAGACTCTCTTGACTCCCCCAGTCTCACTGCCTTTTTCATTCTTTCATCAACACAATTTATCTCTAGGTAGTTCATAATAAGTTGCCACCATGAATGCCATTATATTTTTAATTTAGTTATTAATGAAGCATAGATATGATATTTACTTTAGCACCCTTACTTTACTAAACTCAAGTTATTTAATCCTAACTTAACCACCTTTTTCTCTAATTTGAGGTATTCAATCACACTCTCTCGAAATACTGTTTTTATCTAAGTTTATCTAGTGCTTACTCTTTTTATTTGTGTTCCAGGTACACACTGAGTAGATTTTCTAAAACAAAATAATGACGATTGTGTTAGCAGGTTGCTTCTTTTCTGATTTTAATGGAAACTCTTGTTTTTTTTCCGTTAAATATACTGTTGACTACTGGTTAGAAGAAACACCTATTAAGTTTTATTTTTTAGTATTTTTCTAAGGAATGGCAGTTGAATTCTATTAAATGTCAGAATTTATTGAGAAGATTACAGAGTAATAGTTCTTCATATTTAACAACAGATTTCCTTTTTATTCATTCTATCTTCTTTTTCCTCTTAAACCTCCTATATTTCTTGGCTTATACACAAAATGCCTTGGCATTATAAAAAAGCCAGCCAATAAAAGTATTTCTTTCTCTGTGGTTATTCCTCTGTTCAGGAACCACACAATCACAGTCTGAGCTCTATCTGTGGTTCAACATTTCTTCACTAGTTTTATCACGGGTGGAGAACAAGAAACTTCTTTTCCGCCAAATCCTTGTTTTTATCCAGTTGCCAGATTCTAGATGGCTTAGCTTATGTAAGGCCTAACTTCTGTGTCATAAAGGAATTTATTTTTATAGATCTTAGAACTGCTAAAGAACTTAGAAACAGTGAAAACAAAGAAACCAATCACCTAAAGCCCAGAGAGTTAAGTAATGTTTTCCAAGAATATACAGAAGTATCTAGTAGTCTTAGGCTAAGATCTCAGCCTGCCAACCAGGTAACATATTTTTCACTTACCATAATTTTCCTCTTGTCCATTTGGTTTGGGTAGAACTTTTCCCATATGAAATTATATTTAAGACTTGAAACATCAGAAAAGGAAATGGGCTTTGATCTATGCCAGCCATTCTAATATCTTCATGGTGGGTGGTTAGCAATGCTGACATCGAACAGAAGGTTACAGAGTGAATTACGAGCCACATGTCAAAGAGTGGATGGCAGTACCTAGGGCACAGAGGAGTGTAGGGGATACACCAGGAGGAACGAATGATGGGGAACAACAAAGGACTGACCTCACTGGAGTGGAAGGAATGGACAGTTAGGCAGTTTGATATTAGGTTTAAGTTTTGCTGCCCTAGATTGGAAGTTTGATCATAATGAACAGGTCAAAGAGAAACCACCACAGGTCCTACAGATGGGAAGAAAACAAAGTGGCTACGACAGAAGATGAATTTTTGAGGAATCCTGTCCCAAGCATGCTTCACATTCAGAAGAAGCTGATATCAAAATTATCCGTTATAAAGCAAGACACACTGCCTCTTATTATGTTCATTATAACTCAGATAGTAAGTTATGTCGAACAAAGAGTTCCCAATTAACTGATTTTATTTTATTTATTTATTTATTATTTATTTTTGGCTACATTGGATCTTTGTTGCTGCGCACGGGCTTTCTCTTGTTGCAGTGAGCAGGTGCTATTCTTCGTTGCAGTGCACGGGCTTCTCATTGTGGTGGCTTCTCTTGCAGAGCATGGGCTCTAGGCACGCGGACTTCAGTAGTTGTGGCACGTGGGTCCAGTAGTTGTGGCACGTGGGCTCAGTAGTTGTGGCTTGCAGGCTCTAGAGCGCAGGCTCAGTAGTTGTGGTGCACGGGCTTAATTGCTCCGTGGCATGTGGGATCTTCCCTGGACAGGGCTCGAACCCATGTCCCCTGCATTGGCAGGAGGATTCTTAACCACTGTGCCACCAGGGAAGCCCCAATTAACTGATTTTAAATCTTTGGATAAGAAAGTTTCTGATGAAATCAAAATCACATTGAAAACTATGTTTTTTTCCCAAAAGCAATGCAAATGTGAGGGAAGGGAATGAATACTTTCTGAAGGTCCACTATGTGCCAGCAGTATGCTGAGGGTGACCACTGAAGTCAGCTACAGTGTCGGGGAGCCTCTCAGTCTTTCCCCAGGACATAATAACAAGCTGACAGTAACAGTGTGGCATATTCAGCTTCATCTATGAAGGAGTAGCTCATATAAAAATAAAAATCATCAGAGGAGCATAAACTAGGTCTGAGTTTTCATCCCCACCTAATTCACTTCTTCCTTGAAGTGTTTTAATGTCTATTCTCTAAATCTAGGCTTTCTTCTCCAGAATTAGCAATTCTCTTCATATTTTGTCCTTTACCCTAAAACTTAAAATTTTTTTTTGTTGATAGAGATTCATTAAATCCATATGTATGAGCGCTAAATGATGGACTCAGGTTTTCTGCTGTAATATAACGGCTAACAGTTAGTCCCCTCCAAGAGAATGAGAGACTGGGATATTGAAGACTTGTGCTTTATTATTTCTGTGTTTTATCATGCTAAAAATTCTAAACTCATAATACTAACAGTTCTTTTCCTGGGCAAATGTTTTTGTCATATTTCATATCCAGTCTCAACCAGGCAACAGGCCTGCAAAACTAATGGTTACTTTTAGGTCCAGCACTTTTTTTTTTTAAATTAATTAATTAATTTATTTATTTTTGGCTATGTTGGGTCTTCGCTGTTGTGTGCAGACTTTCTCTAGTTGCAGCCAGTGGGGGCTCCTCATCGTTGTGGTTCATGGGCTTCTCACTGCGGTGGCTTCTCTTGTTGCGGAGCACAGGCTCTAGGCACGCAGGCTTCAGTAGTTGTGGCACTTGGGCTCAGTAGTTGTGGCGCATGGGGTTAGTTGCCTCCGCGGCATGTGGGATCTTCCCGGACCAGGGCTCGAATCCATGTCCCCTGCATTGGCAGGTGGATTCTTAACCACTCCACCACCAGGGAAGTCCCAGGTCCAGCACTTCTATCTTGGACATGATAGCCACATTATGTACACACACACTTGTGCTCTAAATTTGGTTCCCATGGCAAAAATCACCTTAAACTCTTCGAGTTATGGTGGAAAGAGGGAATATAAATTTTATAGCATATTGAAAACATTTAATAAATCATTTTCATGGGGGGGAAAAACAGCCTCAAATGAAAAAGTTGAGTTTGCTAACCCAAGCACTGCAACTCAACGATAGAGCAGTCTGCTTATTCTCACTTTGAATGAGCTAACAGCTTAGGTAATGAATCCAGCATTCCAAACACAATCTGCGTTTGCAGGCCAAATACCTCCTGATACCTCAATTGCCTACCTGACCTCTCCATATTTTTGGCCTTTGGGCACTTCAGACCCTGTTGATGTATAAAACTCAATCCATCATCTTCTTCATCCTGATCAGGTCTTCCTTCCACCCGTGTCCTCTATCCCAGGACAGACCAATATCAAACTACCTGGCATCTCAGGACAGACACTGGTACCTTCTTCTTGACTCCTTCCTCTTCTTCAACCCCTACTTGCCATCGGTCTTCAAATGCTGACTACTTCACGTGCCAAACTGCTCTCTAATTTGTCTATTTCTCTTCACACCAGCTACCCCACTCTGTTCCAGGCCACCATCAGTCATATCCTACACGGATCACTGCAATGGCTTTTTAACTGATCTACCTGCATTCCTCATGCCCTCTTCAATTCGTTGAACCCAACATAACAGTGGTCCTTCTAAAATACAAATCTCATGATGCCACGCCCACACTTAAAATGTTTCACTAGTTCTCCAATTCTCTTAGGATACTTTTTTTTTTTAATTTATTTTTGGCTGCGTTGGGTCCTCGTTGCTGTGCATGGGCTTTCTCTAGTTGCGGTGAGCTACTCTTTGTTGCGGCGCGCGGGCTTCTCATTGTCGTGGCTTCTCTTGTTGTGGAGCACGGGCTCTAGGCATGCGGGCTTCAGTAGTTGTGGCACTTGGGCTCAGTAGTTGCGGTGCATGGGCTTAGTGGCTCCGCAGCAGGTGGGATCTTCCCAGACCAGGGCTCAAACCCATGTCCCCTGCATTGGCAGGTGGATTCTTAACCACTGCGCCACCAGAGAAGCCCACTTAGGATACCTTTTAAAAAAATTCTCATGATCTGTTTTCTGTTTATTTCTCTACAGTCATGTAAGACTACTCCAATCAGTCCCTACTTGGCCTATAAGTACTGCATATTCTAGGCCTTCAGGACCTCAAGGTTGCAAGTCCTCTCTTCATTCTGGGACCTTGTAAAGATAGTTATTATGCCTGTCAGGGAACACTTTTTTCCCTTGCTCCTGTCACCTGCCTAACCCCTACATCTCCTTTAATCATTTACTCAGATTTCACTTCCTGCAGGAGAGAGACCAACTTCCAAAATTCTGGGCTAAGCAACCCTCCTTACTGTCAGCTTCCTATTAAAGCTTTTCTCTTTCTCTTAACTAAAATCTTTCTCTGCCTGACACACAATAAACTCCTAAAACAATGCTCAAGAAGTAAATTAACCTATCTTAGAAAGTGATCTTCAGGTTGATAATTTCAGATACAAAGGGCAGCAATACATATCTTACCCGCCCCCCAGCCCTTTCCTTCTTAAAGAAAACCTTATTGCAGGAGACTTGTAGGCTCTTCTCAATTGTCCTCAATTTATCCACTAGCACAAAGCTGAAGACGGGGAGATAAACCACCTAATATTTAAAGAGGTTCATAAATATCTAGCACCAGACAATTCCCTCGGGACTTTTAAAATTGTAGCTGAAAAAAGCTCTGCTACTCATGACCATCATCCAAGTCTGGCCCACTTCTGAAGTCCTTAAGAAAGAGACTAGGGAGGAAAAGGAGAGAACTGTGGAATCATGTGTCCTCTGCCTGGTTGTCGGGACAGGGGACCAGGGGTATTAGGAGCTTACCCCAACCAAAGGTGAATGCGATGGACAGCGACCAAGTCTGTTATGAATATAATACTTATAAGAAGGGGAAATTTTATATCTCAACCCTTGGCTGGACATGCACTTCGGCAATACATTTATTATCCTTCTACCTATCCAAAAATGTGAAAAGAGAAATTAGAGACCAACAGGTAGTGAAACGTAGAGGAATGAGCACACAGACTACACTCCCACCTTTTGGCACTGTAATAGGTGAGAGTCCCATGAATTAAGGAACATTGCAGAAGGAATTTGGGCCCGTACCTCAAAAGAATGTTTAGCAATGAAAGGCAACTGCAAGAGAAAACAGCCATAAGGTATGCTTCTGATGGCAACAATTGAGGGAGGTGGGTGAGAAAAGGTCACGCTAGTAGCATTAGATGTCCCCCATTAGGGAACCGTACAATGGGGCTGCCCAGGAGGCTACCAGCGAGGGGCACCCTGCCCAGAGAGGGGGATGGAGGCATGGACCACTGGAAGACTGAAAGAAAACATGGCTGCCCTGCTTTGACAGGTCCTCTGAGAAGGTGAAATAAAAGTGAACGCCATCTATACGGAGAACACCGCATCACTGAGGCCACCAGTGGTAAAGAACTAGATCAAGCCAGATCAAACTGTAGACTGGCTCTCATTACTGTCTTCTCTCCCCTCTCCCCTCCTATTCTCACCTATTAGAAGGAGGGGAGGAAAATGACCCAGAAACCAATACTGCCCTCCTCCCCACTCCTTGAGACACATTCCAAGTTGAGGAAGAAGAAGATGAAGTTAAAAAACAAAACCAAAAACAGAATTTCTTTCCCTCCTCTGAGCCATCTGCACAAGAGCTTACAGTTGGGTATGAGGTTCAAGTATGAAGCTGGACTGAAAGTTTTTTTTTAAATGACCGAAAGTCACTAATAAGGTATAGAAAACATTTGAGATGAGATGTCAATTAAGGGATACAAATGGGAACTTCTAAAGACTCAGGAAAAACACAAAATTTCAAGTTTATACTTTACCAAATTCAGAGTTTTCAATAAACTGATGAGCGATTTCAGTCATCATACAAGAAAAACCATCCAAATGAGACAACAATTTGCTAGAGCAGAACTGGCACCTAATTAGACTACATATTAAGGGCAAAATTTTTTAAGCTATTCCATAATACCCAATAGACAAATCATTCTGTTCCTAACCACCTCTATCTTCAATAAGTTTTATTAACTGCTACTTACAGTAACTAGCAAAATAGGGGTTTACAAAATACGAGAACCTATCTTAAGCCTTTTAATACATTTTTTCAATTTAATACATTATCGAACGATGCAAACGTCAGTGAAATTCATTCAGAGTTCTACGTCTTAATGGGATGATTACATGATTTCCAAATAAAGTCTTATGCAACTACATTATTACTCATGAAAAATCTCACTAAGTACACAGACTAAGGACTCAAGCTGTAATTGAAAACTATAGTTTTTAACTTCTGAAAAACTAATCATACATAGTAAGAAACTGTTTTTTGCAATACTACAACTGAAATCTCATGCTTGAAAAAAAAATGAAAACATTCAATTGTGTCGCCAAAATTAGCCAAATTTCTACACGTTTTTCCTTTTGTAAAAACATTGTATTGGCTTACTCGGTATACTGCTCATGGCTATAAATGCAGGCATACTAAACACTTCACACACATCCCAATCAGAGTGGGATTCCTGTTGGCCCATCTGCTTTAAATTGTATGCCAAGAACCAAGAAAAATCTTGGAAGTTCTGAGTCCCAGTTGTAAAAACAGAAGATAAATTAGGAATCATAGACTGGAAAAACACTCCAATGACAACTTGATTAATTCAATGGCCATTTTGATTGAAGTGAAGAAATAATAGACTTCTCTAAACAGTGTAACTGCATACACACTAAAATCATTTAACGTAGACCCATCACTCTTTTTTTTTTTTTTGCGGTACGCAGGCCTCTCACTGTTGTGGCCTCTCCTGTTGTGGAGCACAGGCTCCGGATGCGCAGGCTCAGCGGCCACGGCTCACGGGCCCAGCCGCTCCACGGCATGTGGGATCTTCCCGGACCAGGGCACGAACCCGTGTCCCTGCATCGGCAGGCAGACTCTCAACCACTGCACCACCAGGGAAGCCCAGACCCATCACTCTTAATTGTGCTTTTGTGTTGCTATTTATGTTGTCGATTCAAAAACTTCATCCACATTCAGCAAACATCCTATAATTAGCTATGGCTTCACCTCCAGAGACAAGGAGCACAATGATCTCAGGTTCTTAATATTCCTTTGAAAGTTCTCAAAAGCTATGCTAAGTAAATCAGTCAGAAAGCCTCAGCCAAGCAGTCCACCCACGTTCAACAACCTTTCTCTACCGAATGGTAATTACAGTCTGTGAAACAGGCAGCCTCCGATAAACAGCATCAAGTTTAGAAGACAGATATCTGTAGGGGCCTTTCTGTTGCCATAGAAATATCTTCAAGCCACCTTGTCCTCAGCACGAAACATCACCTTCACATTAGCCTGCTATTAATGGCGTGTGTGCATGTGTATGTGTGTGTGTGTGTGCGCGCGTGTGCATGTGTGCACGCACACGTGTTGGGGTGGGTTGGGGGCATATATTAGCCCAAATTAGAGGATAATTTACCCTGTCCTGATGGTTATCAATAAGATGTGGTCCTTAGTTCTAAAACATTCCCCAAAATGGAGAACACAAGTCTTCTCAGTGACAACAGTCCCTGATTAATGGGTTCTTGCTCCCTTGGTTCAGCTGAAAACCTCCATAATGCAGCAAAGCAATAATTCAGCAAATAATTCTCCGTATCCCCTTTCTTCATTCTAAGCTCTGGGGTCAGTGGCTTCCGAAAGAAAAGGTGTCAGCAGCTGCCTGGAGATGGGGAAATAAATCTCACCGTGTCGACCCAAACGTGAAAACCATTTTAGGAATCATTAGTTCAGGGCGGGGAGCCTGGGATACCGTTCCATAAATTATTTTAAAGGTTGTTTTTAAAAGAATCAAATGAACTTCCCTGAGGCATATTAATGGCTTAAAAGTACACGATCATTTCATGTATCTGTAAATAACTTTCAGTGGAAATCCACAGTGTACCATTTGGGACCAGAGGAACGAGACAGAATTTAGTCATCTCTACTGCTTACATTTTAATGTGCTTATTCATAGGGCCACTTAAACACAAAATCTTAACTAAATATGGAGGATAGTTTAAAAAGTAAAATTACAAAAATGTAATTACTTGGACTTCTACTGTCCCCAAATGCTTATGGTGTATATCAGGGAGCAGGTAAGAAGGGAAGGCATGGAGATGTGTGTTGGAAGGGTAAGAGATTCAGAAGCAGCAGAGAGGGGTACAAAAAGTTTTAATGCTCAACTACCTTGAGGTAGGTATTCTATTTCTTGGTCACTTTACATACGCAATTTGTTTAATTCAAGAATTCCTGGCATTAGATGAGGCCCTTTGACATCTGTTCTCTCAATTATTTCTAAAATACTACCAAGGGAGGAGGTGGAAGAAGAGTGAATGTCTTGCCATCTTTACCGAGGCGGATACCAAAGCTCAGGAAGATTAAATGATTTGCCCAAGTTCACAGACGTGCTTCACAGGGCTCCCAGGAAGCAAACGTAACTCGAAAGCCAGGGAGCTTTCCAACACTTCACTATGGTATTACTTCCGGTGTCACTTTATGTAGCACAGTAGCCACACAATACATTCTAAAATATTCTTTGCACAAACAATGAAGAAACTTTCTCAGCACACAGTAATGATTCATTGTTAAATCAAGAATATTAAAGCTTCTTTCTTTCTATCCTTTTATTCTCAAAGTGCTCAAGATCCAATCCATCAATAGTCCTCTGTTAGTTTCAATGAGATGATGATATAACTAAGATTAGTGAAAGTCTTACTAAAAAGACTAAAAATAAGTGCTGTCCAGCAATATGACCCTGAGTTGGGTTTAGTTCATTTTTTTTTATGCCGTTCTTTTGGAGAAACGTGTACAGTCTTCATTAGTTTATCCTAAAAGGATACAGTTGCTTTATTCAGATCACTGCCTCTGCATGTGCCACTGAAAGTTTTTCTTTATAATTTTTTAACTAAAAGGTTAGCCCACAAATCAAGACATTATACTTTTTTATATGCGCTACCGAGAGTTTTTATGTAATGTGATCTAATAGAAGATATCATCTCACTTGGTCTATGTCTAATTGATAGCTTAATTTTTAAAGCAGTACCATTTTTTTATTAATAAAGATGCTGTCTGTGTGTGACACTTGTGTGTGCCAGAACATGCTGAGACGGTGACGAAGTGATCGTCACCTCAGGAGATGGGCAATAAACACTAAAATTAACCACAGTGTCTAAAGTCTTATTAATTATGGCAACCCACAAATACATGATAAGCCTGTAACTTCAACAGTACAAGGAAAATAAAAGGGACTGATAAATTTGACATGATATTTGAAAATATACTAAAAGAATAAAAATCTGGCCATCTTTTAAGAAATTCATATTACTATGAAGAATAACAGGGTTTGAATCTAAAACCAAATTTAAGAATAGGACTGTGTAATTTTTTTCTGAAAGCTTCCCTATCCACATATCAAGTCCATTTTCAAATAGGTAGATCAACTGAATTGTAATAAATGGGCATGGGGGAAAGTTAATGCCCCAGAAGTTTCAAATTGTTCCTCTGCTCTTGCACTTAGTCTGCAACAAAGCCAAGCTAAAGATATACAAGAGAATATAAGAAAGTGGTCTGCATCAAGGAGGACCATAACCAAATACTTTTTAATGGCAATCAACAACCTTAAAGTAAACTTCTGGGTAGCAGTTACAGGCAAAGACAAGGCTACAAATGCATACTCAATAGATCAGAAATAAGCAATCAAAGTCATCTCAACCACAGACTTCAGGGAAAAAAAAGCCAATCAGGTTCAAAGGTTCTATACGCTAATTATAGCTATTGACGGTCATTAATAAAACCTACTACCCTATGGTTCCTCCTAACACTGATGCAACAAATTTGTTTTCTGTGATGTATAGGCCGACTTACGTAACAATCATTTCCCCCAAATCTCTGAATTCTGTTTCCTTGGATCATTCGATATATAGCAAATGCAATTTTCATTAGAGAACAGAATAATGCACTATTTAACTTTATCAACTTTACTAAGAGATGGAAAGGTATTTTCTCATGTGTATTTTTTAAATTACAAACTGAATTTTGATTCCATTAGCTCACTGTGAAATTTAGGTCCAAACAGGCCAAAGGACACAACAATATCAGAAATCCTAGCTATCCCTAAGAAATTCTGTCACTTCATTTCAGTGACCATCTTAAAAATTAATATAACTATATTCTGGATCATAGCAAGAAGACCCAGAACTCAGTAGATCAGGATTGCCAGACTCAAAAAACCTGGGCTTTAGCAGTCAGAAGCCATTCACATTGATGGCAATTGACACACTCAGCAAAAATCATCATCCATCACAGATGGGATATTAATTTGAAGTTTATAGATTTCTGAATTGTCAATTTAACCTGCATATCTGTTTAGTTTGTATGGCTACTGTTGGATTGGTCAAAAAGTTTGTTCGGGTTTTTTCCATAACAGCGTGCAGAAAAACCCAAACGCACTTTTTGGCCAAGCTGATATATCTATTTAATGCAATATCATAAACAACAGAAAAAATCATATACGATTTTAGAGGTATTAAAGTTTTTTTTCCTTTTTTAGAAAGAATCCCTTCATTACTCATATTTAACCTGCAGTTTGCCCTTACTCTTGTTCTTCAGTTACCTCTTAACTTTCAAATTATTGTTTTACTTGCACAAGTGAAAGGTTTTTGGTTTTTTCTGCCTCGCTGAAACCTGAGGCAGCAATGACCTTTTTTAATTTTCGTGAGACTCTGTTGAAATGTTATCATCATAGTTAATCACTCCATTGCTAAATTAGTACCCTGGGTAAGTAACAGTACAATAGCTTTAAAAATACACATTTCAGAGTAAAATCAGCATATTTGTGCCCAAGTCCAAGCATTAGTTCCTGTACTCTTGCCATTATTACTTTGTGTTAACAAGAAAATGTCAATTCCAGAGATTTAATTCCCAATTAATTTAGTAGCTGATCTTACATTGTATTGTCTCCTTTTCATTATATCCTTGGAATACATACATAAAAGCTGGGAACATCCTGAAATACTGTACTAAAAGTGATTCTGATCATTTTAACTCTCAATATATAATAAAATAAATCTTTGTGGTTGTGTAATACATTTTTCTTCAGATTAAACATCAGAAAAAATTTTAATGTTCATAAGGATGGGTTCTCTTCATGAAATTTGCATTACATTATGCCATCATCCCCCCAAACTTAATTAACTTACCTAAAATCAGGCACCTCTTTCCCCCACAATTATTTCATCTCAACTTCCTACAATTGATCAGTAGACCCATGACTTATACGTGAGATCTTTCATGGATTTACAAAATCTTTGGAAGATAAAGATCAACCTTCCCAGACCAAGAAATCCCAAGTAAAATCTGCGCCAAGTATTCAACTAAATTCTGTTCCCACACTACCAGTGACAGGGCACAAAGCACTCATCAGAAAGAGGATCTCATTTTTCAAACAATTCTACTTGTTACTAAGCTCTTGCTTCCTCATAATCGATCCTGACTTCCTATAACTTCTGGTTTGTACTAACACCACCTTCTGAACTAAAGTTAATTACAGATACATCATCTGTAATAAACTTTCAAAAATCTGAAAGTCTATTGAATCTCCTCCTATGTCTGTTGCTCTGTTGGCTAAATCTCTCTTTGCTACCTCAGTTATGTTTATGTGGGATGACTTCAAATCTCTCACCATCCTGACCACTTGCATCTAAAGAGATTCCATCTTTTCAAAGTTTGTCGCCCTAATAGGACATGTGCAGCATTTCCAGCACAGAGTCAAAGAAATTTTAAGAGTTGTGATATCCAGCCAGCCATTCACCATCAATCTACAATGGATGTTAAGTGAACATCCATTATGTCCTAGACGTGACTTATGTGTGTTTTTAAAAAAAAAATCTCTGAATATTGACGTTTCACTGCCTATGAATCTGCGTTACTCTTGTTCAGTCCACGTTTTCCCATCTTATCTAAATAACTAAATAACTTAATGGAAGATTCCTTTACCATTTTCTTAAATTGCTGAAATCAAAAAAGTCTTTGGTTTTTCCTTGATCCACTATTCCAATAAGCTTTACCATTAGGTTATTTTGTACACCATCACCCTAGAGTGGTACAGTTCCTTATAATTTATAAATTTTTAAATTTACAATAATTTCCAACCTTAATTTTTTTGGATGCATCCAATGGCTCAGCAATATGAAGAGAATAGCAATTATTAGCCCCTGTTATAAAAGGGTAATCAGGAGCTCAGAGCTTGCAGCATGTTAGGTGTAGGGCTGGTATTAAATACCAAGGCTTTTGATTCCTCATTTGTACTAGGTCTCCTGCACCCTGCCCAGCTTCTGAGCTCTGCTTTTAGGAAATACCCATGTTCACTCCATGTTAACACAAACAATCTATTTAATATTCTCCAAAAAATATTGGAGGCGGGGGGCGTTTTACAATTACTGTAACATTCTATAGCTTCTGGCACTTATATATTTGCTCTATATTGAAAGGTTGAACATTTGATAGAAATAAAAGCAGATTTAATCCTATTTTTCAGTCCTCATGTGTTCTAACAGACAAAACACCTAAATATATTGGACAGAATTTTGTAATCTAAACATGAATGTAACATTATATAATAAACTAAAGTTACAGATTATTCTGCTACCTGTATTAAGGCAACTTGAATCTTAGCCACAAAATTTTTAGCTAATGGGAATACTGAGCTATATAGTAATGAATTCAAACTCATGACTCTTAAAAAAATAACCTTACAATAATTATGAGACAAGAGGATAAGGTATGGTAGTATATGAGTGAATGAAAACAATTTTTAAAAATCTCCTGGCTTATTAAAATGAGAAAGTCACATCAGGAAGCTATTTCAGCTTTTGTTCATAAGGTCAAGAGGGAGGGGCTATGGGAATACATGTATGCATATGGCGGATTCACTTTGTTGTATAAGAGAAACTAACACAGTATTGTGAAGCAATTATACTCCAGTAAAGATCTATTTAAAAAAAAAAGATGATATGAAGTAATGGCCCCATCTAAAAATATAAATTTAGTGGAATTTCAGGATAATCTTTAAAGATACAATTCAGTGCAATTCAAAACCTCAATACTGCCCATGCACCCAGGAGCTTAACAGCCAAACACGTTCCTACAGTCAGCAACAGAGAAACATACAAGAGTGGTTTTTAAGTTCACAGAAAAGACGTGTTCCTGAAAAATGCACAAATTTCTATAAAGCAGAGGATATATATTCATTTGTTCTAATCAAAGAATTATTTTAATGTACCTAGAATAAATATATCAGGAGTTACAGAGATAAGAAAAATATTCAGATGAGAAACAGTACAAACATTAGACCAAAACTTAACATTCCCTGTATTCTGAACCACAGAAATGTACACGGTGTCTTTGTGCTTTCGTTCTGTGACTCTGTTTATTTCCAAGCAAACATAACCTTTTAAATAAAACTGTTTTGTAGGCCAGAAGCCCCACGGTTTTCTCCAATGTTTCTGCTCCTTTTATGCTTCTATAAGGTACAATGATTTAGGTTAGGATGCGTCCAGGGTTTTGTGGTTTTGGGTTTGTTTTGTTTTGCCCCAGGTAAGGCTCTGCTAAAGGCCTAACTACTTACTACTCCTTCACAATAGCTCCCAGAAGGTAGGTTCTAAAATACCTTCTCAGGGCTCCCCTGGTGGCGCAGTGGTTGAGAGTCCATCTGCCGATGCAGGGGACACGGGGTCGTGCCCCGGTCCGGGAAGATCCCACATGCCGTGGAGCGGCTGGGCCCGTGAGCCATGGCCGCTGAGCCTGTGCGTCCGGAGCCTGCGCTCCGCAACGGGAGAGGCTACAACAGTGAGAGGCCACAGCAGTGAGAGGCCCGCGTACCATAAAAAAAATAAAATAAAATACCTTCTCAGAAAAATGCTACCGATTGTTTACTTAACAAGGGCTACTAGAGCTAATTTGATGGTTACTGTTCTTTTTCTAAGTTCATTACGTCAAAGTCTGCTTATTTGTCCTACATATGTTGTTTAAAAAAATCACCACAGTTTATCAGGCCACAGGTGTAGGTTCCCACTGAGTGGCCTTCCTTTAAGCAACACCCAGGAGAAAACAGAAACTTGAACACTCCTTTGTGGATACTGTTCTGGGTGAACTGTGTCCTCCAAAATGATATGTTTAAGTCCTAACCTCCAGAACCTCAGACTGTGACCTTATTTGGAGATGGGGTTGTTCCAGATGTAACTAGTTAAGATGAAGTAGTACTGGAGTAGCGTGAGACCTTAGTCAAGTATGACGGGGGTCCTTCAAAGAAGAAGAGACACAGAGACAGAAATACAAAAGGAGACCGGGATGGGGGTAACGCGTCTAAATGGCCAAGGACCACCAAGGATTGCTGGCAAACACCAAAAGCTAAAAGAAGTAAGAAAGGATTCTCCCGTACAGGTTTCAGAGGAGGAGCCGTGGCTCTCCCAACACTTAATTTTGGACTTCTCCAAAGGTGTGAGAGAATCCACTTCTGTTATTGGAAGACACAAAGTTTGTGGTAACCTGACATATACCACACGTCTTTGTTAAGTCAATCTTCTCTTTCTTCAGTGTGCTGTATTCCTCCTATACTGCAAGCTACGCACACTGCCCTCACTCATGGCATGCAGCCTTACGCTTCATCCTCTTTGCTTGTAACATTCTCTCTCTCGGCTCTCTTTCCCCACACTTCTTCATGTCATTAACGTACCTTTCAAACTCATCTCCGAGTTACCTTCTCCACGTAACCTCACCTAATCTCTTCCCAGGCTGGGTTTTGTGCTGAGCTTCTCTTTCCCCCAAGCATAACAAACAAATCTGTGACACACCTCTGCCTTCCCCAACGACTGTCGGCTCTGAACTCACACTGACTGCTTCTCACCGCTGCACCCCCAGGACCGAACTTAGTACTAGGCTCAGAATATTTGCTGCACGGCTGAACTACTCCTATCTTGCATTATCCTATGCTTTCCTCTCTTTAGATCCCCTTCGGCTCATGCATCACGTAATCCTCAATTTAGAAGTCAGCAGGTAATTTTAGGGCTTCCGTCGAGAAAATCCTTAGATGCAATTCTAGGAAAAAACCAGCTGATGCGGCACTTGGGAGCCACAGCCCAGCTACAGGGACCTGGGCTATTCCTCAGGTTTGCCATAATTTTAATCATCACCTGTAAGTCATGGTCTGCATTCTGTCCAGCCTGGCTTTCCGTTCTGTTGATCAGCAGGCAGACCAGCAGAAGCAGCACCATGCGAGTCTAAGCACGAATACGAGAACCCTTTCCTTCCATTGATATAAGTGACCATGTGTGGATTTTCACCCTTTGTGATGGAACGGAACTGGATGGCTCAGCAAATAAAAGCAAGCATTGATGCTGGTGATGACCAAAAGAGCAGATTTGAACTTAGCACACACAAAAACAAAAGAAGCTTTTCATACCTTTCAAATAAAACACACGCTGTTAACATTTATTTATATTTTAAAAGCACTTTTATGTATAAATGAATATTACCATCAGCATATTTTCATCTGTTCTTGTTTTAACTGTAGCACTTTAAAAATGATACAATATAAGCAGTATATGCCAAACTTCTAAACAGGGCAATACACACTATAATGGCATCTGAAACAGCTTTACAAGTATGTTTCTTGTTGAAAGAAAAATGTCAGTGAAAAAGGATGAGCGCAGTCAAGTGTTTTGTAAGAAACCATTTGCACTGCATCTCTATGAATTAAATGAATTGACTTTTTCATCTTTGCTGGTCCCTGGCCAGCCCAGCCCTGGGTCTGTAAGCCGACTAGCTTGTTCTTGCCAACATCAACAAATGGCCCATGGACCTTGATTTTCCTTGTGAATATCCCAAACCACTTTACTTCGACCAACTTTAAATGCCATTTTTGACTTACGTCTGATAGCTGTTCCTCACCCCTTGGGTTTCCCACTGAAGGTCTTTCTCTTGCACCCTGGCTGTGATGACTCTCTTAGATCCACCAGCACAAAGCCCTGGCTGTGTCCTCTTTATCCACCTCTCACAAGCCCACTTTTCCCGTGCAGCTTATCCTCCTGAGAGTCCTGGCAGCCACGAGAAGACCCATCCACTCATCCTCTGGGACCTTAAGCCCGGTGGTACAGACCCTCACTGCTGGAGGGTTGTAGGGTATGTTCCAGGCTTAGGAGTTTCACTAAAATGAGACATTTTCACTAACTCCTACCTCCAATGCACGTAGAATAGTGCACCCAATAAACATACGTTGAATGAGCAAATGAATTTTTTCCTCCAAAGAGAAATGAGCATCTACAAAGTTATAAATATGAAAATAGCTAAATTCTCTGGCTTGCTTTTGACTATAAGCGTGAGACTGGAAAACCAGAATAAGGTTGGCAGACGCCACAGAGAAGGGCCTCCACTTTCATGTTCTTTCTTCCAGGGGAAAAAAATGCAGGAGACATTACACAAGGCTATGAGAGCACACTCTCTCATGACCCCCTCTGTGTCATTTTTTTGGGTACATTTTACTTTGAAATCATTTTAAACTTACATGAAAATTACAACAAGATACAAAAAAAAGTCCCATATACCCTGCAACCTGGGTTTTAAAATGTCACTCTTTTTACATGCATTTGTGCATGACTATACCCATTTGCTTAACCATCCATCTCTTTATATATTTATATCTAACTAAAAGCATTTGCAGACATACACGCACATCAATGTGTATACAAGTGCGTACACACACAATTACATACGTGTGTACAAACATATCCATTTTTTCCTGAACATTTCAGAGTAAGTTTCAGATATACTGCCCCTTTATCCTTAATGTGTCAGCATGTACACACTAAGAATGAGTATACTCTTACATAACCATAATCTAATTATCAAAGTCAATAATTGCATCTAATCCACAGTCCATGTTCAAATTTGATGAACGCTTTCCTTCAACACTGTCAGAACATCTATGTATTATTCTCCCACTCATGGACCCACCTTTTTTTCCAGGCTTAGAACTACAAGTAAATATAAATGTTCACTCTCACGTCATTTTGCCAAAATTTTCCCAGTCATCTCTTGGTTGCCAAAACTCATTCTCTTAACATTTCAAGAAGAGCTCACTGGATGCTGAAGTCCTTGAGCTTTTGCATGTTTAGAACAGTTTCTCTATAGCTTTATACTTGATGAAGAGCTTGGCTGGATATAAAACTCATGGTTCACACTCTGAATTCACACTTGAATTTCTTGAATTGCTGCTACTTTCTGCGTGTTCTTTAGAGATGTCTGATGCCCTCCTAATTACTTCTGAATTATTTGGGTGATTTTCTATTTGTTTGTTTTTGCCTGTAGGCCAGAAGTCAGCAAGCATTTTCTGTGAGGAACCAAGTAATAAATTCTTTTAGGCATTGTGGGCCACATACGTTATCTGTCACATATTTTTGTTTTGTAACCCTTTGAAAATACACCCAGAGACAGTTCTGAGCTTGAATTCTACATAAAAACTGGCCATTAAATGTAGTTTGCCAACCCCTGCTATAGATTGTAAGATTATTTGCTTTAAAGTTCACTACTTTTACTAGGAAATACATAAGAGTTGATCATTCTTTGTCAAATTCTCTAGTTACTTGGAAATCCCTTCCAGTATGTGTACCTTCAGGTCGTCTTTTAATTCAAGACAGTTTTTTTGGGTTACAGTTTAAATGTTAGTTCTGCGTCACTGTTTTGCTTCTCTTCTCTATCCATAGGCTAGATCTTCTCTGCCTGTCTATTTCAACAACTTTCTGTGAGACTAATTTTACCTTTATCTTATTTTCATTCTCTTAGTTATTTGCCTATGTCTTCAATGCTCCTTATTAAGTTTTCCTATATTAATCCATTCCCCACCTTGCACATCTTATAATTTAGTCTTTACAATATTGCTTATGATTTTACCTATTTCTGTGTCTTTCCTAGGTTCAATTGTGTTTCACTTCTTCCTGTTTTTAGTCCACTTCTGTTCTTAAAGTTTTGACATAAAGGTTTTCCCCCTTACAGTCCCAAATAATTGCTTAGGAATATTTAATTCAGTTTGCAGTGCTGTGTTCCAGTCTTCTCCTACTTTATGGCTGGCACTATGAGGGGAATTTTCATCAACCAACAGGTTCTGATTCTCATTTTGTTTTCATCTTAGAATAGTTCTGAAGGCTGTTTATAATTCCATTTCATGAACGATGGTGGTAGTTTGGGGTGATTAATACAATTTTAGATTAAGAGTGCCCTCTCCTGTGAGTGTAGCAAAAATGTACTTTAATTTGTACAAACTGTACAAAACGTGTACCCTGTAAAACATACAAACATTTCTCCAAGAAATCATTCATGCAGATGATGGGCTGTGGGAGCTGTGTGCTTTCCGTCTACTTTCTGGTGTGTTGTGTCTTTCAGGGGCCTACATTCCCCTCTGCTCTTCATGCTTTCACCAGGGAGTTCCCAAAGGCAAATTTCCCATTTAATCTCTGTATTCATTTCCTTTTGATGCTATAACAAATTACCAGGAATTTAATGGCACAAAAATAACAGAAATTTATATTCTCTTATAGTTCCGGAATCCAGAAGTTTAAAATAAGTCATATGTAGCTAAAATCAAGGTGTCAGCAGAGCTGGGTGCTTTTGGGGAGGCTCTAGGTGAGAATTTATTCTTAGTCCTCCAGCTTCTGGTGGTTTGCCAGTGTTCCTGGGCCTGCGTGGGCATCACTCCAGGTCCATGTCCTCACATTGCCTTCTCTTCTGTGGTCACATCCCATCCTGCCCCCCTCTAATAAGAGCACTCATGCTGTCACTTAGGGTCCCCCCAGATAATCCACGATAACCTCCCCATCGCATAATCCTTAATGTAATCATATCTACAAGTCCCTTTTTCAGAAAACACAGTAAAATTCAAAGGTTCCAAGGATTCTGACATGGATAGCTTTAGGGGCCATTATTCAGCCTCCCGCTTCTTCTCCCCAGATACGTTGCCTTTCCAAGACTGCTGGCATGGGTCACCCGCATTTTAAATCCTTTCCCTGCAGTCAGTGCTCTGAGCTACCCAGGCCGCTTGTGCAGTGTTTTTGAATTTAGGACTGATTTTCTCTCTTGAGGGTTGACTGTAGCTCAATTACATCTTCGCTTTTCTGTACAATTTTGCGAAAAACCCAGTCCTCCACAAAGGCTTGATAAGGGAAATAAGAAATATCTTTTCTAGACATTGGTGTTTACCTTCCTACTGCAGATAATTTGAAGTCTGTAGTGTTCTGTCTTCCTATTATGTCTAAAGCATGAGGTTTTACAGTTTCATCTGTTCTTGCTGATCTGCATAGACTTTTTTTAGATGATGTTTGGAGTGATGTGACTGTGATAATTAAGAAGTATAAATCCCGTTGAAACAGACAAATAAATAGTATTCCAATTTGGTGACGATCCTTTACTTACACAAAAAAAAGGCTTTAAAAAGTTAATAATCTAACATAATGGCTACTATTTTTTATAGTAACTCAGAGAAGTAACGACTAATTAAACTATGGACTTATTTCATTCCAGAACTGACACAGACCACAAGGACCAGAGCTGTCGAATCTAGTAAATATCTCTAGCTGCCTATGGCAGAAGAGCCACAACAGACTGTCTCCTCTGCAATAACCTACCCTTCAACCATCGCAGAACCCCAAAATTTAAAAAATCCAGAATGCAGTTAATGTCATTATGTTGAACGAAACATTCTAGGTATAATGCTTTATACTCAATGTAAATAAAGACTGTCCGTGTCATTGCCGCCTATTCTCTGCCTATAAAATAGCAATCCTAATATTTAAATGAGAACCGTTAGGAAGTGTTTTGACGAATTAGCCAGAATGTGCAAGTTACTTTGTAAATGAAGGTTTAAGTACTGTCATGTAACTCTGATGTACGGGGAGATGAAGCAGAAGTGCCAGTGGCTGACTGTGGTCGTATAAATTAATGTATTAATATTTAACAAAGAAATGGGAGATAAGGAAGCAGAATGTCTGCATCTTGCTCTTAGTACTCTATGACTGGCTTTGAGATCTTACAGTGATATAACTGTTTTTATTTAATTGTTAACTTCATCTGCCCCCAATTAACAGGTATAAAACACTTTCAAGGCAATAAAATGTTGTAAACAATTATTTTGAAGGTAGGAACGTGAACACTGGTATTCCCTGGGCCACTACCGTACCCAGCTAAGTCAAACAACAATCACGTCTTTAAATGAAACTCTGTAACTTACTCAAACCAAATTTGAGTAAGCATCACCAAACATACACCGTCCGAGGTCCAGTATGTGTTGCATACTAAGTGTCTGACCGGCCCTGACTTGAGAGAACACTCCATTTTCTTAGTGTCCACTTTATATGCTAGAAAAATGATTATTTTTTATAAGAGATACTAAAACAGTTGGCACATATCATTCGTACTCAGAGGCAGACACTTACACTAATAAATTTCAACACCCTTCTTGATGCTGTTCCCGCTACTGAGACTGATTCCTCTCATGCCTGTACTAACCTTTTCCTGGTGTATATCAGTTGTCATCACCTTGGAGCTTTTCCAGATCTTCTAAACTAGAAATAATCACTCCATGCTCAGAAATCTCTTAATAGTTTTTAAAACCCATATGTTTCTACTTGCCCATACTGCTTATCACATACATATATGATGGCACCACAGAGGTATATTTAAGAGCCTGGCTTCGGTTTACACCAGGCACCAAGGTGAACCCTGCCATTTACTTGTAGTTATCACAATGATTGGCATATCTTTCTTGAGACTCAGTTTCTTTAAGGAAGAAGAGGATAATAATATCTAACCCTCAGGTTTACCAGAAGAACTGAATGAAATAATCTACGTAAAGTGCTAAATCTAGCACATCAGTAATAAATACACATTAGCTAATATTCTTCTTCCTGCTACAACCTCATTCTCTTTTCTGAGTATAAACTCTCTGCATATCAGAGATTATGTATTATGTACTTGGTGTGCCTACAGCACCTAGGACAATGCCTTATACACAACTGGTGGTCAGAAGGCACTTTTACATTGAAATTAAATGAAAAATAGTGATCAGACATTTGTTGAGCTTTCCCATTGTGAAGGCACGGCAAGAAATGAAAAAGACATCATTCCTGACCTTTATTTACGTCTTTAAGGGCTTAGCCTAGTGAAAAAACGGAGTCTAGTAAAAAAGCTGAGTCTAGTTAAAGAGCAGTTAATCTTTAAGTGTTTAGTCTAGTTAAACATATACACGTATGTGTGTGTATATATATATATATATTTTTTTTTTTTACATACAAGACTGTGAGTGAAAAGGAACGGGCGGGCAGAACAAAAACGAGTGCTGACTCGGCAAACAATTATAAGTGCGTTAAACTGAAAACTTATTTTTCCTTACTTCATTTTTTCCAAATATACTTCCCTCTGCAATCCTTAACCTCTTCTTACTCCTACTCAAATCTTTGTTTCCATGGCAATATGTTTCTACCCTGAAATTCCATCACTGGAATGTCTACATTCAGTCTACAGTATTTCTACTGCTCTCTCTCTTAAATTGCTCCTAGAAAAGCCCAATTCTCCCCTCTATGATGTAGATGAGCTACATAAATGTCTACCAACTTAAGGCACATTTCTCATCTCATCCCTTTGTACTACACAAGAGTTCTTACATAGGACTATAATAATACTTTTAATACTTCATACATTTTTTAAGATTTTTTTGATGCAGACCACTTTTAAAATCTTTATTGAATTTGTTAAAATATTGCTTCTGTTTTCTTTTTATGTTTCGGTTTTTTGGCCACTTGGGATCTGAGCTCCTCCACCAGTAAATCAAACCCGAACCCTCTACACTGGAAGGCGAAATCTTAACCACTGGACTGCCACGGAAGTCCCAATACTTGACACATTTTAATACTTGATAACAAAAGAAACAAACACAGACCCTGTGATATGAACTGCATAGAATCCAAGCTTGTTCAGATTTAAACCCTTTACCCAATGCAAAGAGAACCTTTAGAGAGCTACTTAACAATCAAAACCAGAAAAAAAAGAAAGACTGCCAGTAAAAGAATTATTCATCAAGGAATTGTTTCCTACCACCTGATGCTGAGTTTGGCTAGACACTGGATTTCTCCTGCCAGAACCTCAGAATTGTTAAGGGAACCCTATTTGCTATTGAGCATTTCTGCTGATGTGCTCTAAACCCTACTCCTACTAGACTCTTTAATGTTGCCTAATTTACTCTTAATTCCTCTGTTTAGAGTTGTGCTGCCAAAGTCCTGAAGGTCGGAAACACGCCATTACCTCTGAATGGATGGTCGACTTGACTCTTCTGAAAACCAGTCAGATTCTGGAGAACACCCGCCAAATGCCGCAAGCAAAATGGATGCCCTGCGATCAAACTGTGGGTAGTAACTCATAGAGCAGGTCTTACCCTGGGCTTCAAGAGCCAACGGAAGTCCTTGTTAGCTACCCCAGGAGTGCAGCCCAGGCTGAAGGAGGCCCCCAGATGCCAAACGGGCGCTTTAAAATCCCTCAAAATTGATACAGAACTCAAAGAGTAAGTCCTGGTGTTTCTTCAAGAATTCTAATGCCGGGAGCTCCTAACTAAAATTTGAGCCACTCAAGAATTGTCATGAACATTTCTAGAATGGTTATACAGAAATGGGATCAATACCCTAGAAAATTTGCTGACCCCCATGACAGAATTTTGACTGTGACAGCAAGACCTAGCACTGACTCTACCGTGACAACTCAAGGGTATGATCTCTCTAGACTGCACAGAGGTAACGTGGATTTTCTCTGTTGACTTTGCTTATCTTGACATACGGAAGAAAGCTGTCTTTCTCTAAATCCTAAATCCATCAATAGAACAGCGTAGATAGAAAATTAAATGAACCTTTTTTTTTTTGCCTACATTGCATAAACATTTAAAATTCCCTCAACAAATAAAAATTGGCTACATTACTCTGCAGTTTGTCCTAATGGGTCAAATGATCCTGCTTATTTCATTGTTGCATTTTACTAATCTTCAATTTCTAACTACATTATCGATATTAACATAATACACCATGCTGTCATGAATTAATCCTTAGCATCCCATTTGAATGCATCCCGAATTCTGGGTATTATAATCAATACACCATGAAAAGCAAAATAACTCCCCAAGGATTTGCAATGTTGAAAAGCAAATGTTTTCATTCCTCATATGAGGCGTATTCTGGTACATCAGGGTTGCCCTCCAACTGACTTTGTTGTATCCTTAGATTCTCAAACTTCATCTGAGAGACATCCAAGCTGATTGCTACTCTCAACGCTTTATCTCTTACAAATCTTTCTCCCCTAAATTTTCTCACTATATGGCAAGAAAGGAAGTCCAGCCAGCAGCAGCAGTTACCCCGGATTCCACTGAGGGTTTTCACTGTCAGGGTCTTCTCCATCTCCTGTCAGGGGCTCCAATGTTGGCACCTTTTCCCCTTCAAATTTGGAAAAATGTAAAGTAGGTTGAAAAGCCTGTTCTAAACAATACAACACTGCCAATACTGTGAGAAGAGTCTGGTGTTTGTGCATACGAATTTATTTATGTGATGTGTTAAATAACTATAAGTTATATAAATATTCAATAAATCAATACATACACAAATATGTACACATATATATATTTGTATTTTCTGTGTGTATGCATAAATATATATTTACATATGTATAACTATATACATACATGTATATATGTAGTGTGTATGAGTCTGTGTGTGGACATGTGTGCGTTTACTTTTAAATATGCATTGTAACCCATGTGGAGGTGAGCTACTGCATGGGCCAGGCATGGCAATCTGCTCTTTAAGGAAATTCCAATCCGATATTCAATAAACAAGTTAGATGTGTAGTCAAGTCTCTGGACAAAAAAATTAAAAGTTAAAATGTGATCATAGGGCTTCCCTGGTGGCGCAGTGGTTGGGGGTCCGCCTGCCGATGCAGGGGACGCGGGTTCGTGCCCCGGTCCGGGAAGATCCCACATGCAGCGGAGCGGCTGGGCCTGTGAGCCATGGCCGCTGAGCCTGCGCGTCCGGAGCCTGTGCTCCGCGGCGGGAGAGGCCACAGCAGTGAGAGGCCCGCGTACCGCAAAACGAAAACAAAAACAAAACAAAACAAAATGTGATCATAATACACAAACTAGCAAAATGCCCTTTCCTCCATTTTCAAAAAATGAAACACTTGGCAGATCTATCCCTCCCTGCCCACTACTTTTTAACTCTCTATCCAAACTCACCAAAGATTTCTTCTTGGCTCTTATGCCCCATCTCCCTACCCTGATCTCTGCACACGCTTTCAAAATCAATTATTCTCTCCCTCAGCAACAATGCTCTGACCTTTCCAGAATAAATGAAAGCATGCTGGTTTCCCTGTTCTATCTCTTCTACCCACACCCCCAAAAGTCCTCTTTCTCTGCTCATCCAGATTTTGTATAACAAAGGCCACAACAAAAAAGAAGCTGGCAAAAAGGGGAGGCAATGAATACTTACACATTATGTTTCCCTACCTTACATGTCTATCAGAGAACACACTTAAGATAGCACTGTTTCGTTTTCTGTGTGTAGTTGAAAGAACACTCCTAAGATTTGATGCTAGATGGGACACTTATACATTCGGAGACTTGATTTCCTCAACTGAAGATGTCACTGTAAGAATCAAATGTAATCATACACGTTAAAAGACTAAAACAAATATCTTAATAAACACTGGTCTCACCTGCCCTGTCAATTCAATAATATCTCCTAAGATAAACTCAATTTTTTTTTAGCTTGATTAGTGTTAGAGTAACTCAAGTATTTTAAAAGTACCTCCCTATGGAGTAAATAAATACCACAGCACACGTATTGAAAAGCCATGTGGTAAGTTTTCTGGATACCATGTCTTTTCAAATTATTTCACTTATCTTCCGTACCCTACTTTCAGGTAACAGGAAGAATCCTCTTCATCTGATACGGATCAAAAGAAATATTAAAACTCTACTGTCACACCCAAAAGTTATAAAGAAAACAGGAGCTTCGGAATCTGTGGACGTGCTATTGTGCGCTTGCAGGACCAATAAATAACACTGCACAAAATCTCTTTTTTTTTTCATAGGGAAGTCCTATGCTTCGAGCAGTACAAATAATCTAATTTCTACTATTGGATGATGTTTTTTGGCACCTACTTTCCATTTAACTGAGTGAATTTATTGTCTAGTTTCAACTGAATGGTTTTCCATTTATATTGACATTACCTCCAAGGAGTAAAGTCTTCATATTCTATGTATACTGAAAATTACTTGATTCTTGTCTTTGCCTTAAAGATTTTACATATGAATTGAGGGTCAAAGCTGTGTTTGTCTTTTTCTTTCCTCCCTCTTCAATGGGCTACGCTGGAAACCCTACAGATACTCTCCCGGTGTCATAAATAGATCATTTGTGTATTTCAAGTTCACTACAGGTCTGAAGATGAGCTTAACATCTCTGTATCCCTGGAAAAGGCCCAGAAAAATCAAGAAGGTAGCCTATTGTGTAAAAAGTTTTGAGACATTTGATTAACAAAGGCTTTGCCAGGTTTTTCTTCAATGATTCTAATTTTCCTAAAAACTCCAGACAACAGCAGTACTGTTCTCACCTCAAGATTATTTCAGCCAGACTTAATACCAGTGATAGAAATTATAAGTGACTGTTGCCGTTTTGCCAACAAGAGAAATAGTTCACCAGTTATCACACGTCTCCAAAGAGTGTTCACAAGTCAGGGTTGTTCTACTGCGGCTAAACAAAAAGTCACCTGCCAGGTATTAAAAGAAAAAGGAAAATACAGAATTAAGCTATTACTATCAATATTATTTCTATTATTCAGAAAAGTTAAAACTACCATGTTCTCAGTAGTTCTGGCAGATTTTTCTGAAACCATGATTATTTAAATAAATGTCATTATTCTCCTTTCCTTTAGCTAAGGTGTCCTAGACTTCTCTGTCTCTCTGTCTCTCTCTCTCTTTCTCTCTCTCTCTCTCTCACACACACACACAGTGTTTATGAGACAATTATTTTCCATCTTAAAAAAATAAAACGTCAACTTAAAAAAACAGACACTGGGGTACTTGTGTTGATTCTCGTGCTAACATTCAACTGTCACCTACACTCATCTCTGATTGCTAAGGACTCTGCCAAAGGGACATCTGAGACTGGATTTTAGAAAATGAGAGGGAAAGGGAGAGAGGGGAATAGTGTGACGTGGGTCTTTTAAGACTTGATAAAATTTGTTCATTTATTTGTTCAGGTCAGGGGGATGCGATCCATCTCTTCTTACAGTCAAGAGAAAGGCGGACCCTTGGACCATCCACGTCAGAGGTGACAGAATCAGGCTTCTACACAGCAAAACCTCGAAAACCGTGTCACAGGAACATAAACACAGAATCTCAGACTTCTAGTCAGGCTCAATGAAATAAAACGAAAGAAACATTTGTCAAGAACCTACTTCACGCATTATCGTAAGTATTGTGCAAGACTTCGGCTAAACCCAAAGCCCTTTGTTGTTTGAGGAAAAAAATCAGAAAAAGACACCTATTCAGAGGAGTAATTAGAAAAATTTACCCTAGAAAACTCATGTGCTGGGGCTCCTGACTGGCCCGGAGAGCACAGGGTGAATATTAACCCATGGCCCCTCTGCAGGGTGGCTTTATGTGAAGCCCCTCAGCCTCTGCAGCCCCCACCACCAGGCTCTCAGGGGTGAACTCAGAATGTGACACCGCAGCTTCACTCCAATAGCGAGTCCCATGCTGTACAAAAGAGGTGGAATCTTTGGAGACATCATTTAAATGCCAATTTTCATGCCTCCTCTTCTAAGTTATGGCACTTATAAAATCAATATTTTTCAAAGTTCAAATGTTTTTTAACTTCCAAATGAGTCATTCACTCTCTTAGTAGAGAAGATGTAAAATAAAATGTCAGTGCCTGAAACATGAACTACTTCTTCCAAGACAGAGTTAAGTACGTTTCTCACAATTCAACGGTAATTGGCTTAGAACTTGAAAATACAGTGCTGGAACCTGACAGTGGGAATTCACTGGGCTCCACAGGAACTCAAAGGCTGCTGGAGAAAGTGGGCCCAGAACTATCCGTATCCTGCTCACTATACTTCTTATGCAACGTCCTCACAACCCTCACTGAGTTTTAAAGGAATCATCTGTGCCATTCAGAGTTTACGTGCATCCACTAATCAATTTCAGGTGTTAAAAATTCCTAAGCTGCCTCCAGACTGCAACACCCACCGGCTTCTCTAACAAACCCAGTGCACCAGCCAGGCAGACTTTCGCAGAGGGTCGCAGCAACCATCTGAGGCCTTCCTTCGCTCCCAGACAAAGGGTGGTTCTGTGATTTAGATGGTAGCACCTCAGAAGTCATAGTCACAAGTAGTCTAATGAACCAGAGACCCTATTACCTCACTCTGTATCAGCGGTTCTCTAAAGGCTATAAAAAAAGCATAACAATCACCTGGGGAATCGGCTGAACACCCAGGTTGTTTTTTTCCTATTTCCAGAGATTCTGATTTGGTAGGTCTGGGGTAGGAACGCAGGAGGCTTTGAAGCCACGGGCAGCAGACCACACTTTTGAAAAATGCTGCTTTCCGTGCCCTAGCTCTCTGACTCCAGAGATTGACGTAACCTCCCACCAATTCAACGCGGCTCACAATCTCACCCAGCGTCATACAAGAACCCTGCAATCTCTGGCCAGCCTTTGGGATTAACAAACCACACTGCTCCTGAGTGTACCAACTTAATTTCTCAGTTTTCCATTGTGAAAAATGGTGATTGCAAAGCTCTTCCTATTTGACCTTCTCACTGAATTGATACAGACATCAAGCTATAATGCACAGGAAACTGCTCTGAAGCATGAAAAGGACATTCACAGATGTGAAGTGGTACTCAGAGATAGCATGACCAGCTCGTTAAACAGCAAAGTACATCAGTACGTAACAAAGTGTAATCTCCTAAAACGACATATACACATTAACTTCATATTTTCAGGGTTCTCCCAGGTATATCTACTCAGTGCCCTCCCCCAGTATTTTTTTTTAATGAATGAATAAATAAATAACTGAGAACCAAAGATGTTGCAGAAGGGTAACTTATTTTGCAAAACTAATCAGACTAAATCACTCTAACTCGTGAAAGACACAACAAATGGTTCGGTTTCAAGCGCATGTGGTTTCTCTGCTTGAGTTACCCAAGTAATTGTAGCTATGCAGAATCAGGCTAAATTCACTGCCCATCTATAGTACTGTATGATTTCAGTAAAAAGGAGCGTCTCTAGAATCACACTCACACCATTTTAAGACTCCAGATGAGAACATGACAGAGCAGTACTCTGGGTCCATAAAAATAATGGGCCCAAGGCAATCCCATAGATGATTCCCAAAGTGTTACACAGAATTATAATGAAATCATACTGGATAAATGAAATGGCATAAAGAATTTGAAAGGGTGTGAAGCATGGAACTCAAACGTCTAGCCACTTAACTATAACACAGCTTTTATGTGAACGAGTATCGATAATTCCGAATTTATCTCATCTGGCACAGCCAAACAGGCTTGAAAATCCAGTACCACAGCAAAAGTGGGGAATAACGTAAATGAGAAGGTGAGGAAGAGAAGGAGAGAAGCCAGTAGGTCAGCTAAGAGTGGGAGAGTCCCAAAGAGCATGGATCACCCCCAAAATCAGTACTACACCAGCATCCTTCCTTCATAGTACAAGTAACAGAGTTCTGTTGTCCAAACAAAGGGATGAATTATACCTCTTTCACTCTGCCCTCGCTGGTGAAGTGGAGATGATCACTGTGGACAACCAGGAATGTGAGACGAGATGATATAAAGGACCAGGCCCTCAGAAGTACCCGTAAATGGCACCCTCCACAACTAGTCTTTTGGGGAAAATTAACACTAGGATCATCTGCCTAATAAACCATGGGGCTCTTTCAAGTCAGGCTATATACCTAGATCCCTAACAACCAGCACCATCAATGATTGTTCTGAGACTGTATTAACAAATAAGTGTGCTTGAAATCAAGCTGAGAGTCAATATGCATCATGCAATTTGAGCTCAATTAAGTGCTAAATTGGGTGGGTAGTGACTACAGATAGATTCAGTAAAAGTGCAGAGAAGAGAGAGATCAATGGGAATGCTTTATGGAAGAGAGATTTTTGTCCTGGGACTTGGAGGATAACCATGACCTAAACAAACTACAGGAACAGAGAGGGTATTAGGTTGAAGCAACAGCTGGCAGCAAATGGATATAATACACATTAACTCCTTTATCTTCCCCAAAACTCCAGTAGGTAGGTACTCTTATAATCCCCATTCTACAGATGAAGAAAATAAGACAGAGATTAAGTAGCTTGCTCAGGTCACAGGAAAAATGTTAGAGACAGGACATAAGTACAGCCAGTCTGGCTCTAGAGCCCACACACTTAACCATGGAGAGTCACCAAGGTAAGTCCCAAAATATTTAAGCAGGAAAGTGAGTAGACCTCATTGTATTAGCTGTAAACAGAACCCACTCGGAGTAGTTTCAGTGGAGAGAAATATATTTTTTTAAAATATCAGTTCATAAAATCTTCTGGTACGTCAGAGAACCAGGCTTAAATACTACGTAGCCAGGAACAATGTGGGTGGAAGAAAGTCCAACCACACCTCAGGTCTCCTCCAGTGAAAATTCCACAACTACTGTCCTCCAGCATCTGATGCCAAAAAGTCTGTTACAACCTCCCCCAAAAGCCGGAAGTTCTCGCCACTGCACTCGCCCAAAGAGCATCAGCCTTGCACTGCCTCCTTCTCGTGTCCCTCTAGTGGGTGGTGCAACTCACTGGCAACAAGTCGTAGCTGCAAGAGAGTCTAGGAACTGCAGGTGTTTGGGTTGTGTTTTTGCTATTTTTAAAGATTCTATCAGGGGAATTGGAATCACAATATGGGAAGCTAACAGGAAGTCAAGATGATAAACAAAAGATGTCAGGCAATCGCAAAGGGCCACTACACACTCTGATAATGGGCGGGCTGAGAAGTTTTCATGAATAATGTCAGCTACATAAAGGAGAGTCAGATCATGTAGGTAAAACTTCATTTCATTTGGGAACAATTTACTCTTTTCTAACAAAGGCCATAGGTCTCTTATAATAGCAAGACATTTCACAAGACATAAAGACAATAACTCATGTAATTCAAAAACTAATAATACCAACTACTTGGTGACTGTTTTTCCCCCAGTGATTTCAGAATGTTACAGCATAACAATATGTATCATTTTTCCTATACGAAAAAGCAAAAGATACTAATTTAGGAAACTGTTCACATTCCATAGCATGTACTATTTTTGCCTCTTATAGTTCTCCTATACTTCTGTCGAAGAAACATTTTCCAAGACAATGGAGATTTTGAATGGTGGCAATATAACTTAGTCTTTGTGGAAATAGGAGTTTGAAATAAAATACTTTATAAATATTCACTAGAAAAGAGTTAGTTTAGTTTTGTTTTACAAAACAGAAAGTTATTTTTAAACCACTACTCCTTTAACTATCATGGCCACATAATGTTTCTGAATAAAATTTCAAGTGCTTTCTACAGTAACAATTGTTTCTTGTTCTTTATGCTTAAGGAAAGTTAGCTGCATACAATAAGATATAGTATTTCAGAGTAAAATTCAAGAATACAGAACTAAAGATTTATTTTTAAATGTGAATTACGCATAAAGGCAGGTATTAATAACACAATATATATTATTTCTCTTGTGTAAACATAAATTGAAAGTTCCATTTTTTAATTGATAATGGTTTCATATGAAACAGTGTGACTTTGGAGCGGCACCAAAATCCATGTGAATAAATGAACATATATTTTAATTTCCATATGCAATGTACTTTACATAATGAAGTTAAGGAGAGATTCAGACTTAACAATAACAATTCCAAGAGCAGTTGCTTTTTATTGATTACTTAATACATAGCGTACTATGCTAAGCATTATGCATATAAAATAATTTCAATAACCTGGCTGAACTCTATACCCTTTATTACACCTCAATTTAAACATAGGAAAATGTTTCACATCCTTCTCAGAAACATTTCAGTCATTCAAAAACACTGCACAGAAATGTGAATATACCCCAAGAACAATAATCCAAAGAGGACAAAGGCAAAATCTCCACTTTTACATATTTATGGAATGCCAACGTGGAAATCAGAAGTCACTGTGGCAAATAAAATTTGGTGGGAGGGAAATGAGAGCAAATTGAGGGTATACAGTCACGCAAGGTGAATGGAAAGAGATAACTGTCTCTACATCTATTTTATGACTTGATAAAACAACAGACATTAAGGGTTTTGTCATATCATGGGTATTTATTTACCATATTAATAATGAAGATGGGTATGAAAATTACGTCCCTTTGCATAATACTTGATGGTAAAGACTGAAGAAATTTTCAGCAAGATATATAAATTTTTAGTAAGTACAATATTCACTGGGGGAAAAAAATATATGATCTCATACCTGAGAAGGTCATACATATGCGTGGGAAAATAATGTCCAGACTGTCAGGTCCCTAAAAGGTGCCAGTAACCACTGCATTGTTCATAGAAAATACTTCACCTCAAACACTTTGCCTCTTTATATTTTTCAGTAACTAGAGTAATATATTGATGATTCCTTTGTAAATGGTTTGAATACTCATCTTTATATGAAATTTATCACGTGAAGTGACCCAAGAGACTTATTCTACTACCTTGTTATAACTGACTTAGCCAAAGGAGGTTGCAGATTTTAAACCCACAGCTGTATTAATTTCTTTCAATCTGAAGGTAAAAAAAGTATATAACTGAGGTCTTTAAAAAACAAACCTAAGAACAGCACATTCTTTATCTTAATTGTAAAGAACAATAAGATTGTCTTGTTTAGCGGATATAGGCTTTAAGACTAAATAAACTCAATAATTATTTGCATGGCTTTATTGAAAAAGATATAATTAGTCATGACAAGAGCATAACAGTGAAATTAAAATTGGAAATAGAATTGGTCATGGAGACTATGAGTCATCTGAACTTCACAGCTCATTTATGACTGACGAGAAGTACATATTTCTTCGTTAAGAAAATCTTCGGACAATATGCCCTTAAGAGAAGAAAAAGGACTGACCAGCAGATTAGAGACAAATTCATTTTTCCACAGGCCATGGACACGACCATTCAGCAAGACGTTAAATTGATCAAAATTATCACCAGGTCGAATGTGCCTTGGTGGCAAAGTATATATTTTCCTCAGTGATGACTCTGACATAATTTGTAAAGCAATGAAAAAAAAAAACAACTGTTGACATTCTGATGTTACATATTTATGAAATTCTGGGTTCTCAAAATACTATGACAGAGAGACAGAGTTTTCTAGAAGGTGCATCTAATGTGTGCTGTCAGCTCTGCTCAATTTGTTGATTTCTAAAATTGATAGACACACAGTGAAATAAAATTTTGCCAATGTGATGAGCAGGGAGTATTTTTGCACGTTTTTACTTACTGTTAAATTTTTGAAAACATTATTTTATATTAAAACAAACATACACTAAGTAGTGAAATATTTTTTAATCCTATGTAATTAAGGTAAAAGAGAGATTCCAAGAGTTCATATTTATTTCATGCTACTGTGTGCACTGGGCATTGAACCTCTGTTGGTAAATCTGCATTTATTGGAGTAGTGAATTAAAACTTTTCATAAGATCTAAAATTTTTCTTAAACATTAATATTGTAGTGGAAATTATTTGAAATCAGATCATTTCCAATGTGATGACTAGTTATAATACTGTCAAGGACAGCTTGCAATATGAAAAGATTCTGATTCAGAATACATGAACTCCAGTTACATGCCTGTTACTTACTGGTGATATGACCTTGGGTGTACAATAGCTCTGCAATTTTAATGACTAATAGGGCTAATATTATATTGACTCAAGGGTTTACTAAGGTAAAAAAGCAACTTGGATTGTTGAATTGACTCTCAATGAATTGACTCTCTTATATTATGAGATGTTTTATTTTATCTCTGGTTCCCTTTGTCCCTAAGTCTACTTTCTCTAATAATAATACAGGCACTGCAGTTTTGTTTTTTTGTAATTATTTGGTGTATACATGATGCATCTTTTCCTATCCTTTTACTTTTTGTTTGTTTAAAAGAATGTCTATTACAGAATTATTAATTTCCTGAAGAAAAAAATTCTAAACTATTAACAGCTTTTATTTCAAGGTAGTGTGATCATGCCTTTTATTTTTTTTCTCGATGGGTTTTTTATATATTTGAATTTTTCAATGATAAAAATGTTACCAGACATAAGAATTACGTTTCTGATCTGGATGATCGACAGGACCCGCAATCTACAGGACTGGGATGACTAAACACAGACACAGCTGACTCTGGAACAGCATGAGTCCTCTTCCGCGTCAACTGTTTTCAACAGTAAATACTACATGATCCACCTTGCTTGAATCTGCGGATGCGGAACACAGATATGGAGGAACGCCAGATGCGGAGGGCTGAATACAAGCTATACTTAAATGTTCAGCTGCTCAGAGGCTTGGCACTCATAACAACCCCTGCCTGGTTCCTCAACTGTAACCTCACTTTTCACATAAAACTTCTTCCTCCAGAGTCAGAAGAAGGGTGTTGTCAAAGCCAACATTCATTTAAGAAGTGGCCGTTTTAAGTAAAAATAGGGCCATTACTCACACATAGTTGCTGCTATAACAAACAGATTTTTTTAAAAGTCACTTCCCATTTGAACTACCTGAAGCTATTTCTGCTGAAATTCTCCTTCAGCCATTCAGTTTAGTAATCCATACTAAACTGTCCCTTGGACAGTTGTAAACATCAGCTCCCTGGAGTTTTAAATTTTTTTTTTTCATTGTGGTAATGAATACATACTATAAAATTTACCCTCTTAACCATTTTTATCTGTGCAGTTCAGTAGTGTCAACTGCATTCACACTGTTGTTGTAACAGAGCTCTACAGTTTTTTCATCTCACAAAACGGAAACTCTCTCCTCAGCAAGCTACTCCCCATGTCCACCTCCACCTAACACCTAACCACCACCATTCCATTTTCTGTTTCATAATTCTGACTACTCTTGATTCTTTTTACTTTTAACCTATCTGTATTTTTAAAGGGAGTTTCCTGTAGATAGCACGTAGTTGGGTCTTACTTTTATTTCCAATCTCACAATCTGTCTTTTAGATGAAGTGCTTAAACCATGTGCATTTCACACAATAATCAAGGTGTTGTGTTTAAATGCACTACCCTATTTGTTTTCTATTTCTCCTATCTGTTCTTTGTTCATTTTTCCTCTTTTCTTGCTCTCTTTTAAATACAGTTGAGTACCTTTTCAAATGTTTCCAATTCATCTCTACCATTGATTTATTAGCTACTATCTGGTTGTTTTCGTGTGTGTGTGTGTGTGTGTGTGTGTGTGTAGGGGGGTTGCTCTAGGATTTACAGCGTTACACCTTTAACTTAACACAGACTACCTTCAAATGATACCACAACTCTTCACACACACAACAGTATCCTTCCTTCCATCCTCCCATTTCTGTGCTACTGTTGTTACTCAATTTCCTTCAATATATGTTATAATGTATTGTTATTATGTTCGCTTTGAGCAATTTTTCTTCCAAAATTTTTTTTAATCTTTATATTTGCCTAGGTATTTGCCATTTTGAGTGCTCTTCATTTCCTTGTGTTGATCCAAATTCCTACCTAGTGTCCTTTTACCGCCACCTAAGGAAGTCATTTCTTCTGCCCTGAATGGTGTCTGGTAAGTAGTCTGATTTTTGTTCCACTGTATGGCAGGTATATTTCCTCCTTCTCCCCTGGCTGCTGTTAAGACTACTCTTCATTACCTGTTTTCAGCAATTTGATTACTATATGCTTTGGCGTGATTTCTTTTGCTTGGGGCTGAACTTGGATTTGTGGGTTTATAGTTTTCATCACGTTTGGATCATGTCCAGCCATTTCTTTGTTCAAATATTTTTTCTGGCCTCCCCTCCTCCTGCGAGTCCAATTGTACATATATTAGACAACTTGGGATTGTTCCATAGGTCACTGAGACTCTGTTCAGTTTTTAAATTTTTTTTTTATATGATCAATTTTGATTAAATGCCACGACATTGTTACTTTTACATTATTGAAGGCTAGATCTGTCTTCCTTTGAGACTGTTGGATTTTGTTCTGGCACAACTAAGTAACCTGCAGATCAGTCTGATCCTTTCTGTCATGGAAAGGTCCAGACCAGACTATTATGGAACTAATTCAGCTCTATTACTAAGCTGTGGCCCTTCTGAGACCTCTACCAAATGCCCATGTATGAAGAGGTCTCTCCCATATGGTTTTTGTGAATTTTATGTGAAATCCAAGAATCATTCCACCCGTTGCCATCCTTGTTCTTTCCTTGCCTTCCTCCTCACATAGGCAGATCATTACTTAGCAAAACCCTTAAAGGGACCAGTTTGAAGATCCTCAGAGCCCTCTCTTTGTACAACCCCATCCTCTCTGTTATCGTTCTCTTTAAAAATTAATTGCTTTGACCTCTCCAAATTCCAAGCCCTGCCTGCCTAGCTCGGTGTGACTGTTAGACCCTCTCTGGGTCCGCCCTCCCTGTTTGCCTCCAGGCAGGAGATTGAGGCAATAGTAGCATCACCCCCTTTCTCATCCCATGTCCCAAGGATCACAGTCCTTAACTGCCTATTGTCCAATACGTGAAAAACATTTCATGTATTTTGTCTGGTTTTCTAGTGTTTATGGTGGGAGGTTGATACCCACAGCAGTTAATCCCTAACAGTCAGGAGCAGAAAGTCCTCCAAGGGCTACATAAGATATTTTTGTGAGGCACTTTATAGACTATGAATCAGTATATAAATATTAGTATAAGAAAACACACTTAGACATAGAGCAATATACACCTCATGCTCCAGATTTTTTTTTCCTGATTCTACTACAAAGACTGGTACATGAAGGAGAACATGATCGTTCATAAGCTGAAATATTTTGGAAAGGTTAATTTCCCCCAAATCAAAATTACTCAGAGCATGAAATTTCTTTTAAAAAATGTTCCTTTTTACAAAGCACTGACCCTGTGCAAATGCAAATAATGCTTGGAAAGAATAGCATTTCACATTCTCCTCAGTTAATACGACTGCAGTTAGAACCGGTCATCTGTGGATACCAAGAACTAACACTGCACAGAGGGTCAAGGGTGTCTGGATGGCAGGCGGAAGGGAATAAAGTTGAAGGAGAAAGTACATTGCTAATGGGAAAGAAAGGGGGCAGAATTATCAGCTTCATAGCTTTGCCCAGGGCAGGCCCCGAGGGAAAGGGTCTGGCTGCCTGCTATATTTCCCTTGGGTACTATCTGTAATTACTATCACAGCTCATTGATTTTCAATTCTTTCTATTAATACATTTACTGGCCATTCCGACATTATTAAAATCAGTCCAACTCCGCTTCTACAGAGGAGGACAGCTCTTCCCTAAAATATGAGTTTTGCAAGTGCAGATATTTTTTCCTGCTTTTAAAAAAAAGAACGGTCTTCTTGTATTAGCAATAACATAGCTTCTGCGTATGCTTTTCTTTGAAGCCAGGTAGTGACATGCAAAGACTGGACTACGGATCAAAAGATCTCAAGTAGTGGCTCATCAGCGAATATTAAGTGATAAGCAACATCGTATGTCTAAGATAATCCTACCGATTTACTAGCTATGCTGGCCCCTGTTCCCAAGGTAGAGGGGGTAATAATGAGGCACTGTGGAAGGCAAACGCAAGTGGCATTTTTATAATGCCTTCTCGTGCTCTTCTGATAGTCATTAAAGTAACACTGTCTTACTAAGCCTTGACACACTAATGTATATTAAATCTTCTATGTTAAGTTAAACATAGTGGTTTACTGAGGAAAAAGAAGTTAGACGTGTCGTGGAGTTTTTTTCTCTAAAGCCACTGAATTTTAATGTAACTGCCTGTCTCCAATCAGCACTGCATAGCACACATGTAGCTTCAGCTACAACACTTGCACCTGTTTCTCTTTGTTTATCAAACCTAAGGATTGGCGGCTTTTCCAAAATGGCACCTGTCTCGAAATCTCAATTCTGCCATTGACACTGGCTCCCACTTACAATAAAGAGCATCTGAACTGATCGCTCTTTGTTGAGCTCTGCCTAAGCATCAGCTCCCTGCGCTGGGAGGATGAGGAATAACGAGAAACAAAAAGCATTAGCTCTGCTCTTAAGGACGTGACAATATAGTCGCCTTAACGGCACTACTTCTCCTTGATATACAAATGTCTTCAACACCTTGCTATGAATGTCCTACTGAACGGTTTGCAAAAGCACTGCAAGCCTCCAGGGGAAAGAACCATTATTCTCTTTTGTCCTACCTCTAAAATTAGAGCGCTCAGAGATCTCTGGTCCGACCAGGGCTGATATTTTCTGCAAGGAAGCCATGGAACCATACCTATCCGCTGCCATTCCTGTCACCTCTCCAGCTCCCGGGCTGTGGTAAAGCGACCTTAGGCTGTCTCCCACAGTGTAACACAGAGGGGTCTTTTATCACCCAATTACCAACTGCTCGGAACACTTAAAATGGGCAGAACATCCCATCTCCTTCTCTCTCTCAGCCACGCTACTGCCACCTCCCTGTGCCTACAAGCCCGCGGACCAGGACGGCACCTGCCTCTACAAGAGGAGAGAGAGGAGGAGAAACCAAGGGCTCCAACACCCTTGTGGTTGGAGGAGGGACTCAGGTCCGCTCCATCCCTGTGGCAGACCCCTCAGGCCTTAGAACACAAAGAGCGAGGGTGACTGAGTGAGGAATGATTCTTTCCCGCCTCCCTCTGACGCCTACGTATTTTTCATATTTTTATTGAGAGAGCTTTTTTAAACATTTTACTTTTAAGAATTTCAAACATATATAAGATTAGGCAGAAGAGTTAAACAAGCCCCCTTGCATCCATCATCCAGCTTCAGTAATGATGGAACCATGACCAATCTTACTGTATCTCTATCCCCATCCATTACACCCTCCCCTTTTATTTTGCAGCAAATCCCAGACATCGAATTATTTCATCTGGAAATATACCAACAAGTCTTTAAAGTATGCGAACTCAGACTCCTTTTTTAAAAATTATGGCCAAATAGCATTATCACACCAAGCGGTATCACTTCTGTGTTAAAATAATAACTGATTTCTGGCTTCATCATTCTGGTTTTTTTTGTTTTGTTTTGTTTTGTTTTTTTTGCGGTACACGGGCCTCTCACTGCTATGGCCTCTCCCGCTGCGGAGCACAGGCTCCGGACATGCAGGCTCAGCGGCCATGGCTCACGGGTCCAGCCGCTCCGCGGCATGTGGGATCTTCCCGGACCGGGGCACGAACCCGTGTCCCCTGCATCGGCAGGTGGACTCTCAACCACTGCGCCACCAGGGAAGCCCCACCATTCTATTTTTTTACATGATAAAATCTAAGCAGAATTTGCAACATTTCTCCAGATAGGCTTAAATAAAAATTAAAATAAAAAAAACAAAGCTTAAGATTTACCTGAAGTCCTCTCTTAGGATTATAAATTAATGCAGATGTTGGAACCTCTACTAAGTACCTATGAGAACTGCAGCAACGGAAAGTGAAGCAATGGGGCCCTTTATAATCCTATTTTTCCTCAAAAGGAGAACATTTCTTGAGCACCCACCACATGCAGTCAGGCCCTTGTGAGGCTGGAGGGTTCGCTCCACTTCCCAGGTGAGGAGGAACAGGTGGACAGAGGCGGCTGAGGAAGCATCTTAACTCAGGTCTGTCTCACTTTAAAGTCTGTGCATTTCTACTTCCACACACAGGCAGTTTCATTGCAGTATCACTGGAAATGCCTTCTCTCACTCCATGCCTGTGACCAGAATCAAATACCGTCAGACTGAATTTGGAAGGTCTCGCCTCTAACATCCCCACTGCACAGATGAAGACACAGAGGCCTGGAGATGGGCAGTTCCTTCCCAATGCCGTTCCAGCTAGGGAGCTGCAGGGCCAGGAATGAAATCACGCTTTATGTCTTTGAAGTGGTGCCTGTTCTCTGCACACCGTCTTATCTCTGGGTTTACAAATTCTAGCATTCCTCTTCCTGCTTTAGTCCTGGGCTTAATAACACCTTAGAACATCCCAAGGCTGAGAGCACACTTGAGAAGCTCTTATAACAGCAGGACACAAGCACCAAAGGTCACAGACAAAGTCACTCCACCACTCCACGCTGTGCCCATGAAGTATATCACAAGAGCACATGACCTTGCCGTGGACCACGTAGCAGCATGCGCTGTATTACCAAGAAGGCTGAAGAAAACTTAAGTCACATTTCAGGAGACTGCAATAATGATCGACTTCAATACCACAAAACTAAGGGTTCCAAAGAGAAGTAAGGCACACAGAGACGGTCTGAATTAGCCACCCTTATCCATCCAGTTCACATGGCTACAAGATGAAGACTGCCACCAAAGGGAATCTATTATTTCCAATATTTCCGATTCTTATTTTTATGTTCACAACAACCCTATGAGGTAGACAGAGCAGGTTTATAAGTAGCTATTGACTAGTTTCATATTTTGCACCGTGCCAGTTACAGTGCCTGGACAAGTTTAATAGAGCACGTATTTTCTGAGCACTTACCATGTGCCAGGAACTACGAGAAAAACACAAGGAATAGTTCTTGCCCTCTGAGAGCTTAGAATCTGATTAAAGAGATGGGACCACGTACACACACGCCACAGAACTATTTAGAGGAAGAGGCAAGGCAGCCAGGACTTTTCAGAGAAGAGAAAGCAGAGTGGCCAACCTCGGCCTGTTCCACAGTCTTTCTTTAAGCTCTGAAATGTGCTCATCCAGTCCTGGATTCCTTGGAGAGGAGGGGGCACATGCAGAGACCAGCTGACAGCCGAAGACCTAAGGGACTATTTATGACAAGAAAGAGGGAAGGAGCAGATGCCTTCATGGTGCCCTGAGACAGGAGGTCCATGTAAAGTAGCAGATCTTTACAATACTTGCCTGTAGCCTGAAAGGCAGACTAAGTCTTTTTCCCCTCAACGCTGATGGAGGAGTCTCAGAACTAGGTTTCCACAGTGATTACAGAATCCCGCTAATGCACAAGCTTCAGGCTTTCCCATTCATTGTTGTGATGCACAGATACATTTCTATAACGTTTTGTTCACTGTAACTAAAGTCTCATCTTTTTCAAAAGCCCATAATCACACATGTGATGATTTTAATGTCACCAATATGTTCACATTTTCTTATGAAGAATCAAACTTCAAACGGCCTTTAATACTCAATGAGGAAAGAGTTCTATAAGATGGAAATCAAGAAATCTTCAGAATTTTAGCACTCCTTATCTAAAAGTAGTTCTGAGATTCTGAAATTACACAGTATTATCACCCATCCCATCACCCCCAATAAAAAACTCCAGTAAAGGGACCAAAAATAAAGTTCACTAAAATTCAAGATTTCAGCTGTTTAAAGAAGAGTTGATTTAAAGCATTACAAATGACTAAGTACAAATTAATTGTATTCTATAGATAGTTAAATCATAATACATTTCATTCAACACTGTGGTCTGCTTCTCTTAAAGCTTTGCTGTAAAAGAGAACAAAAGTTTGCGTGTCATATACTTAAGAAAAGTATATACGAGACTAAGGAAAAGAAGATATGAAGCTTCTATTCCCCTCCAACACACACATTCTAAATTAGGGTTAAAGTACCAACATCATCTCCATTCACAAAGAAGAAAATGGATTTTAATGAACAGGCATTAAGTAAAACCTAGAACCTACAATTTTTCCTGTCCCTATTTGAGGACAGAAAAATACTTTCCATAAATAATGTGACATGAGTTTCTTATTCACACTGTAAAACCCCTGGGAATATTGGCTTTTGTTTTTTGTATACTTAAACCTTTCATGCAAACCTTACCTTAAAACTGAAAAATAATAGTAAAGGAGAGAGAAGTACCTAGATGTTCTTACAGATTCCCAGGACTGGTGACAACAATGCACTATTCCTGGCTTTGCCTAAGAGCCCAAGTAACATATTCTGACTGGTTTTCTGTACTTTTTTGCCTCCCTCCAACATGTATGACTTGAACAGATTTACTGTTATTTAAGTTGAAGAACATACTGTGAAATAAAAGCGACATTGTGAAATATACCGTTTTCACTTTTCCATCAGGCTGCCTTCTCCAAATAAGATGTGACAGTCTGTATGTTTTGTTAAACTTAAACACGGGGTATGTAGGAATTTATTTTATTAAACTGATGCTAATGCATTTAGATTAAGAAAACAGAATTCCTGAGAAATAAAAAACATCCTTCTGTGGTTTGGTTAAAAAAACAAAGGTAAAGAACTACTTAGTTTGGAGGATATAGAGTTTAACTTGATGAGTGTCAGCCTAGAAAATCCAGGTGAACACGTGATTTTTTTCTGAAGGTTTGTCTACAATGAACAAGCAATTATTAATAACCAACACATAGTCTTTTCTTTCACGATGCTCTACTGCCTAAGTTTGGGGTTGAATCTCTGTGACTCACTCATTATGTCACGCAGACTGTGGGGTTATGTTCTCGGCGGACATACTCCACAATGTGCATTTCAGAGCTACCACAGTCTACGCTGAACATAAAGATGAAATGATATGCTCTACGTGATGGGGGTCTGTTTCAGACACTGACTTACACGGAAGAGAAATATATCATGAGATGCCATACACCCTGCCACATAGTGCTCAGGAATGGGGACATTACTGGAGAACCCTCTAAATGCAACCATCGAGATCCCTGTCCTCGATCCCTGGTACATCAGTATCCTAACCTCTTGAATGGGGTCCCAGAGGAACTCATGCGTACTGATTGTTGTAAGAGTGAGAGTTTATTAACACTTAAATTTGATTGCTCAGTTACAAAACACTGCTAATGTTTTGTTTTGGTTGTTTTGAATAAGGGATACACAGATAAGATTAAGATTAAATATGTATTTAATTGATGTCCTTTTTGCGGTCACGTGTACTTGCCTCTGTGATGCTGTTTTAGTAAGACAGGTAGGCAGTGCTTTCTCCCTTAAATACAAAAGGTGGTCAGCCAATGCTGCAAGGAATCACATCGCGGTGATTATGATTTTTACTAGTGAAGCTATAGATGTTAACAATTATAAAATCACCCACATCGTTTTAAAAAATCTAGCTGTGTTCTTAAGTCCTTACACTTTCAGTAGCCATAAACTGCCAATTTGGCTACGTTATTGCTCAATAAGCTTTCTTTTGCTTTTAAGTGCTTTTCAAACTCACTATCAACTATAGAAAAGGGTAAAAACAAATGTCAAAAGAGAAATCCATCCAAAAACAGTAACATTCCCATAACTGTACTCTGTAATTTCCTAACTTAGCAAGAACCAAACTATCTTGGCATTGAGGTTAGAGCCCCATCTTATTTTTTTAATACTTCCTCTGCGAGTTGGATTTGAATTAGTTTCCCAAAACATTCACCAATTTAAATAAAGCCGTACGGTCACTATGCCTTCCTAAATTCAAGACCTTATCTTTCCTACGTTAGTAATATTTGAGGTTGCAAATGGGTGAGAATCAACCATGGTCTCAGATGATTTTTACTCAAGAGAGAAAAGCTGAAGCAAGTGAAAAATCAGAAGTGTTCTGCAAACCTTAGAACACTCTGGAGGTAAACACTGCCACTCTCTTAAAGAGAAGGGGGTGGGGCATCGTCGGAAACTTCTGCTTACCCCTTGTTCAGATTCCAAAAGCTCTGTTTTGACTCTGACTGCCGGCATCCCATCAAGCATTAACATTCTGTTCTCAAGGGTGTTGAAATTCTGAGAATAAAAAAGAGAGAGAGGGAAATTCAGCTATAAAGCGTTCAGAAGAGGACAGCTAGTAGAGTCTGCCTTCATTGTAGTACATTTAGTACTGCTAACCTAATTTTTTAACAATATAGTATAATTAAAGGAGAACATCAGCATAGCCAATTATCCCCCCATGCTGAACTTTCATTTGAAATAATGACCAAGAACTTGAATTAATCAGTCTGATTCTATGACCCCTGGGTTGGAGGTCAGACGGTAATAAACTGGAGTAAGGCAACCTTACGTTAATTTATACGGGGCCGGAATAACTCATCACACTTGCAATCGTGGAAGGAAATACCAGGCAAGTTTCTTTCTTCCTTAGCTCTGGAGGTTGTACTGTATACAGAAATCCATAAAGGAAAAGACAGATCAAAATAATTTATATACTCTCATACTACTGTCAAAGTGGAAATAACTTTAAATACAAGATACTATAATGCTGGAGAGTGAATTCCGGTATCATGGTATATCTGATCAAATGAAAATTTCTACCTTTCAACGGCAAACATCTGCTTTAAAAACAACTAACATAAATCTTGGATTAAGAGTGAATTCTTAAGCTGAAGTCATAATCAAAGAATAAACGACAATTTGGTTTCTGTTCCGGTATATGTTTGCCTCCATTTAACACCTCTTGAAGGGAAAACCTTACTTCTATTGTGGTGCAATAGAATTTCAAACATCTATAAAAAGATTAAATCAGGGTTATTTTTTGACTAATTTCCACAGCTTCGGGGATTTTCTGAAGTCAGCAACCTAGGAAGGGAGTCAGAAAGCCACACATCAGTGCTTGCTGCAGGCCAAAATCAGGCTCCTGCTTTAAAATATGTTGAGAATGCCAACTTTACCCTCAAACACTGACTAAACCAAGAAATTAAAATGACTAAGTTTGACTGAGTTTTTAGACTAGTGTCTTTGCTGTTACAGAATGTAACCACATGACACTAAGGTGGTCTTATTAAAAGAAAGAGACATTTCTAAATGTTTTGCCTACATGGTGACAAAGGTTAAATATCACTTCTAAACCTTCAGGTTTTCGCCATTCATGGAGTTGCTTTTCTCCCCAACAGACAGTTAAGTAAAAACAACTCTCACTTCAACACATCATAAATTAAACGTTTTTATTACCAAATAATACCAACAGAGTGCAGTATAGTGAAGCTCTAATTATTTCTCCCATTTCTTGACTCTCCTTTTTGTTTAAGAAAAATACTCTGAGAAATAAAATGTATGGGGCTTCTTATCACAAATATTTGCTCAGAGAAATCAACGGCAAGAAGAAAAAGCAAATTTACTCTAGAGCTAGCTAATGAGCATTTAGAAATCCCGTGCTACCTAGTCTGTTAGGTAATAAAAAGAAGAAAAATTACTGTCATGTTCCTCTCTTAGAAATGTACAATATTATTAAAGCTGGCAGGATACATCATTGCTTTTACATGTTTGCTTTTGACTTGTCCATATTTTGGGGGGATTTTTGCATCCTAATAGCTTAGAACAGAAGGAACTATGGCATTACTGGTGAGCTCAGTGCATTTGTTCCAAGCTTAAAATCCTTTCACGGAGGCTGGTGGGTTGTTTACATATCAGGCATGGACCTCAAATCCCAATGTGTCACTTGCTTCCATGCTTGGAAGCAGCCAGCTTGGTCTGCTACCTCCCAACCTCAGGAAAGCCTTCCTGCTGCCAGCAGCCCTCAACTGCCGGGCCTTTCACAGCAGCATGGAATCCACCCTAACAAAGGCTCCCGTAGGCTGTTTGGTTGGTAGACAATGAAGGATGAGTTGATACTGCTTCCTACCCCGGAGGAGGTCTTGCCCAGATGGAAAGGGAAGAAGATGCCTTGCAAAGGAGGGGAAAAGACAAAGAGCGATTCTGGAAAGGCAGGTTTAATGAACTGTTAGAATCTGATTAGAGGCTAATGTCCCTTTTAGTGCTTTGTACCAATTTACAGCTGATAGACTTCAGCCGTTTTCCTCGCTGGCTGTGATCAACCCATTCATTTAAAAAAAAAAATGCAAGCTAACCAGAGTCTTTGAAGTTAAAAACGGATAAATCATAAAAAGCTGACTGGGTTCACATGCAATTTAGTACATTTAAATATCACCGTTTCCATCATAATTTTTGTTGTTGTTGTACTGGGATAATTCTAGATCGTTAAAGCCAGGGTTACACTTCAGTTTCATGTAAAAGTGAAATAATTAAACACGTTTTCAAGCATTTTTTTAAGAAATGAAGTTTGCCCGGCAAATATTTCTCTTTCCCTGATTTTTCCAGGATCAGCGTAGCACACCCATAATAGACACCATAAATAACAACGTTCACAGCTAAGGAACCCAATCCTTAATTATTAAACTCTTGCAACTAGTGCAGATTCCATCAGTACATATGCCTGAAAGTTATACTGTATATACATGAGGCATATTAATCTCTGCATTCCTGATTCTGACCTTGTTTAGCCTAAAGAGAAGGGCCGAGCATCACACCATATTCCAGACCATCCAAGAAGGTGTGTGGTTTTTGCGGAGCCCATGGTAATTATACAGCATTGAGGACATAGTCCTTGGAACAAAATATCGATAGATTTATCTCTCTACGCTAAAAATCAGATACATACAATCTCAGCTGACTTCAGACTTTAAATATGTAATAAACTCTAATAATTTGAAATTGCTGTCAAACATATCTTGTCGTGATCTTGATCAAAACGCATTTGCTGGGGAATCCAATAGCTCAATTGATTCCCAAGAGGTAAATAAGATTAGTCATCAATTTTAGTAACATGGTACTCTCTATGTTGTAACAAATATTTTGATATTATACAACCCTATATAATTTATGTATATGTGTTTATATTCATGTACACGTATCTATACACCTATGTTACTTATTTCATATGAGTAAACTGTGTCAATTACAGCCAAATTTATCATCAGATTTATTAGCTGGCTGTCGATCAATTACACATGCGCCGGATGAGAAGGGTACTCTGGATACTCCTATTTCCCAAATAAGATTTGGCAACACAGCAGTCCAGCTGAGAGTAGCTCTCCCAGTCGAAAGCAGTATAAACACAACTGTCAAGAGACCTTCAAGATGGCAGAAGAGTAAGACGCGGAGATCACCTTCCTCCCCACAAATACATCAGAAATACATCTACACGTAAACACAACTGTCATCAATCCTAGCATCTCACAATATTTTGAATGGAACCTGCAGGAAGGAAAAGGACTGATGCTCAATAATCCTCTCTCATGAAATCATAGAACAGGGGGGACTTTCCAGGGCAACTACTACAATCCACCCTCCTACTCCCAGAATGCAGGTCTCTTTCCTCTCCCTCTTCCAGACTGTGCGTCATCCACTTTGCACAGGTGGGGTAATAAAGAGCCAGCTAGTCAACATTCAACAGACCAAAGTTTTCAACAAAGCTTCCCTTCATAAGCCAAAAACATCTACTGGGATTTGTTCCGATTTCTCAAGATACAGGACATATTCACTTAAACATATTTCCATCTTGAATCTCCATGTTTGGCTACAGGTAATGAAAAATATGAATTGCCCTCACCCCTACCCGTGTTATGTTCAACAGTGATCAAAGGGACATATGAGAAGCAATTCAGGATTCACTGCATCAAGTTGATTAAGGCACGTTCGGAAAAGATTCTTAACGGGTTATAATGCAGGCATACCAACTGGTTAAAAGTATCATCCTCTGAGTACTTTTTCCTACAGAAAAAGCAGCAGCATCAGATTATAAGGAAATTCGCCTTTTGCTTGAAAACCACTTCATAGAGAAGTCAATCTCTCCCCTTTCTTGACTCACTTCTACCATAACGACAATAAAAACCAACAAAAATAACAATTGTTTTCCAAGCCTGTATGCCAGTTCAACCAATAGGTCCTTTCTTCAGAGAAAACATAAGTGTTTTATACTACCCCCAAATTTGTGCTGAAATGCAAAAGAATGAGTGAATCCCTGCTCTTCATAAGGATCGACACACCTAAGAGATTAGAATTATGCCCAGACAACAGTTTCCATTATCTATTGTTATGCAACAATAGGTAGCATAACACAACTACCATTTTATTATTATCTTGCTAACAAACGTAATAACAGCACCTACTATTTGCATATTTACTATGGACTAGACCCTGTGCTAAGAGACGTACTCATTCAGTCCTTACAGCAACCCAAGAGGTCAAGGCTTTATTATCCGAAGATGAGGCATCTGAGACACAAGGAGGTTAAACTGTCCAAGGTCACACGATTAGTAAGTGGTGCAGCTCGATTCCAAACCAAAGGAGCCTGAGCCCAACCAAGCTAAGCTCCCAACCACTACACCCCTCTCTCCCTTCCCCTCCCTCTCCTTCTCTCTCCATCTTCCTCTGTGCGCTCCCTAAATCGACGTGGAAAAAAAACATGAGCACCTTACTGAAGGCCCCAACAGAGGAGCTCTGGAATCTCAGTCGATGGCTCCTCTCAGGGCTGAACTGATTTAGTCACCGAAAGGAATGCGCAACTTCTGGTCACGGGTGAGTATCAACAGTTTGGGGAATAACAATAAGAGATCAAATAAGCCCCTGGTTCACTTTTTTTTTTTCTTTAAATCAATCTTTCAACATATTTCCTTAGCTTGATAAGATTATACATTCCTATCCTAGAAACATCTCGTAATTAATTTAGCAGCAAGTCAGTCCCATCCTGAGTTGAACATCCAGAAAAATCTATGGTAACCTCACCTGCTACCCAGTGTTTTGAAAATATTCATATCCTAGACGGCTCATTCGATATTTTCACAATAGCGTCAAGTACTTGGATTATACACGAACTTCATCTTCGACCTTTTATACTCAAAAGAGATACATTCGGGCCTCACATTCAATTTATAAGTGCTTAGATTAAGTGTAAAATTATATTTTTCTACACTCACATACCCTCACACTGGTAAGTCAATTTTGTAGAGGGCATATGTGTAATTAAAGTACCTCTGATGGTACAAAAGAAACATCAGTTGAAATGCTGACTTTGCCATTCTGGCCCAGGCTTTCATCTTCCCTTGCTTTGCAGCACGGGAGAGTGGATATCACACTGATGATCATATTTTACTGGGAGAACTAGAATCCAAACTATAGACCTACTGGGACTTGCAACTTAAATCCCCTTCAGTGGTTTCAATGATCCATAGACACATTATTCTGAATATCTGTCATCAGTCTCAAAAACAAAACCCTTCCATGATCACCTCACATTGAAACATGGAACTGTGTCTTTCATAAGAATTGGTAAAAACTGCACATGCAATGCAGCAACTTATATTTTCCTGATAGCAAGAATCATTGTTTTCGGGCTTCCCTGGTGGTGCAGTGGTTGAGAGTCCGCCTGCCGATGCAGGGGACACGGGTTCGTGCCCCGGTCTGGGAAGATCCCACATGCCGCGGAGCGGCTGGGCCCGTGAGCCATGGCTGCTGACCCTGCGCGTCCGGAGCCTGTGCTCCGCAACGGGAAAGGCCACAACAGTGAGAGCCCCGCGTACCGCAAAAAAAAAAAAAAAAAGAATCATTGCTTTCTATGTTGGTAAAATGCTAAATTACCACAACAATGGATCGTTTACACTAATAGTTTTAGAAATGTCAACTGAGCTTCTAAATAAGTCTTCCATCCCAGCATTAATACAGATTGTAATAAAAATTATTTTGTCATTCATATTCTGAAGAGCTGCACACACTTGGGGGTCATGAGTGGGCCAAATTTCTCCTTAAACACGCAGTGACGGGTCTCTGCTATGGCAGTCATCTCATTCTATCCGTGACACATTCATGAACCATGAGGCACTACAGGAGATAACGGGCAGAGCCAGGACTGGAGAACAGAAACCAGGTCAAAAAATCAGGCAATTATCATGGCAAGAGACGTGCCAACTGACCACCAACCAAACCCTAGAGAGGGAGCACAAAACTTCAGCTCAGCTGCGCAGATATTAACATCCCAGGGAGAGATCAAATGTGTAGGAACCCGTATCAGGATAGGCTAACAAGTGGTCTGCATGTCAGGTAAAGTATAAGGGAATTATTCAGTCATAAAAATGAAGGAAGTCTTGCCATCTGCAACAACAATGGATGGACCCTGAGGGCATTATGCTAAATGAAATAAGTCAGACAAAGAAAGACAAATACCACATCTCGCTTAGACGTAAGATCTTAAATGCACACACACACACACACAAAATACCAAAAAAAAAAAAAAGAGAGAGAGAGAGAGAGAGAGCGAGCGCTCATAGATACAGAGAATAGATTGGTGATTGCCACAGGGGTGTGTGTGTGTAGTGAGTGAAGGCGGTCAAAAGGTACAGATTTCCATTTATGAAATAAATAAGTCATGGGGATGTAATGTACAGCATGGTGACTCTATTAACAGTATATGTCAATTATAGCTCCCACCTCCCCCCCAGAAAAGAGGATGAGAAAGAAAAGAGAGAAGTGAGTTCAGTCCTGGAAAAGGAAGCCAGAAACAAGATTCTCTGAAGGGAGCAGGGCTAGCTGAAACTAATTCTGAGTGCCTAGCCCCAGGAGAAGCCAGAACTGGGTAACAGACGCAGACAAGAATCAGAGAGCTAGCCATGTGCCCAAGCCCAGGCACACACATGGGCACAAAAACCAGGCACCATGAGGCTGGGCAGAAAGGCTGATGCAGTACACAGGACCCACACATGGACAATTACACTTGCAATACAACCACAATATGACCACAGGGTCTCAAAATTTTAAAAATAATTATACAACAATTATAATAGCAATATATATATAACCATATTCGAACAATGATAATAACAGTAACTACTATTTACTAAACACTTACGTACCAAGTGCTGTTTCATGGGCTTTACATTTGTTATATCACTCGTTCATTCAAAAAATACCTACTGAGAACCAGGCACTGTCTCGCTATTTAGGAAACATCAGTGAACAAAATGGGGAAACTTACAGAGTTTCATTCTTTTCTTTTTTACTATGTCCATTTCAGACAAGAAAGTTCAGGTTCAGAGAGATTAAGTAATCTGCCCAAGGTTATGAAAATGATCGGCAGTCTAACTCTGGGGCTAATACCTATTTTCCATTGCTACCTGGGATAGAGATTCTCAACTGCTCGGTACTCTGACATTGGCTGCAAAGTTTGGATTAGCCCAGAAGTGTCCAAGCCACTCTGGCTAGTGTACTTCAAGCTCCTGTGATATCAAAAGGCTGGGAACCAGGGCTGAAGTGGGAGCAGCAAGGCAAGGGCAGGCTGATCACAGACACACTGAAGGGAGATGGTGTTAAGGTCATTATGGAGTCTTTACCCTGTCCTATAGTGGGTACCTCTAACTATTTACCCAATGTGCCTCTAACCAGTTACCCAACCCTGTTTTCCACCCTTCTGCTCAGGGTACATCTCAACCATGTGAAAAACGCTCTCTCCTCCAGGCCTCTGTATATTCGATTCCACCCTTGTATTCATCACTACCTGACAAATTCTCTATCTGTTATTACACTAGAATGTAAGTTCCAGGAGGGCCATGACATTGCCTTTTTGTTCATAAGTCCCTATCCCCAAACTTATAACTGTGTCTAACACACACTATGTGCTCAGTAGATGTTTGTTGGGCTGATGAAAGAATAAATGTAAATAAATCTAAAATCAGTTCATTCCCTGGGTTCACCTGACCCAGGTGGTATAACTGATTGTTGCGAAACAGATGGCAAGAAGAGCATAAGCAAAATCGTAGGGCAATGAAATTCTCCATGTTTGTGAACAATAATAAAGGATTTCATGTGGCTGGAACACAGGATTTATTGGAGGAGAAACTGGAGATGAGACCATATAAGTAACTTGGTGTTAGGGGGCAAAAGGTCTTATATGTTATGGTAATTCATTTATTCATGCAAAAATGTTTCTTTAATGCCTGCAATGGGCTAGTAGCTAGGGGCCCAAGTGAATAAGAGAGAAAGATTCCCTATCCCAAGAAAACTTGAGGTAAATGGGAAAGAAATGTGTTTGGGTATCACACAGCAGGTGATGGGGCATCATGAAGCAAAAGCATAATGTGTTCAAGCTTTGTGTTTAAAAAGCTAGCACCGGACTTGCTTTGGAAGATGGCTTATAAACAGATAGAATCTGATGCAGAGGTAAGAGCCACCAGTTCACAGGCTACTGCAACAACTCAGGGGAGAGCTGGGGAGAGCCTGACCCAAAACAGTGGCAGTGGGAATAAAGAGGAGGAAAATTATTTGAGAGAGAGTACACAGGAAGAATAAACAGCTTTTTTTTTTTTTTTCTGGTACACGGGCCTCTCACTGTTGTGGCCTCTCCCGTTGCGGAGCACAGGCTCCGGACGCGCAGGCTCAGCGGCCATGGCTCACGGGCCCAGCCACTCCGCAGCATGTGGGATCCTCCCGGACCGGGGCACGAACCCGTGTCCCCTGCATCGGCAGGCGGACTCTCAACCACTGCGCCACCAGGGAAGCCCATGAACAGCTTTTGATGACTGACAAGAAGGAGGAAGTGTGGAGTAAGAGCTGAGAGGATTGTCAAGGATGGCACTGATTTTCTACATTGTACATGAAGCTTGAGGCAGGAAGCCCAGCAGGAAAAGCCAAACGTGTCATATATTCCTCCAATATCCTGTAAAGGACCTATTGCACTCTGGGATACATGAATATTTCGGTATATTGTTTAATTTCAATACATTTTTGCTTACTCAGGATCTGTTATGCATCGAAGAAAATTTCTCTCAAGCTGAGTACATTCGAATATTATAACAGATACTAATAGAGTCAAATTTATTCAAACTTGGAAACACAGGTTTGGTTGAAATAAGGAAAAAACTATAAATAAAGAAGTCATCTTCTTAGCTGCATTTTCAAGACAAGAATTAACTCTGTCTTCACTATCATTTTTCCCGGGATTTATCATTTTACAGACTTCCATGGTTATCAAAACTTAAAACAAAATAAATATTTGCCAAAGTACGAGTTTAAGAGTACTGTACATTAACATATTCATCGCTGTTTCCCTTTATGAAAAGTCATTTGGATAGTAATGAAAAAAATATGCAGAACACTGAATGGAATATGTAATGAAATAAGTAACATCACCGGTCCTCTGTGCCTGGAGACAATGAAGATTACTATCAAAAATAAAGTCATTTATTTTCTGTAGGAAACAAAGGAAATGACTATTGACCTATATTTCCACCTTTCCTGACCTACAATGATGTGAAGTGGCTCCTTATCACACCCAAAATGGATTATCTTATTAGAACACGAGCTGTTGAACATCTGTCTCCTGTGCAGCCTGAAGAAATAGCACTGAAGAGTTGGGAATACGCAAAAAAATTTTGAGGAGAAATAAAAATCCAAGTTAACTTTTTTTTTAGTTAGAACTATTCTAATGAAAACAAAAAGAAAAGATCAACCTCGTGGGTCTCCTCAGTGGCCAGAAAAATATGTAGACTGGTAAACTAGGTCTTATATTCAATGCCTTCCTATTTTATACATATTATTTAGCTAAGATTTTGTAACAAATATAAAATATCACATTCCTTGAAAACCCTAGGCATTATACTGGTTTTTAATGTATGTTTTGAAAAAGTAAAGCTAGAACAAATGACCTTTACAGTTTATTTCATCTAAGAAGGATTGTCAAAGCATGTAAAAGCGCTAGGTAGTGTTCGTCCTGTTATTAAAAGGTGTAACAAAAGTGCTTTAAAAAGACTGTATCAGAAATACAAAGGTGCAATTGTTTGCACTGCCTGGACAATCATGTAAGACACATCACTGGAATGGCCTTTCCCCTCTCTTTTTTCCTCAACACTCTGGGTCCTGGGACTGCAGTGGAGAAAGACATTAGTAGTTGGCTGCCAAATGGCCAAATGCATTGGCTCAACCCAAAATGTAATCTGTCAGCTTCCAAGTATACCCACCTCTAGCTGTGATCTCTCCAGATTCCCCAAATGATGTCTTTAGTTGTAATAATTAAATTTTACGTATAATCCAAATCCTGTACTAATTTGACATTTTTATTGGCAATGCTACTTATTACACATCTACTTTCATTTTATCCAATACCATCTCCAAGAATTCTGACTACTTTATCTTTTACCTTTTTAAAAGCATTCTATCTTCCAAGTCTATGCTTTTTTTCTGTACACTTTCATGACTATATAGAAGTGTAAGTTAGAATAGAATATTGCCCAGAACATGGGTCCATAACATGGGTTATGACCTTCTCACGGTTTCAGTTTTCTTATCTGTAAAATGCAGATAACATTCTATCTCACAGAATTATTTTACGGATTTGATGAGTTCATGCACATAAGATACTTTAGCACAAAGTATTTTATATTAATTGTTAATGTTAAGTAATTTTAATTAATAGTAGTAATGGTTATACTATTTCAGCCATTCTACTAAACTTACTTTTAAGAATGGATGTCCTAATCTGATTTTTGACTCTTTGCAGAACCCTCTTGGTTTTATGTGTGAGATTTCTCTATGTGAACTATTACAGAACTAGAATGGAAATGGTAGATTTGATAAAAATACTAATGAAAGGAATTGATAGAAGACTGATCTACACAATTAACATATATTTCTCATGATGCATGGCAACAGTGAACTATTTTATCTGTTTAAAACTGTGAGGATGAACACCAATAACAGAGACCCAGCTCACCTCTCCATGGACATCTCTAGGACAGTTAATATTCTCCGACTGCCGGGCACAGCCGTGAAGTGTCTGATAGCCCTTCCTAGCAATCAAATGTTATTTGATGCAGTGCTCAAAGCCTTTTCTATGGTTCCCCTTCACATGATTACCCACAAATACACTGTTTTAAAGAAAGATATTCACTACCACAACATATTCTCTGTAGGAGAAGATACCTACAGAGTGCCCTGTTATTTGAGCTGTAGAAAACTTGCAAAATTATTTGAGGAAACCAGAAAAACTACATAGAAGGTAAAATAAATCCAAGGGGCTAAAAGTTTAAAATCTGTCTGTATTCAGGGCAATACAATGCCAGTGATATTAACACCGCCATGCCATTACCCATGCTGTTGTCACCCTGAATGACTTTCCCCCATCTCTGCACCTCCCTCATTTTATCAACCATCTTTATGCCTTCTTAGAACTTCTATAAGGGGTGTGTGTGTAGAAAAATTAAATCTAGGGCTATTTTTTTCCATAAGCAGTACTTCTAAAATGCAACGCAATGCAATTCAGAAAGGAAAATTTATTCAACAGAAATCTGAAGCACACTTTTTATTAAGGAATTAAATAACTACACGGCATTTACTTAGGCTTTGTTACTTCCTCCAGCCTCTTAATAAACCTGCCCCATAAAACCAGAAACAGTATAATTTTCAACCTGTATAACTTACTGTATCCAGGAAGTTTCTATTACCTTTTTCTGCTACTTCACAGTCAATATGTCTAAATTAAATTCTGCTCATAGAGAGAGGAAATAGGTTCTGTTAAGGAAGTCCATTGTCATAACTCCAGTATTCTTTTAGACCAGGGCTTTTCAACATCTGTACTACGACATTTAGACCAGATAGCTGTTTGTTCTGGGGGCTTGTCCTGTACGTTGTAGTACGTTCAGCAGCATCCCTGCCTTCTACAACTAGATCCCAGGAACATTCCTTCACCCCCACAGTTGTGGCAATCCAAAATGCCATCAGGGGCTTCCCTGGTGGTCCAGCGGTAAGACTCCGTGCTTCCAATGCAGGGGACATGGGTTTGATCCCTGGTTAGGAAAGTAAGATCCTACATGCTGCGGGGTATGGCAAAGAAAAAAAAAAACCGTGAGAAATGGCCAAATGTCAAGGGAGAGGGGCAGAGGAAGGAGAAGCAAAGGAGGGTGCCCCACCTAAGAAGCACTTTTCTAATGAGTTCATTAGAAAAGAATCTTAATTTTCTGTTGAATTATATTGCCCAAGAGTATAGATACAACCTGAATATTAAAAGAAAATAATATCTGATTATAAAGAATATTTACAGTTTACCTTAAAATACACCTAACTGGGAAATGAGAAACATTTAACAAGATGGCTTTACTATTTTGTTCAAATTTCTTCTCCTCTTTCTGCATATCCAAATTTTCCCGCTAAACAAGGGCAAAAATACCAGAAAGGAGCTGCAAGAACTTGCTCATTAGTTCAATCTACGGCAACTGAAAGAAACCTATAGGGATTTCAGTATTAATATAACAACTCAAGGAAGATCTCTCACCTCATTCCTAGACATGGCCAGTGAGTATCTACCAAATTAGCCTAGAAAACCCCAAAAGTAAGAAACTGTAATCACCTAAATGAATATGCTGACTATGAACTGAAATATAAACCTGTCTATATTTTCTCAATTGTGTTAGTAATGTTACCTTTTACGTAACAATTCAATATACCCTTGTGGTAATACAGGAGTTAGTTCCATCTAGTTGTACCGGACCAAACAAATTTAAGTCACGACCAAGGTTATGTAAATTCAACTGCCACAATGTCCCTGCTAAAGAAGAAGAGGAAGGGTGCCTTCTCCTGAAAAATGAAAATTTTTGAGGGCTAGTAGGTTCTTAGAGCATCTCACTGCTGATTCAGAGTCACAGGAATAAAAGAAGGACTTCTTTTTAGAAGGTGGGAGAACATGCTGGAAAGCAAACCACAAATTCATTTCCATTAGGATACACACAGTCTACACCTATAATGCCTGGGTAGCCACTAGCTATATGCAGCTATGGAGCAGCTGAAATGTGACTAGTCCAAATTAAGAGGTGCTTTATATATAAGATACACACTGGATGTGGAAAACTTCGTATGCAAAAGAGAATGTAGAACATCTCATTAACTTAATTGATTACATGTTGAAATGATATTTTGGTTACACTGGGATAAATAAAATGTATTATTAAAGTTATTTTTAAAATTTTTAATGTGTCTAGTAGAAAATTCAGAACTACACATATGGATTTCATTCCATGCCTACTGGACAAAGTCGTTCTATGCCATCACTTCAATAGACCTCAGCCTCTACTGGGATCATGGTCTTCCCTCCAGCTTCTACCCAATCCTTTTGGGAACTGGGGTAGGGGCAGGGTGGGTAGAGAAGTGAGAAGTTTTGAATGTCACAGAATTGGAGGAGTGTCACTGGCCTTTAATGCCCAGGGATGCTAAAATTCCTCAGTGCAGAAGTCATCCCCGTAAAATGAAGAATTCACCTGCCTACAGTTGTGTCTCCATTGAAAAAGGGGCAGGTGATATAATCGGCCAGCCAAATGGCAGCAGCTAATTGCTGGAACCCAAATTTGTATTTTCAGCTCTGACTTCTTTTACTTAAGACTATATTCCAACTGACTGGTCAACATCTCCAATTGGACATTCCTTGAGTAGGCCATGATTTACAAATCCAAACCAAATACAGTGTCTCTGATCTCCATACAGCCCTTCCCAAAAAAAGGAAGGAAGGAAAGGAGGGAAGGAGGGAGGGAGGGAAGGAACAGGAAAATCTTACTCTGCTTAATGAACTGTCCCTCAAGGAATGACTTCATAATCAACCCTGCTTCTCAGGCTAGAAACCCTTCATGAACCGTGCTACCAGAATCCTTAGCCATCACAGCCAGCCTTTACTCTCAGTTCCCATTACTCTTTGTCCAATAAGTGACAGTCTTGCTACACCCTTCTTCTACTCTGTTGCCAGAGACATCTTGAGACAGAGGGGAAATATTCCCCTAACTAGGTCTAAGGCTTAAGTAACTTAAACTTAGCCAGATCAGAGGGAAAATTTCCCTGATATTTGATGGTAGATAAAATTTAAGGTCACAAGTAAGCCTTAGAAAATTTGACTTCATTTTAAGCAAAAAGGGTGAAATAAGGGAAAAATAATAAATTAAGTATATTAGTACATAAGAATTAAAAGTGACTTATAAAGTAGTTTAAGTATTATATATGATTACATATGGTTACATATTCTATATATGTGTCTATATATAACACATGTATATGACTATGTACTAAATGTATAATATATATAATAAATTTACATAATATATAATTAGCATGTATGGTTATTTGGACTAAAAATAAAGAGATTTATTTTAGGCACAGTATTTTTCAACACAATATCAGATAAATGCTATCTTTAAAAACAAAAATATCTCTGCTAGATTTTAAAGGGACAAAAAAAATGGTAAAGTTTATCTTGCTCATAACTACATGGTTTATTCCTAAAGATCGGACCATGATGACCCATAACCACATTTTGAATGCATAAAATTACTGGAACAACAGCCTCAGATACTGCAAAATGTAGGTTTTTCTTTTAACATTAACTTGAAAGCCTACTAAACTGAAAAAAGCTGGAGATACACAAATGGAAGAGAAACATCAAGGCCTACTAGTATCCTGGTAAAAAATAATGAAATTAACAGAAAATGCTATTCTAAGAAAATGACTGAACAAGCACATACTTAAGCATGTACAACAGTGCCCTGCTTGTAGTATTAAAAGAACCAAAAGGAATCAATCTAAATGCCAAACCACAGGTAACTGGTTGAATGGACTATGGGACATACAAACCAGTGAATAATATTTATTCACTGAATTTATGATATGCAGCTTTCTGTCTTAAAGTAGATGAATGATCATAATTAAGCGAAAAAGAAATGACAGAAGAATATGTTCCTGTATCTTTAAAAACAATGCTTATAACAGACAGAGAGATAGAGAGAAAAGTGGGGTGGGGGGAAGGAAGGAAGAATGGGAGGGAGGGAAGGAGAGAGGGAGGAGAGAGAGGTAAAAGGATATACATTTCAAAATTGGACCTGACAAGACATTGACTGATTTTCTTCACATGTTTTGACCAATTTTCTCACTTTTTATGAATTTCATATATTATCTGTATAATTAAAAGAAATAATTGGGCATTCAAATTTTGAGGTTAAAAAGAGCCAAACAGGTTAAAAGAAAAACAGATGGGAGAAATGAGTTTTTAATCCAGATTAACTTTCATAAAGTATAAAAAAGTCATATCAATTTTCTAACAAGGAAAGTACACACACACACAGAGCTGCATGTATATTTACGCTGCAGTTAAAATTTAACTACTACAAATCTAAAAAAAATATGTAGGTGAAATTGAAAGGAACTTATTGTCTAAGTTGTATTTGTAATTGACTCACTGAATTCTGTTATATTGCTTCAAGTGGGCTATCAACTGATATTTGCAAATATTTTTTATTATGCAAAGAGCTATGATACATTGTTATCTAATTTGCAAAATCTATAATCTTTTTTAAGTTCAATTCAATTCCACAAAAAAAAAAAAATGGGCACATTATACTACTATCTTCAGCTAAGAATTTAGCATCCTGAAAAAGGAAACTATGTGCCAAATATTTTTGTTTTTTCCACTACATTGAGCAGTCGGTGAGTGTATTTTACAAGATTTTAGTCTTATGGAAAAATCAATCCTTTCTGTTCTTGTCTGAAAAAGTATTGGAGCGAAAAGACTTATACTTGTCAGGTTTTTAAACAAAATATTCTATCTTATAATAACCACAAACTACTATACTCTCTGCCCTTTGTGTAGATCTCCCACTTCCCTGGACCTTTAAATGTTAAGGCCACATTCTCTGATTACATAACAATGTTGGAATTGTTATTTGAGAAAATTCCTAGAGAGTTATGAGGAAAATAAATAAAAGAACTAGGTTCTAAACAATGCAGTTTTGGAAGAACTAAAAATAACCTCAGGGACTTTCAGTTTCCGGTCCACCATGTAAGAAGCTTAAAGTCATCAACCCACCATGACAACAAGTAAAAAGCTCAATAAACAGACACCACAGCTTTTGTTAGATCCATCAGAGAAGTAAGGTCATAAGGCAAACTGCTGTTCCAAAAACTGGAAAGACAAGAGGATGCAGAGAACCCCAACTTGCCAGAGCAAAAGCCCCTGAACCAAAACCTCTTTGGGAAGCAGTGCTCGGGTAGAGAAACCTGAACTGTAATTGAAGAATTAGTGAAAGCTCAGGATAGACAAACTGGAGAATTAAAAACTCCATTTATAGGGTGTCCATACACTTTTTGAGTTTTATTCTCTGGGAGTTGTACCATGTCCTTACAGTGAATATTGGAGAAAAATCCTCTAATACTTCCATCAGGGGGAGGATTTCCATTTGAAAAACATGTTGGAGCACTAAATTCTTCTTAACAAGAACTTCCCTTAGGAGAAATTCTTACCAAAGCCTAACCGGCTGGGTCTTATAAGCACCTAACCTACCTGCAGGGAGGGGAATACACAACTCCAGCCCCCTCTAGCCATCCTGTCCCAAGTAAGGGGATGGGGAGGACTCAGAAGCACTGGTGATTTACACAGCTGAGAGGCATAGGCTCTCCAAAAGACTAAGACCTGACCATAGCACTATACCTTACCACTAAATTACGAACAGCCTATTAACTGTAGTTCATTTTATCCAGTATCTCATGTCTACCTTTCAACAAAAAATTACAAGGCATACTAACAGGCAAAAAGCACAGTTTGAAGAGACTGAACAAACATCAGAACCAGAGTCAGATGTGACAGAATGTTGAAATAACCAGACCAGGAATTTAAAAAACTACAATTAATATGCTAAGAACTTCCATTTTAAAAGTAGACACATGGAAAAACAGATGAGTAATGTAAGTAGAGAAATGGAAATGCTGAGAAAGACCCAAAAAGAAATACAAGTGATCAAAAACATTGTAACAGAAATGAGGAATGCCTTTTATGGGCAGACAAAGGAGAGAGGAATCAGAAATATGTTTTTTATTATAAGGTACTTTGCATTATCCATGACACAGGACAGTGTTATTTAAAAGTGGACATGGATTAGTCATCAACATATATCGCAAACTCTAGGGCAACTACTAAAAAAAGTGAATAAAGAGATATAACCAATATACTAAGAAAGGAGAGAAAACAGAATTATATAAAATGTTCAGTTAAAACTACAAAAGGTAGAAAAAGTGTGAAAGAGAAAAACAAGAACAAAAAACAATGGCAATAAATAGAAAATAATAACAAATATGGTGGATAGTAATCCAACTGAAATAATTACTTTACACATTAATGATATAAATATACCAATTAAGACAGAGTTTGTCATAGTGGATCAAAAAAATAAGACCCAACTATATGTTGTCTATAGGAAACCCAGTTTAAATATAAAGACATATAGGTTAGAAGTAAAGGTATAGAGGAAGGTATACCATACTAACATTAATCAGAAGAAAGCGTAAGTAGCTATATTATTTCAAGCAGATCAGACTTCAAAGCAAGGAAAGTTATCAGGGATAAAGAAGGACATTATACAATGATAAAGGGGTCAATACTCCAAGAAGACATAACAACCCTTAATATGTATTTGTCTAACAAAATGTCAAAATATGCAAAACAAAAACATAGATAGAACTTCAAGGAGAAATAAATGAACCCACCATTACAGCTGGGGACTTTACATCTCTGAATCAGAAATGAACAGATCCAGCAAACAGAAAATCAGTAAGGACATAGCTGAACTCAAAAGCACCATCAATAAACTGGATATAATTCAAACTGCAGCCTACTTTATCCAACAACAGTAGATTACGCATCCTTTTCAAGCTCCCACGGATCATTCACCAAAATAGACCATACCCTGGACCATAAAATACACCTTAATTCGTTTCTAAAAAAGAAATCTTACAAGGTCTACTCTCAGACCACACTAGAACTAAACTAGAAATCAGTAACAGAAAGATAGCTGGGAATTCAAAATAACACACTTCTAAACAGCAAATGAGTCAAAAAAAGAAATCTCAAGAGAAATTTTAAAACATTTTGAACTAAATGACAATGAAAATACAACTTATTAAAACTTGTCGGATGCTGCAAAAGAAGTACTTAGAGGGACATTTATAGCACTGAATGTATTATATAAAAAGAAATATAAAAAATCAATAATCGAACATTCCAACTTAGGAAACTAAAAGAAGAGCTAATTAAATCCAAAGTAAGCATAAGAAAAGAAATAATAAAAATTAGAGCAGAAATTAATGAAATGGAAAACAGTAAATCAATAGAGAAAGTCAACAAAACCAAAAGCTGGCTTTTTGAAAAGATGAATAAAACTGGTAAACCTCTAGCCAGGCTAACTAAGGGAAAAGGAGGACTCAAATTAATAATATCAGAAGCAAAAGAGGAGACATCAATACAGATCCCACGGACAATAAAAGAATAAAGAATATTATGAACAATTCTATGCCCACAGATTTGATAACCTAGATGAAATAGATCACTACCTTGAAAGATACAATCTGCCAAAACCCACACAAGAAGATACAGACAATATGAATAGGCCTGTATCCATTAAAGAAAAAAATGTTTTGCTGGGTTTTTTTGTTTGTTTGTTTTGGTTTTTGTTTTTATTTAAGTATACTTGCCGTATATATTATATGTTACAGGTGACTGCACAATTTTTAAAGGTGTAGTTATAGTTATTATAGTTATTTATAATTATAAAACGATATAATTTATAATTAAAATTTTTAATTTAATAATTTAATTAATTTTAATAAATTTTTATTTATATAGTTTTATTATAAAACTATAAAACATTTATAGTTATTATAAAATATTGGCTATATTCCCTGTGTTGTACAATGTTTCCTTGTAGCTTATTTTATACCTAATATTTATCCTTCCAAAGCTTAAAGTATCAGGTCCAGATAAGTACACTGGTGAATTCTACCAAGTATTTAAAGAAGAAATTATACGAATTTTCTATCCTCTTCCAGAATCAGAGGGGAGGCTTCCTAACTCACTGAGGCCAGTATTACCATATTACCAAAACCAGACAAAAACATTTCAAGAAAACTACAGACCAATCTCTCTAATAAACACAGCTGTCAAAATTCTCAACAGAACATTAGCAAAATGAATGCAACAATGTATAAAAAGAATTATACACCACAGAAAAGTAGGATTGTAAGGCTGATTCAAAACTAGAAAATCAATGAAAACAATCCCTCACATCAACAAGCTAAAGTAGAAAAAAATCACATGATCATACCAATACATGCAAAAATAGCATTTCACAAAATCTAATACTCGTTCATGATAAAAACTCTCTGTAAACTAGGACTAGAGGGGGACTTCCTCAACATGACAAAGAACATTGTGATAATTAATTTTATATGTCATCTTGACTTGACTAAAGAGCATGCCTAGATAGCTGGTAAAACATTATTTCTAGGTATGCCTATGAGGATGTTTCCAGAAGAGATCAGCATCTGAATCAGTAGACTGAGTAAAGAAGATCCACCCTCACCTATGTCAGCAGGCATCAACCAAATCCATTGAGGGTCCAAACAGAACAAAAACGCAGAGGAAGGGCAAATTCTCTCTCTCTCTCCTTCATTTGGGACATCCATCTTCTCCTGCTCTGAGACATCAAAGATCCTCATTATTCGACCTTTGGTCTCCAGAATTTAACAGCACCAGCTCCCCTGGTTCTCAGGTCTTCAGACATGGACTGAATTATATCAACAGTTTTCCTGGTTCTCCAGCTTGCAGATGGCATACTGTGGCATATCTCAGCCTCCATTATTGTCTGAGACAATTCTCATAATAAATCTTCTTAGCTATATATATATCCTACTGGTTCTATTTCTCTGGAGAGCCCTGACTTATACAAATATCTACAAGTAACCTACACCTAACATCATACTTAATGATGAGAAACCAGAAGCTTTGCACTAAGATAAGGAACTAAGCAAGAATGTCAACTCTCACCACTGCTTTTCAATATCATACTGGAAATCCAAGCCCATGATCTAGTAAAGATAAGAAAGGGAAATAAAAAGTATACAGACTGGAAAGAAATAAACCTATCGTTGCTCGTAAATTACATGTAGAAATTACAAAGAATCAACCAAATACTCCTGAAACTAATGAACAATTATTACAAGGTTGCAAGATACAAGGTTAAAACACAAAAGTCAAGCATTTTCCTATATACCAGCAATAAACAAGTCAATTTGAATTTTAAAACATATTATCATTTACATTAGTGCTCCCCAAAATTAAACACAGATATAAATCTAACACAAGATGTACAAGGTCTACATGAAGAAAACCACAAAACTCTGACAAAAGAAATCAAAGCACTAAATAAATGGAGAAATGCCCCATGTTCATGGATAGGAACACTTAATATTGTCGATATATCAGTTTTTCCCACTTGATCTTCAGATTCAACCCGATCCCAATCAAGCTTCTAGCAAATTATTTTGTGGGTGTCGACAAACTGACTCTAGATTTATATGGAGAGGTGAAAGATCTAGAAGAGCTAACTCAATATTGAAGGGGAAGAACAAAGTCAGAGGTCTGACAACACCCAACTTCAAGACTTACTATAAAGCTTCAGTAATCAAGAAAGTGTGGTACTGGCAAAAGAAGAGACAAACAGATCAATGGAACAGAATAGAGAGCATAAAAATAGACCCACATAAATATAGTCAACTTATCTTTGACAGAAGAGCAAGGCAAGACAACTGAGCAGAGAAAACACAGTATTTTCAACAAACACTACTGGAAAACTGGACATCCACATGTAAAAAAAAAAAAAATTCACTCTAGATACAGACCTTATACCCTTCACAAAAAATTAACTCAAAATGGATCACAGGCCTAAATATAAAATACCCAACTATAAAACTCCTCGAAGACAGGAGAAAACCTAGATGACACCGGGTATGGAGATAACTTTATAGATATAACACCAAAGGCATGACCCATTAAAGAAATAATTCATAAGTTGGACTTCATTAAGTTTCATTCAAGGGAATGAGAAGAGAAACCACAGAATAGGAGAAAGTACTTGCAAAAAACACATCTGATATAAGACTGTTACCCAAAATATACAAAGAATTCTTAAAACTCAACAATAAGAAAATACACAACCTGGTTAAAAAAATGGGTCAAAGACCTTAACAGACACCTCACCGAAGAAGATATACAGATGGCAATTAAGCATACGAAAAGATGTTCAATATCATATATCATTAGAGAAATGCAAATTTAAACAATGAGATACCACTACACACCTATTAGAATGGCCAAAATCTAAAACACTGACAACATCAAATGCTGGCAAGAATGTGGGGCAACAGAACACTGATACATTGCTGTTCGGAATGCAAAGTGGTACAGCCACTTTAGAAGATAGTTTAAGGATTTCTTACAAAACATACTTTTACTATAGTGTCCACAATAACAATCCTTGGAATTCACCTAAATGAATTAAAAATTTAGGTCCATATAAAAACCTACACTCGGATGTCTACAGTAGTGTTATATTCATAACTGACAAAACTTAAAAGCAACCAAGATGTCCTTCAGTAGGTGAATAAATAAATTGTGCTACATCCAGACAATGGAATATTAAACAGCACTAAAAAGAGCTAACGGGCCATGAAAAGACATAGAAGAAACTTAAATGCGTATTACTGAGTGAAAGAAAGCTATCTGAAAAGGCTATATACTGCATGATTCCAACTATATGGTATTCCAGAAAAGGTAAAACTACAGAGACAGCAAAAAGATAACTGATTGCTAGGAGTTAAGCAGGAGAGAGGAATGAACAGGCAGAACATAAAGGATTTTTAGGGCAGTGAAACTATTCTATTGCTGTATGATACTACAGTGGTTAACACATGGAACTTATATGTTTGTCCAAACCCACAGGATTTACAGCACCAAAAGCAAACTCTAATGTAAACTGTGAACTTCGGGTTATGATGACGTGTCAGTGTAGGTTCATCTATTGTAACAAATATACCTTGTGGTGTGGGTTGTGCATGAGTGGGGATAGGGGGTACACAGACACTCTATACTTTCTGCTCAGCTTTGCTGTGAATCTAAATGGCTCTAAAAAAAAAAGTTTATTAAATAAAAAAATTCTCTGCTGTATGTTTAATCACAAATTCCATTTTTTTAATTAAAAAAGAATACATTCTTTAAAGTGGTCTCAAAAAGCAGTTAAAAAATAAATGGGCAACTCAAACACGCATTTCTTACTTCATTCAGAGGACATCAGAAATAATATTTATACATAGAAAAGAATAATGATTCCTAAAGGCAACCACTACTACCAAGTCTATAAAACTATCAGAAGTTGCAAGGTACTATCATAAGAATTGTGAAGAAACAGACCAGTCTCCAACACTATTTTATATTAGTTAAGCATACTGACAGCAGTGTTTCAAATGTTAGTCTATTACTTTACATTAATTATAAACACATTTTGTCAAGACCAATAGAAGGGATTGGTTAATCATCTGAAATATGAGGCAATGTGGGCAAATATATCATTCTGCATTTAATCATTTTTCTCCTGGCAGTAAAGAAATTTGTTACCCAGTGTATTTGTTATATATAAGACTAAAATGCAATTGAATAAAGCAATAAAATTGTCATTATTATGCCAGAAGATAGAAGGATATAAGTATATGTACATCTGAGTGTGTTTGTATATAAGTTATATCTGTTATATATATGACTTTGATTTGCATGTCCCTGAAAAATGTCCAGGGGGAAAAACAACTGGAGATTTTGAGTCACAACACTTTGCCCTGACTAACCTTAACTTTTCAATCTGTTTCCAATTCTTGAACGTATTATATGAACATGAAAAAAATAGTTTTAGGTAGTAAGTCTTACTACTTCTAATAAATAGGACAGGTCACTCAACAATGTTTTTAGAATGTTTCTTTCTGGGCTTCCCTGGTGGCGCAGTGGTTAGGAATCTGCCTGCCAATGCAGGGAACACGGGTTCGAGCCCTGGCCTGGGAAGATCCCACATGCCACAGAGCAACTAAGCCCATGTGCCACAACTACTGAGCCAGCGCTCTAGAACCTGCGAGCCACAACTACTGAGCCCACATGCTACAACTACTGAAGCGTGCATGCCTAGAGCCTGTGCTCTGCAACAAGAGAAGCCACCGCAATGAAAAGCCCGCTCGCCGCAACTAGAAAAAGCCCACACGCAGCAACAAAGACCCAAAGCAGGCAAAAATAAATAATTTTTTTTTAAAAGAGCTTATGGTTAGAACGTTTCTTTCTACCAATTATCCTTTAATTTTAAAAACAGTTAAACAAAATAATTCTATTTCTCTATATGGAAAAGTTCTATGATGATTTAGTCCTTGCTATAATACAATAAGCACGAAGAGATATATTTTTCATTTTAAAATGCTTGACTGGGGGCTTCCCTGGTGGCGCAGTGGTTGAGAGTCCGCCTGCCGATGCAGGGGACACGGGTTTGTGCCCCGGTCCGGGAAGATCCCACATGCCACGCAGAGCGGCTGGAACCGTGAGCCATGACCGCTGAGCCTGCGCGTCCGGAGCCTGTGCTCCGCAACGGGAGAGGCCACAACAGTGAGAGGGCCGCGTACCGCAAGAAAAAAAAAAAATCTTCCAACAAACAAAACTCCAGGACCAGATGGCTTCACAGGTGAATTCTATCAAATGTTTAGAGAAGACCTAACACCCACCCTTCTCAAAGTCTTCCAAAAAACTGTAAAGTAAGGAACACTACCAAACTCATTCTACAAGGCCACCGTCACCCTAATACCAAAACCAGACAAAGATACTACAAAAAAAGAAAACTGCAAACCAATATCACTGATGAATATAGATGCAAAAATCCTCAACAAAATACCAGCAAACAGAATCCAACAACACATTAAAAGGATCATACAACAGAATCAAGTGGGATTTATCCCAGAGATGCAAGGATTCTTCAATATACACAAATCAATCAGTGTGATACACCATAATAACAAACTGAAGAATAAAAACTGTATGATCATCTCAATAGATGCAGAAAAAACTTCCGACAAAATTCAACACCCATTTATGATAAAAACTCTCCAGAAAGTGGGCACAGAGGGAGCCTAACTCAACATAATAAAGGCCATATACAACACACCCACAGCAAACATCATTCTCAATGGTGAAAAACTGAAAGCATTTCCTCTAAGATCAGGAATGAGACAAGGATGTCCACTCTCGCCACTATTATTTAACATAGTTTGGAAGTCCTAGCCACGGCAATTACAGAAGCAAATGAAATAAAAGGAATACAAATTGAAAAAGAAGTAAAACTGTCACTGCTTGCGGATGACGTGATACTATACATAGAGAATCCGAAAGATGCCACCAGAAAACTACTAGAGCTAATCAATGAATTTGGTAAAGTTGCAGGATACAAAATTAATGCACAGAAATCTCTTGCATTCCTATAAACTAAAGACGATAGATCAGAAAGAGAAGAAAACACTCCCATTCACCATTGCAACGGAAACAATAAAATACCTAGGAATAAACCTACCTCAGGAGGTAAAAGACCTGTCTGTACCCAGAAAAGTATAAGACACCGACAAAAGAAATCAAAGATGACACAAACAGATGGAGAGACAAACCATGTTTTTGGATTGGAAGAATCAGTATTGTGAAACTGACTATACTACCCAAAGCAATCTACAGAATCAATGCAATCCCTATCAAATTACCAATGGCATTTTTTACAGAACTAGAACAAAACATCTAAAATTTTGTATGGAGACACAAAAGACCCTGAAGAGCCAAAGCAGTCTTGAGGGAAAAAAACGGAGCTGGAGGAATCAGACTCCCTGACTTCAGACTACATTACAAAGCTACAGTAATCAAGACAATATGGTACTGGCACAAAAACAGAAATATAGATCAATGGAACAGGATAGAAAGCCCAGAGATAAACCCACGCACCTATGGTTAACTAATCTATGACAAAGGACGCAAGGACACACAATGGAGAAAAGACAGTCTCTTCAATAAGTGGTGCTGGGAAAACTGGACAGCTACACATAAAAGAATGAAATTAGAGCCCTCCCTAATACCACACACAAAAATAAACTCAAAATGGATTAAAGACCTAAAGGTACGACTGCACACTATAAAACTCTTAGAGAAAAACACAGGAAGAACACTCTTTGACATAAATCACAGCAAGACTTTTTTGACCCACCTGCTAGAGAAATGGAAATAAAAACAAAAATAAACAAATGGGACCTAATGAAACTTAAAAGCTTTTGCACAGCAAAGGAAAGCATAAACAAGACGAAAAGACAGCCCTCAGAATGGGAGAAAATATTTGCGAACGAATCAACAGACAAAGGATTAATCTCCAAAATATATAAACAGCTCATGCAGCTCAATACTAAAAGAACAACCCAATCCAAAAATGGGCAGAAGACCTAAATAGACATCTCTCCAAAGAAGACATACAGATGGCCAAAAGGCACATGAAAAGCTGCTCAACATCACTAATTATTAGAGAAATGAAAATCAAAACTACAATGAGGTTTCAACTCACACCAGTCAGAATGGCCATCATCAGAAAATCTACAAACAACAAATGCTGGAGAGGGTGTGGAGAAAAAGGAACCCTCCTGCACTGTTGGTGGGAATGTAAGTTGATACAGCCACTATGGAGAACAGTATGGAGGTTCCTTAAGAAACTAAAAGCAGAATTACCATATGACCCAGCAATCCCACTACTGGGCATATACCCAGAGAAAACCATAATTCAAAGAGACACATGCACCGTAATGTTCATTGCAGCACTATTTACAATAGCCAGGTCACGGAAGCAACCTAAATGCCCATCGACAGACGAATGGATAAAGAAGATGTGGTACGTACATACAATAGAATGTTACTCAGTGATAAAAAGGAACGAAATTGGGTCATCTGTAGAGACATGGATAGACCTAGAGACTGTCATACAGAGTGAAGTAAGTCAGAAAGGGAAAAACAAATATCGTATATTAATGCATATATATGGAATCTAGAAAAATGGTTCAGATGAACCGGTTTGCAAGGCAGAAATAGAGACACAGATGTAGAGAACAAACGTATGGATACCAAGGGGTGAAAGCGGGGTCGGCGGGGGGTGGTGTGATGAATTGGGAGATTGGGATTGATATATATACACTAATATGTATAAAATGGATAACTAATAAGAGACTGCTGTATAAAAAAATAAAATAAAATTCAGAAAATAAAAGAGTCTGAGGTTCAACTTATGGGCCTATTTTTATAATTTATTACCAGCGAAGCCAACAAATATGGCTGAAAGAGCTGATAGGTCCTTCCTAAAGTATTATTACAAATGCCTAATGTCTAATTTTATACCATTCAGAATCTTCCATTCAAAACTTAGACAATGAGAATGTGATCTGTGCTATGGTACAACTTTTAAGAGCAAGCCTAGGTATTCAGTACTTTTTCACACCTACAAAAATTACAGCCAAGGATGCAGGGATACACAGTCTGCAAGGAAGTACAAATATTGACATTAAGAAGAAGGTCTGTGCAGTGGTAAGCTCCTCAACAGCTCTTAACCATGACTGATTATCTCTGCAACTCCCACTGTTTGTAGTACAGTTCATAGAACACAGGACTGCAAAATTAAGCCTATCTAGGTCATTTTTCCAGGGCAAAGGGCACTGAAGATACCAAAACTACCTCTTGAATTTCAGCATCACTCTATGAGAATCTTAGGTAACTCTCGTTCTACTCTAGTTCTAGTGAATACCTCAAAAGTTTTTGGATCCCTCAATTCTCCCCCAAATGGTATCAGAGTAATCTACAGGAGACTGAATAAGGATGCTCAGACACGTCTGTGCTGATCTGAACCTAGAATATAGTCTTCCAAGGAAGCCAAAAGTCACAATTCATGGCTCTACCGCACAGTGAGTTAATCAGACAAGGCTGGCCTTGGCAGATAGTCTCAAACGCTCAAGGGATGGATACCTGTAACCCATCTGTGGCATACCAGTGTGACTTGATACCACACTAGTTGAAAGGCTTTGCCTTAGGATCAAATACCCTCAGCATGGCTAGGTTATAGACAAAACAAGAAATTAAAAGGAACAGTGCTACGAGACTCACAGATATAAGAGCAAACTAGTGGTTAGCAGTGGGGAGAGGGAAGGGGGGAGGGGCGAGATGGGGGTAGAGGAGTAACAGATACAAACTATTAGGATACATTGTATAATACGGGGAATATAGCCGCTATTTTATAATAACTATACACGGAATATAACCTTTTAAAATTGTGAATCACTGTACTGTATACCTGTAACTTATATAATATTGTACAGCAACTACACCTCAGTAAAAGAATAAATTTTTTAATTTAAGAAAGTAGTGCTATGAATCAAAGCACCATCAACATCTTTACAGTTTAATATTGTAGATATTATAGATATCTACATAGATAAATGTTGCCACCATTAAAAGTCCACTTCCTAAGAAAATTAATTTCTAACATATTTACTTCAGATGAAAGACTCCTTAGGGGACAGTATTTTAATAAAGTCTCCATAAGAAATACTGTAGTTTAAAAGCACAATTTATTTTTGATAGGCCACTTCTTTGTTCTTCCACAAAATTTGGAAATTGTAATATTAGCCTGATTTTTCTAACATATACAGAACTTCCAGTCTCTAATTACCTCTGTTTCAGTCCTATACAGAGAGAGACTGATCGGGTTCGCAGATCGGGATGGAATAGATGGGAATCCTAGTTGTCACCCATTCGGAGACCTTGCACTCATATCTATGCGGCTGTTTATGATCCCACTGCCCACAGTCCACAAAGGTACATTCTGGAAGCTGATTCAATGTCCCTAGGGTAGGAAATGCAAAGACCATTCACGCACACAACTGCACATTGCTCCAAAACTCCTGTTCCCTTTTTACTACTCATCTTTCCTTTTTATTTTTATTTCATTTTTTTTGTGGTACGCGGGCCTCTCACCATTGTGGCCTCTCCCGTTGCGGGGTGCTCCGGACGCGCAAGCTCAGCGGCCATGGCTCCTGGGCCCAGCCGCTCCGCGGCATGTGGGATCTTCCCGGACCGGGGCACGAACCCGTGTCCCCTGCGTTGGCAGGCGGACTCTCAACCACTGCGCCACCAGGGAAGCCCTCATCTTTCCTTTTTAAAATAGAATGAATATATTAAAATCTCCCACTCTGACCAAAAGGCATGAGGTGACAGGAATTTCAGTAGAAAAAAGGGATGATGGTTATTGAGCACCTATTATATAGCCTGCTCTTCAACCTAGAAAATGACCATTCAGGCCAGCAAACTAGCTTTTCCAAGTTCTTGAATACAGCTGCAATGTAAATTAATTAACAGCAGGCTACTCTCATAATCTAGTGGGTGGAGCTGTTAACTACAGGGCAATTTGGCAGAAAATATTAAAAGCCATAAAATGCATATGCCTTTCGTTCTAGCAATTCTAACTCTTGGAATTCATCCTAAGGAAATAATTAAGAGCGTGCAAAAGAATATTTATTTCTCTGCTATTTGTAATTACTAAATCTTGGAACCAAACTAAATGTCCAAAAATAGGATGGTGGTTAAATAAATTATCACAGAGCTGTAAAATAAAATACCATAAAGGGTCATTTCAAAAGATGTAGAAATATGCTCACTGACACACAAAGGTTTGTACTACATATGCTTAAGTATAAAAATCAAAATACAAATAGCATATAAGAAGTTATCTCATTTCCAGTGTAATGAAAACTACGTAGGTTTACTTTTCTTGTCTCTGACTTCTTTTTACGTTTTCTGCTATTTCTCTAATGAGTACATAAAGAATATGTATTGTTTTGATAAAGAGAAACTTAAAGGGGGGACAGAAAACAGTAAAAGATTTTTTTTTTTGTAATATGCCAGAGAAAAGAAACTAACTGAAAGAGGAAGGACTAGGAACGTGCTTTAGGAAGAACTCCTTACAAGTGTGATTGAGAAGCTCTGAAATGTGCAGTCAACCAAGGTCATGGAATCTCTTTTCCTTGGGGATTTGTAAAAAAAGGGTAGCCAACTTTCATCTGAGGACAGCTTGAATGCAGGCGTAACCTCTGTGGCCTCTTGCGCCTCCATGTGCAAAAGGATTGAGCCAAAATACAATTTGTACTCGGTGACACACAAAGTAGTCCATTCCATACAATGCCCTTGATCCCCCACAATCCTTTACCCTATTCAAGGGAACTTAACCCCAAAGGTCTTACACCCAGCACTGACACCCAATGACCTTGAATTTACACGCCCAGCCACTTGCCAGCGCTTTACTCAGGAAGTACAGTAAAATGTTAGCTAATATTCGGCAATGCACTAATAACTTCTGACTTTTCCACATTAATTTAATTCTAATTTCAGCCACTCATATATGCCAAACTGAGACAAAGAAAATGATAGCTCTATTTAAAATCTTCATGTGTGTTTCCCTCTAACTTTTACAGACAAAAATATTATAAATAATGACCAAAATAAATGCCAGGATATGGTTAAAGACAAATAAAAATGATCAATTCTGACAAGCTCCTTTACTGAGAAAGGCCACTAATTTTGTTTTCTGATAACTTTCTATGAAGACAAATGTAACACTTCCCAAGCCCATAATTAAATGCATTTTTGTCTCAGGAATCAGTTTCCTAGACTAGTGAAAGGGGTAGAAGGTGGAATGGTTGACAGCCAAAGGTGGAAGGGTTGAACCAAGAATGACCAGTTAAAATAGGGTTATGCTGGTCGCCAAAACTGAGAAAATGAGTTTGAATCAATGAGAGAGCCACAGAAATGTCAAGATGAAGGACTCAGCCAAGACTGGAATACACAGCCACATAACACAACTCAAGCGTGGTGGTGTTCAAGGACAGAAGAATGAGGTAACTAATGTGTGATGGGAGTTTGTAAGACAAACTCAGGTGGGGGGCAGGGGGGCGAGACCTTCTCCTGAGGTTCTCATGCCTCCTGCCCAGGATGAGCCTTAAACCATGAGCTTGGTAAACAAGGCATCTAACAGAGATCCCTCCTCCCTCTAAATATTTGAAGGCTTCAGTTCTAAATAAGGTCACGCACTCTTTAAGGTATTTTACTCTCTGCACCAAACGTGTAAGTCTTGTCATTTTAATGAGAGAGCAAGCACAATGCAAGAAAGATCTATCCCTTCATCAATAAGCCTCCCTTACACAGCATTCTTAGAATACTGTGTTCTGGAGAGTTTCGCTTTCTGGACGGGCGAGAGTGTATCTCTTTTGTATTTTTTGTGTGTGTTTTTTTTTTTTTTTTGCGGTACGCGGGCCTCTCCCTGTTGCGGCCTCTCCGCTGCGGAGCACAGGCTCCGGATGCGCAGGCTCAGCGGCCATGGCTCACGGGCCCAGCCGCTCCGCGGCATGTGGGATCTTCCCGGACCGGGTCACGAACCCGTGTCCCCTGCATCGGCAGGCGGACTCTCAACCACTGCGCCACCAGGGAAGCCCGAGAGTGTATCTCTTTTAACTTCAAATTTAAAAGGAAAAAATACTAACCTACTTGGGATGGAAATCTTCCTAATATATTTTACGTAGAAGGTAATAAGGGGTATAACATTTTCTTGATGACTCAGACCAATAACTATGAACCTCAATGACTATGCAATGCTGCATAAAGACATAACTTCAGGGCCCACTGAAGTGTGTCTACACTAAATGACCTGAAACTCCTGTGCTCCTTGAGTTCTTGTACCTGCATTTTATAGTCTGTCAGGCTTTTACTTCTCAATATTATTTTTTTTTTAGTAAAAATGAATGCTCATTCTGCCCTATGGTAGAACAGAAAGAATATCAGACTAAGAGTTAAGTTGATTTAGGTTATTATTTAGCTAAATGACCTTGGATAAGTCACTTAACATCTTTGGGCCTAAGTAAGATCAGGAAATTTAACTAGGTAACTCTTTCAATCCTTTTCTTTGCTAAAATGCTTAATGCAAACTTGCTGCTTCTCATTTGTTTTATATATTTTTTAAATAAGCCAGCTGAAGTTAGATGGAAAGTAATACAGATACTTAAGTGTGCAATATACTCTCACATAAGCAAAGTGAATATACCTTGTACTGTCTAGTTGTCTTCTCAGATGTCTTACTATATAATTCCCAGTAGTTGGTGGGGTCTAGTACAGCTATGGTTTCTGGATAACTAAGACCTTACCAATGATACGCCACTATACTTCCGTATGTCTCTACTTGGCCTAGTATTCTCAATGCAAATAACTGCTTATTTGAGAGGGCTCTTTTTCAGGTCACCCAAAAGCAGAATCTGTATATGTCATCATCTATGCCTGTCAGTAAACTAACTGTAAAATGAGTACTCAGTTTTGAGACTTTCTTTGCCTTATGTGTTTGGACGACAGAATTACTTAGGAAGCTTTCTAAAAGATGGTTTTGTGAAAACACTTAATATAAAATAAAGTGCAAATGTAAAGGATATTTCTGCAAACGCAAAGTAATTTATTCATCTTTTATTTTTCAGGAGTCCCTCGCACGTGATTTCTATTACACACTTCAGTGTCACCATCAGGAGCCTGAAAAACCCATACCTCAGTCTGTATCTCTTTCTCCTTCTACACATTTTTCCCTGAGTAATCCAAGTCATGCTCACCGCCATCATTCCATCTCTATATGGGTGACCCATCTCCAGCTCCCACCTCCTCCTGAGCTCTAGATCCTTATTCCCTAGCATAACCTCTACTTGGATTGCCATAAGTTAAAAAGTGTCCAAGGAAGTTTATAAAGGCTCATCTCACTTATTTCTCTCCCTACCTCATACTTTCAAAAACCTACTTTCTTCTCCATTATTCTCTATCCATGTTAATAACATCAACATGCACCAAATGAGAAATCTAGGAGCCCACTCTTTCTGACTTCATGATCAATTACAAAGTTGTATTGATGCCACCTCTGAAAGACCTCTCCACACCACCCATGCTTACTAACTCTACTGTTGCAGCCTTAATTCAGGTCATCATCTCTTAATGATTATCAAATAGCCCCTAACTGCCTTCTCAGTTGCCAACAGTTTCCCTTCCAGTCTATGTATAGATCAGCTATGAATTATATTTCTATAAAACATACAGGTTGATTTTTTTACATATGTATACATATACACATATGTAAAAAAACCATCAACGTACATGCATATACATATATATATATCTTCTTATTGTTCATGACACCTATTCGCAATTTTTTCTGCCATACTGGAGCTAAATGATACTAATCCAAGGGAAATACTAGGCTGCTGCTGAGTTTGGCCTCACATTGTGTGTGAACGTGTCTGTGTGTGTGTGAGTGTGCGCACACACACATACGCGCGCATGTGTAGGAAAAAAAGAGGGAGGAGGCATAATAGCCAAAAAATATGGATCCAAAATGATGAAGGATCAGAATACAAAACCTATCCTCTCAGAGGTTCTAAAACATATCATAGACAACTACTGTGAATAATGACATTTTATACTGCCTGCAGTAAATCGAACATATGAAGATACAGAATTATTAAAAAGGGGTAAAAGTCACTAGACTGGATGTTATGTGCAATGGCCTCCAGTACAGCCTACATTCGAGAGGACAGCTGGCAAACAGGCCCCAGCTTAGCTTCTAACTTCTCCTTCAATCCTCCCAACAACATGCTACCACTAGAATTTTTTACATTCCCCTCCACACATTAGGACATGCCCACACTTAGTTCATATCTTGGGAGGAATACCTTTCCTCCTCATTTGGCAACCGAACTTTTACTCATCCTTCAAGCCCTTGTTCAAATGTGGGTCTATAAAGAGTACTCTAACTCTGCTGTATTAGTCAGCACAGGCTGCTACAACAAAATATCACAGACTGGTTGACTTAAACAACAGAAACTTATTTCTCATAGTTTTGGGGGCTGAGAAGTCTGAGATCAAGGTGCTGGTCTATTTGGTTCCTGGTGAGGCCTCCCTTCTCAGCTTGCAAAAGGCCATCTTCTGGCTGTGCCCGCACATGGGAAGAGAGATTGCTCATCTGTCACATCTCTTCTTCCAAGGGCACTAATTCATCATGAGGGTTCAACACTCATAATCTACTTAACTTCTAAAGACCCCACCTGAAAATACTGTCACACTGGGATTAGGTCTTCAACACGTGGATTTGGGGGAGACATTTCAGTCCACAGCATCTGCCAAAGTGAAGGAGTCATCTCCTCAACCCTATGTATTCATCATCTTTGTCACCCCAGTACCCGGCTTATTGCTTGACACCAAGCACAGCCACAGAAAGCACTCAGTGCATACACGGGACAGAAGCTCTTCCACTGATCCCAGTTAACTAACAATATGCCATTCTCAAAACTTTCCTCAAGGGATTATATCAAATCTTCTTCCTTTTAATGCAGTAAAGACACACACACACCCAGAAAACATATTATTTATGTCTATTAGATAGATACAAATCTGCCTCCTCACTCATCCAGTTTTTGTTCTTATCATATAGAGACCTACTTATAGTTTTAGATCTCATCTAATCAAAACTTTACAAATCCCATAGTGCTTAGTTATGATCAACAACAAACAGCTTGTTGCCAGTTGACCACCGGAGGTTGGTGGTACAAGCAGCATTCTTGGGTCCTTAATCTGATATCTATTTGACGCAATCTTGTATTATACTAGCTCAGTCCATCTTCCATTGGCCAACCCTTATTTCCTGTGTAGCACAGTGAGAAAACACAGAAGATGGGATCCAGTGACAAGGATTTAAACCCACAATGTCAGCATTTCCAGCTTGTGTGACTGACTGATTTCGTATCTGTAAAATGGGTATAACACCATCTACTTCACAAGTTGGTTTTTTTTTTTTTGGGTGATCAAATGAGAAAACACATGACAGTGCTCTTTATAAAACCACAGAGCACTACAGAAGTATTTTTTACCATAATATATCTTTGTACAAAAATGACATATTAGACCTCAGTTGTACTAAATGTTTTAACTACTTTAGATCGAACATGACTGAACAAGTTGCTCTAAGAGTTCTGATTTCCTTGGATCAACATCACAGCGGATCTAAGCAGGCTTCCTCAAGCCACTTTGGACAGGTAGAGGAAGCTCATTAGTATTTATATGCTTCCAGGTTATAGACAGATGCTTCCAGGTTCCTTCTGATCAACTTCTGCTGGTTCTAGCATATGCCAACTGGCTACACAAAAGAGCATTCTAGTGCCACCAACTCCCCATAGACACACCCACTTCCACTCCCTGAGAGGTACCAGACTATTGGACAACTTGGCCGCCAGCCTATAAAAATGTGGAAACACTGCAGAAACATTAGCCAATAAAGCACATACTGGCAGCTGAAGCGAATATTTACGCTCTGAGATGTACCTAAATAAATCGTTTGTGTGTTCTAACAAATGTTTTCCTTGGGAATCATTTCCCAGTACAGATGCTATCAAAAGTACCCATTTTTAGTGGGTTAAATCAAGGGCTAGAAGTAGCAGAAGGGCAGGGAATGTTTTTTTAAACAAAATTTCATAAGCTGCAGAAAAAAGGTTAATGTCAACTGTGGGAGGGCGTCCATCCATGAAAAACAAAAGAGTTGTTAGTGGTTTTCAAAGTTAAGTTTATACCAACTGCAAATGGTAGAAATTTATAAACATTAATATCACAAAATGAGAAAGTTACCAGAACTTGGCAGGGGATAAAAAACTGGGCTATTTTTAAAAATATGTAATATATCAATAAAAATAGATGCCAAAGAAAGATAAAATCAAGCAGGGAGTCAAGAAGTTAATAAGCATTATAAATTAAACCACTCACTTGCCAGATCTTTTTAATAAACAATCAATTACAAACACATTTAAGGGTTCTTATACTGAAGTTAATAATTTGGGGGAGAGACATAATGCAATCCAAATACATACACTTCCTTAACAAAATAAAACTCTGGGACCAAAAGCTAGACAGAGGCTCTGATAAGCTGCCAGACTCCATAAAGACACAATAATATACCATAAGAGACCGGAGAACAATTGACCCCTGTTCTTAGGCAACACTGTGATGCATATATAATTTATCTGGGCTACAGCACCCTTTTCCAGGTTAGTTCACCTATATGATGATATGCTCCAAGACAGAAAAAGTTACTAAACTGTAAACTATGAAGTTGATTCCTTTAAGGCCTCAGATTAAGAAATGCATGACGAATATTTCTCCTGAGACTCAAAACAAAGAAACTTCTTCATTAACAGTGGCTAAATAGGTTTCATCACCACCAATTTTCTAGATTTTGTGTATAACTACTGATGACATACGTTCGTGGTGGCAATATGAACTACAAACAAATACAGCTAATAGATTTTTTTCCTAGCTGAACAGATAGGAGTTTTAAAAGTTTTTTTGTCTGTTTGCTAGTTTCCCACTCACAAATTAACTGGTTGCACAACTCCACTGGCCAAATCAATCATATTTTTTGGTATTATGCAATCAATAAATGTTTATTAAATCAAAGTTAATGGTACAAAAAATACTTTCGGGAAAAGAATGATGTAAAGTTATGATGCCAAAGAAAACTTTAAAATTCTGAAATCTTTACTCTGAGAAAAAGAAGAGAAAAAAATTTAAATGCATGAGTATATAAAATCACAGCAACCTGTTTAAGATAACATAATTATAGCTTGAGAGCTTACGGCTGTTCTAGCACTGAGTTTTGAGTAATCGGGATGAAGAAACACCGACAATAAATGAAACCTTCCCCGTTATGCTGATACAGTTTCATTGTGAATGTGCCTTTAAAGAAGTATGGACAGTCTTTAAAGTAGTCTTCAAAGTTTGATTCCCTATAATTAATCCAATCAATAACATTATCAATACGATGGATTAGTAATAATCATTTAGAACAGCATGGTGGTTCCTCAGTCACAGAGAGTCAATCTTTATGACAGATGACAAATAGTTTCCTTACGGGCCATCTCAGTAGAAGGGAGTATAACATCAATTGCATGAAGCCATAATAAACTGCACATGAAGCTTGACTTCCTTTTTTTTTTTTTTTTTTTTTGGTAAACTGTATACATTTCAGTTTATTTTCTCATCTTGTATGACTCATATGGAATTCACAGTCATCACAGCTGCAGTGGAGCATCTTCAAACATAAATGAAACAAATAACTAGTAGATCGATAGGAGGTGACAGACTCCCAGCTAAAATCTCACCCTGGTGTAACCCACCACTGCCCTTCTGCACTCCAAAGACTTAATGAATCACCAGGAGCACACTGGAGGTTGTGTTTTGTCCGTGTGAGAATGGATTTATGTCAGCACCAAAAAAGGATCATTCCCTCTCCTTGAGAAAAAGTTTCTACGAGGTGCCGGACATAGTGATTTAATACAGCTTATGTACCTATTTTATAAATACTTCATTTTAAGTTGAAACACCAAGAATGACAGAAAACCAGGATGCCTAACGAGCTAATAATTTAAAATGATATGCACTTTAGAGTAAGCTGTTTCTATGTTGGCAACAGGAAATGGTGCAACAGCAATACATACAGGAGAAATGCAAAGCCCTTTCAGTATTTCTGAAGATGTTTTGCTCTAGAAAATGTATAAGATGACATTGTTATTTAAAGCTGATGACGTTCCTACAGGGCCCAAAGTAATCTTAAATACTTAAAATAATTACCCTGTGGAGAGATTTTCAGCCCTTGAATAAGTAAAGATGTATGCAACAGGGCTCATACGCGTAAACAGGAAAGCCACAGGATGAAACAAAACACCACCACGCTCCCTAAAGACTAGCTCCGTGCCCCTTAGCTGAAAGGTGCAGAAATAGTTTGCATGCTTTCGTAAGGAAGTATTATATCTGAGATCTCCTTTGAAGGGCATCATTGTGTACGCACGGCCATCTGGGGAGAGAAGTCACAGAACATTTTGACACAGCTCACACTGCCAAGCCCTTCCCTTCTTTCATTCCCCACAATAAGGCCATCCCATTCCTCACCTGGAATTAGAGCAAAATGAAAGGGACAACTAATTCTCAATACGTAGCAACCAAGGGAAAATAGATAGGTCTCAACCACAGAAGGAAAGAAGGAAAGAAAGATTCACCAACACTGCGTCTCAGCAAACAGACTATCTGCTTACATGACAAGATGAAGCAAAACAGGAAATATGGAAACATATCATAGAATAAAGGAAGTAATAAAAGAAAGAATGCGAGGGAAGGGGAGGAAAGGAGGGGAAAAGCACTCATTCCAAAAGAAAACACAACCTAAAACAAAAAGCTTCCCATTATAGCAGGATTTATTTTAAAGGATTATCAGTGAAGAGGGGATCAAAGATGAAATGATGAAATAACAGAAATTAAAAAGATGTTGCAGAGCCATCAAAACAAACAGAAGATCAAAAATTTATCAATTCAGAACTAATAAAATAAAAACAGCAAGGGAATGAGGCGACATGGCTAGAAATGAGAAGATATGGCTAAAAATTGAATTATTGATCTTTTAAAAAAGGACTTAATTCCAAAGAATACAGAGGAGAAAGACAAATACATTTTTTTTTAATGGAGAAAAGATAAGCACGAAAAACAAACTGAAAACTGCTGACTCTGTAGAAAAGAACCCAAAAACTGGCTAGAGAAATATTTCAAGTAATGATAGTATGAATTTTCCATAACATGAAGGAAGAACAGATTGCAATAACAGTTAAAAATTGATACAGAACGATCCAAAAGAATTATATCCTTGAGTCACTGAACTTCAAGATAAAGTAAAAACGTTCTGCAGGTGTTCAGGCAGAAAAGAGCAATTCACTCCCATGGCGTGGTGAGGAGGTCAGACTAGCCTCACTGTTCTATAGGAGGAACACTCAATGCCGGAAGACAAAGAAGCCATGTCTACAGATTTCTTAGTAGGACCCCAAAATGTTACAACAAAGCAAAATATCCTTTGAATATAAAAGAAACAGATATAGAAACATGCAAGAAGTCAGGGAACACAGCATCCATGAGTCCTTCATAAAATAAACTATTCAATAATAGAATCTAGCCAAACAAGTTATTAACAGACGCTATGGCAAAAGGACTACTTCGGCACTCAAGTTTTACAAAGTTCTGAGGGAAAGTATGGTCCAATTCTTTTATTAAATCAATCTGACCTTAGGGTATAAAAGCAGCTGTTTAATGTGCTCAAACATAAAATATCTTAGGGAATGCAGGGTGTTATGATATTTTCTTAAAATTACTTGACAATGAAATCTAGTCGACCAAGAGATAAATTAAAAGAAACAACTCAGGATGAAAAAGCCATGGAAAAGGACCAGGATGAACATCAAACTAATTTAACTGATTTAAATCTTTTGCTGCTTAACTAGTTGATGAACTGTTAAGAACACAGTACAGGTGTCCTACTTTTCCAGAGGCTCAGGTAGAGAGCTCTACACAGTCGATAAAGTTTGCTAATTGTTCAATTGATTCAGTAAAAGGCAATCTTGACACTTAAGAACTGAATTTTCAACTGCAACATTATCACTGTATACTCATTAAAAATATTAATTCTTCCATTAATAAAACAAGTGTTTTCATCCAAAAATCTAAAATTCCAATCACCTACATATCTACTTTGTAATTCAAAAGTATACTTTTAACTCTAGAAGTCCTAATAAAAATGTATGCAGAAAGTTTGGAAAGACAAAAGTTTATCTCACTTATTCACCCTCAATTTTTTGTTACTATTTGAGACCTGCCAACTCAGGTATGTCTAAAATTACCTTTCATCATTTCAACCACTTTTTTTTCCCTCTAAACACCAGAGTTTAATAATTAGTGCATGCTTACTTATATAACATAATGAGTGAAATCAAATGAGTGAATTCAGTGTTAATAAATTTCCTTAAATACAACCTGAGTATTTCTTTTAAAAAAGAAACAGATTTTCAAAAAGCATCTCAAAAGAATTTCAATTAATCACATCAAGGGGAAATACAGTAAGAATAAAAAACACCTACAAACTGTTAACTGTGACCTCATGGTTAATAAAATAAATAAGAGACAGACATTTTTACAAGGCACACTAATGGAATTCATTCAAATACCTTGAACTACACTCTAACATTATAATGCATTAGGTATTTTATAAAATGGCCCCAACTGACCTTTCTGTTCTGTCCTAAACTAAATTATCCTTTGGTTTCTAAAGTTATGCTCTTTTTTTCCTCCCTCTGCGTGATTGCTTGTATAACTCCTTCTGGTTGAATCATTCTCTTTCACAATTATTCAATATTAGCCATCATTCTTCAATGATCATCTCACGTGAAGACTTTCCTGTTCTCCTAACAGCAACTACCCCCTTTAAAATCCCATCAACGGTTTATATCTTCTTACTGCATTTCATCATATTATTATATTATACCCTCTTGTACTTGTTTTATATCAATTCTCTCCATGCTGACCCTCCCACTTTTCTCTTCTCTTTCCATAAACATTACTTGGATGATCTCATTCACTCCAACCGCTTCAAGTGCCATCAATATATCACTGACTTCCTAAGTTCCTAGCCCAGAACTCTCTCCTGAGCAACAGGCCCAAATATACGCACTGGAAAATCCCTTTGGATTTCTCCCAGGACATTCCAATCTCAAAAGTTTAAAAGATCTCATCATGTTTTGCAAACCTGATCCTCCCAGTAGCACCATCCACCCAGTGACTCAAGCCCCATCTTGCTACCATTTCTGACTTCCTTAATTTCTTCAACATCACATACACTGAATAACTAAATCTATCACTTTATCTCCTAAATATCCTCCAAATCTATCCAGTGTTCTCCACCTCCACAGCCAAGCCTAAAGCCAGTTCAAGACAGTATTATCATCAGTCCTTTATCTGGTGGTCCACCCTTACCTCCCAACCCAATCCTTTTCATATATACTCAAGAGTTCACTAAAATGCAAAGCTGGTCATGTCAATTTCTTTCTTAAACCTCTTCACAAGCTCCTCACTGTTTTCACAATAAATACCAAACTTTTAAGTTATAAGGCACTAACATAATTTGAGTCCTCCTTTCCTCAAACAGGTACTATATCTCTTGGCACCCTACTCTCAAATCCTAATGATTTTTTTTTTTTTTTTAACAGTTCCTCAACTTTGTCAAAATCTCCTTCTCGCCTATGTTCTTTCTCCAAAGTTCTTAACTTTTCTCTGGTGAGTCTCTTTTAGTCTAAGCTTCATCTTCATTTGAAAATCTTCACCATACTTACTGGGCCATATCTAGGTGGGTGTCCCTGCCACGTGCTGTCACAGAACCGAACACTTCTCTCACCAAAGCTCCTCCCACATTGTGTTGATACATGAGTCTGTGCTGATCTGCATTTACTACTAAACTCAGCACAGACACACACTCTACTCACCGTATTTACCACTGCAAGCCCAGAAAAAGTGGCACTGTGCCTGGCACACACTGAGTCATCAAAAAAAAAGTTAAGGAATTAATAAATAGGACTAGACAGAAAGCTCTTTCATAGCATCCCCATACACGAATAGGCTTATTTTTATTCTTTCTAAAGCAGCAAGTATGAAAATTATTCTTCAGAGACCCTCAACATTTTTTTGAAAAATAAATGCAACATGTACAAAAATGAATTGAAGGAGCACACTCCTCTACTACTTTAAAATTGATAAATGATAATTTCAAGGAATGAGTTGCTCAAGGTAGAAACTGAAGCTTCATCATTCATACATTGTCTTTCACATCACCCTTGACATCCATCACCAACATCTGTCAATTAATTCTCCCTCTGAATCATATACATTCTCTTTATCTCCATCTCAGGTGCTAAGACTCCAAGCCAAGCCACCACCATCTCATGCTGCCCTATAATAGCCCAACTCCAGGTTTTTGCAACCTTCCAATGCCTTTTCCATACAGAAGTCCATGCCATTTTCGCAAAACTCGACCATATGAACCTCCTGCCTGCAATCTTTCAAAGACTCTGACTGCATTTAAAGTGAAATGGAATAATGTCCTCACAATGCTGAAAGACAGTAATAACTAAGTAGCTGGAATACGTAAATTCAGACAAAAGAAGCATACAGACAAAATGCATTATGAAAGGAAAGGAAAATGACTAAGTAATGAGACACAGGATGTATTTCCTAAGAGTATTAAAAAATTCTAAACGCGTATGCATCTATTAGCATAATTCAAAATATACACAGCCAAAATTTATAGAAATAACAAGAAACTAAGAGAGTCATGATTTTTAACCCATTCTTTCAGTCATGGATAGATTAGCCAAGAAATGGAGATTATAACCCATTCTTTCAGTCATGGATAGATTAGCCAAGCAAAAATCAGTAAGGCTACAAAGAGTTTGAGCAAAATAATTTAAAAGCTTTATCTACTGGACAAATATAAACAATATACCTAACAATAAGAGAACATACATTCTTTCCAAATCCAAAGCATTTACAAAAATTGTCCTTGAAGTAGGCCATATAGTAATACTATAAATAATTAATATCAAGCAGACAACATGCTATAAATATAACACAACAAAGCTAATGTTTGGTAATTTAAAATTAACTAAAAGTACATTTGGAAATTAAAACTTCTACAGAGGGTCCCCAACTTACGATGGTTCAACTTGCGAGTTTTCAACTTTATGAATGGTGTGAAAGCAATATGCATTCTCTAGAAACTGTACTTTGAATTCTGAATTTTGATCTTTTCCCAGGTTAGTGATATGCAGTATGACACTCTGGTGATGCTGGGCAGTGGCAGCCATCACAGCTCCCAGTCAACCACATAAACAGGAGGGTGAACAATTAACACACAAGCTTTCTGTACCCAGACAACCATTCTGTTTTTCACTTTCAGTAACAGTATTCAATAAATTACGAGACATTCGACACTTTATTATAAAACAGACTTTGTGTTAGATGATTTTACCCAACTTGGGCACGTCTGTGCCCAGGTGGGTAAAACGTTAAGTGTTGTGGGCACGTTTAAGGTAGGCTAGGCTAAGTTATGATGTTTGGTTAGTTAGGTATTGATACATTAAGTGCATTTTTGAATTAGGGTGTTTTTTTTTTCTTTTTTGGCCATGACACTTGGCTTGTGGGACCTTAGTTCCCTGACGAGGGATCAAACCCGGGCCCCCTCAGTGGAAGCGCAGAGTCCTAATCACTGGACCGCCAGGGAATTGCCAAGGATATTTTCAACTTATCATGGGTTTATCAGGACATAATCTCATCATAAGTCAAAGAAGATCTGTAAATAACTCAAGACTCTCAGAAAAGAATTATAGTGGAATACAGAAAATAAATAGGTCTAAATGATATAGAAAATACTTCATATCAAAACTCATGAAATACAGTTAATGCCGTGTTTAGAGAGAAATTCTATACTGAAATCCTTAGAGTATAAAGTTAAAAATTAGTTAGTTCAGTAACTAAATTTATCAGACAACCACTATGAGAAGAAACTCAAGAGAAAAGACAAATAAAAACTAAGAATACATAAAAAACAAAAATACAATAGAAGGAAACAACAACAACAACAAAAGGAGCTTTTGAAAAGACTACAAAATTGACAAATCCCTGACAAGACTTACCAAAGGAAATAAAAAGAGAAGTAAAAAACATAAAAATAATCATTTTGAAACAAATAAAATGAAAGGAGAGACATAAGTACAGATACAACAAGATTAAAGATATAATTAATGGACAACTGTGAACATCCTTGCTATGGGCTGAATTGTGTCCCCCAGAAATTTCTTATGTTGAAGTCCCAGTATCTCAGAAAGTGACTGTATTTGGAGACAGAGCCTTTATAGAGGTAGTTAAGGTAAAATGAGGTCAAGTGGGTATGTTTTAATCCAATATGATTGGTACACAGAGGAAAGACCATGTGAAGGCACAGGGAGAAGAAAGCCATCTATGAGCAAAGGAAAAAGGCCTCAGAAAAAATCTACTCCATCAACACCTGATCTAGGACTTCTAGCCTCCAGAATGTAAGAAAATAAATTTCTGTTGTTTAAGCCATCCAGTCTGTGGTCCTTTGTAATGACAGTTCTGGCAAACTAATAAAATCTTTATGTCAATAAATCTGAAAACTTAAACGAACAACTTTATAGAATACACAACTTACCAAAACTGACTGAAGAAGAAACTGAAAACCTAAATAGTCTTATTACCACTAAAGGAAATGAACTTCAAGTTCAAATTTTACCCACAAAGAAAACTCCAGTCCCAAATAGCTTTACAAGTGAGTTCTACCAAATATGTAAAGATAAGATTATTCTAGTTATTCACATGCTCTCAAAGAATAAAGAAAAAAGATCCTAATATTGATACCAAAACCCAGTCAGAATATTATAAGAAAAGAAAACTACAGGCCAATCTCACTTAGTAGATACAAACATCCCATATAAAATTATCATGACAAACTGCATAGAAAAACACTAGCCATATAATAAATATATATTCAGCCAAATCAAAAATTAAAGCAATATTATAAAAGTGAAAAGTCGGTCCACAATCTTGGAGAAAATATTTTCAACATATTTAATTAGCCCTGAATATCTACTCCAAGGCGAGAAAAAAATTGACTACCATTCAACAGAAAAATAGGCAAAAACACATGAAAAGGAATTCCACAGATGAAACTAAATAACCAGTAAACATATAAACTATTAGTAATAGAAAAGTGCAATTAAGGCCACAAGGAAACACTATTTAACACACACCTGACTCATAAAACTCTAAATGTCAGCAGAAACCAAGAGTCAGTAAGGATGTGGAGAAATGGAACTATCAAACAGTGCTATTTAAGTGTTGCAACAATATGGGAAAACAACGGGGCATTATCTAGTATAGTTGAAAATGTGCATACTCTACAATCCAGCAATTCTACCCCTAGAGATATACTCCAGAGAAACCCTTCTACTTGTGCACCAGGACACATTTAAGTGACTGTACACAGCAGTATGGTTTAAAATAGCAAAAAGCTAGAAAGAATAAAAGTGTCTATGGCTGAAGAATGGATAAATTACAGTATGGTCATATAATATAGTTCTATTCGGTTGTGGAAATGAATAATTTTACCTACATGTATCAATGTGGATGAATATCAAAACACAAAATTTGAGTAAGAAAAGCAAGTTACAAAGGAAAAGAGTATAGCACTACTCATCTATCTGATGTCCCAAGACAAGTAAAAGTAAACAGTATGTAGTTCCTGAATACAAACTTATATATGATGACAAGCATTATAAAAAGCAAGGAAAGTACAATAAAAAATGCAGGATAATGCTCATGCCTGGAACTAAAAGGGGTCTTTAAAAATACTGGAAACATTCTATTTCTTAAGTTGGGTTTCTCTTTATCATTATGTCTTAATAACTTACATATACATCCATCACATATATTCTTTTACATCTACCAAAAACTTCATAACTTCAAGAAAGCATCTACCCCTACTCTTTCAACTAGAAACACATTGTTTAAATTGATTAAATAAGAATTTTCAAAGTTATTGATTCTGAAATAAAATGACTGTTAGCTAGAATTTGCTTTGTTAAGACTACATAGTCATCACACAACACAAGCAATTATTTTAAGAATCAAAATTTAATTTGCAACACCAAAGCATAAGAAGAAGAGTAGAGGGGAAATCCTTAGGACACTCAATTTACCAAACTAAAAAAAAAAAAAAAAAAGCATATTATCCATTAAAAAATATCATGCTGCTAGATACATTAATATAAAATTTTGGGGCTACCACAGATGCATAGACTAATAATCATAAATACTTAGTATAGGAAAGTACCCTCTTCATGTTTGTTATTTTATTTAACCATAGTCTGAGCAGTAAATTCAGAATATTTTTGCCATGTCATCAGCATAGTTGTGTAGGGTAACTGTTTAGGAAAATCCTGCCTTGCCATTTTCCACATAGTTAGCTCCTGTAAACCAGACCTTTTCACTCTTCCACTTACTGGAAAAGTCAACCTTAATAAATTTTCAGTGTTTCAGGTTTTGTGTGACCCATCTGCCAACTTTTCAGGGCCTCATCTTTGTCACTCTTCCATCGCACATGATCACATGATGACATTCTTTAACACTTTTTTCAAAGAAGGAAAAAGTGAGAGATCAGACTCATTTTCTTTCTCATTCTCTTTCTTTTGTCCTCATTCATCCTCCATCCATCTGTTTATTCAAACGTCCATTAAAATGATATCCATCCATTTTGCTTTAAAATCAAAAATAGGCAAAAGTTAAACCTACTTGCTTAAACTGGGTTTTAAAAATCCGTGAACTACAAGTCACCACGTTCCCTTTAGCCTTCCTTTCTCCCAAACCTACCCCTCTACACTGGGCTATGTAACCTTGAGCAAATTGCTTCATTTTTATTGATTTTTTTCCTCCTATTTACATTAATCCACTTGAATGAGATATTTCTTATAGAAACATCCAACTCCAAATTTCTACATTTCTAAGATATATGTTTGAAATTTTCAGCATTGCTTGAGAAGAAAAATCTAGAAAACAGCTACTGTTTTTTAAATTTATTTTTATTTTTTAATTTTTTTAATTTTTATATAATTTTAAAGGTTACTTTCCATTTACAGTTATTATGAAATATTGGCTATATTCCTCATGTTGTAAATACATCCTTGGGCCTATCTTACATCCAATCGTTTGTACCTCCCACTCCCCCATCCCTGTACTGCCCCCCCTGCCCACTGGTAAGCACTAATTTGTTCTCTGCATCTGTGAGTTTGGAAAGAAGCTGCTCTTGAGGGCAGCAATAACATCACCCCTTTGAAGCACAGACCCTGCATCCTGAACTACTGAACAAGACTGAGCCAACATAAAAAGAATAACAATTCGCTAACCCACTGGTCCCATTTAGTCTCCCCTCTCACCCGGTCAACATATTTCAACATGGAAAGAGCAACTAACCTTACCAGCAGTTTCTGCTGGGGCTTTAGTAGTATCTGTTTCACAGTTAGAGGCAAAGTAAGATGGAGACTTAATTTCTCATTCAAAAAGCACTAGAGACTTCTCCACTGTAATTAAATTCTTACATACAACAATGTATATTGTTTCTGGCAGAACAAAAAATAAATGCTGTTGCATAATTGATTAGAACCAGGGAAGAGACCTCAATTCACACTGAGTTGCAACACAGAAATCTCTTGGCCTTTTCTCTCTTTGCCGCCCCTTGATTATTTACACCAAGCTGGCCAGAAGTGGGCTGGGGAACTGCCAGACTGCATGCCCGGGGCCACCTCTGAATAGCTGATATCTCAGTTTTTCTTCAAACTCTATGAGGAGAATTAAGAAGTGAGGTGGGGGTGCAATGATTACCTAGTTAGACAAGCAAGCATTTCAGATGCATAAATGTCCTGGAGTAGAACCAGAAGAAATTATAAATGGAAATCATTTAGTTGCTTAAAACAATAAATTCTGCTTACTCTCCTCTACCTGTAATCACTCAACCTCTCCTCCCACACAAATATCGTCACAAGTAGCTCCTCCACAATTATTTCTCTACTGGGGCCTTTCTAAATGGCACTTTTAGAAATGATGTACAAATAAATGTTTCGAAACAAAGATTAAATGTACGCCGTTCTACTAACTGCAGTGCAACCTTACGCAAGTCCCTCAGGATCTCAGAGAATGATAAAGGTTGTCACGGATGGAAATAACATATCTAGCCAGAAGCCAGACACCCGCCTATTTCCATCATTTTCTCCTTTTTAGAATGAGTATATTCTGGAGGAGAGAAGAGTTTACAAGCATAAATAAGATACTCTGTCCTTCATATCTATAGGTTGGCGACATTAATCTCCGTGAAAAGTAGTCACCACTGGAAAGAACTGAGTCCACAAAGGGAATAACCAGATAAAGTGTCTCAATTCATGTGATCCTGGTGTTTAAGGACTGTGAATTCGATCTGCAATTCAATTTAAAAGGAATGGAGTAATTAAATTTAAAAAGTAATTAAAACTCAGAAAAATCTAGCAAGCGTTACCCATAAACTAGAATCAATCAACCTCTCTCTTCCACACACACACACACACACACACACACACCATGTAAATGTAAAAATATAAACTGGCATATTCTACCAGTATCTGAACTTCTTTTTTTAGCAACCTAATTGTTCTTACTCTCTATCTGATTAGAATGCTATTTCTGAATTTACTCTAAATCACAAATCAGAGTCAAGTCCTTTCTGGGGTTATGGATGGAATTCTGGGAACTGAAGGCAGGTTACCTTCAAAAGCTTTTCTTCTTTTTCCCCCCAAACCCAGTCAAGGGCTAATACCCTCTCCCTGTCTACCTTCACCCACCTCTCCAAATGCTCTCCTTTACCTCTGTTCCAGGAAGGCCCATCATACAGGATTTCCTGGTCCTGCACCAGGGCTCAACACAGACCTCCGGGAAGCCTCCCAGCACAGGAGAGTCGACTTGTGAGATAAAGAGCCACTTGCCCTTCCAGCCTGTTGCACAGGCCTCACCTTTCTTGGTGCCAGCATGCTCCTACTTCGGCAGTCCCGCTGGTGTTGCCCTTTGCCCTCTGACGCCCCCCCCCCAGCCCCCAATCCTCCCCTCCAGTATTAGCGCCTCCTGTCCGGAACCGGGCGTGAATTAACATATGCCTCCTCCTTAGCTGCTCTCCAGCGATTCTGTTCAGTTACAGCCTGTCACCCTCACCTCTAACGTACGCTGGCCCTGACATCATTTATTCTTACTCTGGATCTAATCTCTCAATCTCATTCTTGCTCATAATTTTACTCTGAACTTTACTAGCTGGATAAGCCCCTAACATCCGGATGACCCACCTAATTTCCACCATTTTATATCAGAATCTCCCCTCTTCTCATGCTATGTTCGATCTTCCTATGCTCTCAAAGCTCCCCATGGCCACACGGCCCTGGCTTGAGCCTGACCGTTCTACTACATTATAGAGGGACAGTCAAAATCCAGGGAGCATAGTGATCTCAGCTACTACTGACACCAAAAACGAGTCAAGTACCACATGAGGCCACAAACGATCCTGCCGTTCCTCAAGAGGTGAGCAGAGCTCAAAAACAGTGAATCCAGGCAGGTGGTTGTCCAGAGCGGGTGAGACTTCTCTGTGTGGGACATCATCTCCACTACAAGCCTGGGTCCCAAAGACAGTGCTTCCGTCCTCGGACGGGAATGGAAGGATCAAGGAAAGAGGACATGGATCAGAAAAGGTACGACATACAACACTCAGGTGGAGGGAAGGGTGAGGAAGGAGACTCCTGCAGGAAAATGGGGAGAACAGGCAACGTGGGACTCAGTGCTGGGTATGAACTGTCACAGCTTAGCTGAGCTCCACCTGCATGGTCCAGCACTGTCTTCCCTGCAGGGTTCCACAGCTCCTGGGTTATAAGGGACACCGTGGTGAGACTCAGAAGGCAGAAGTGCGGCAGCCCTCGTGTTCTCACCACACTTAGAAGATCAATGCAGGGCTCAGGGGCGGGTGCAGCTTGTGCCCGCTGCCACTCTGTGCTTGCACACCATGCTGGCTCAGGGGTGGAACGAACCCCCAAAATCTCCATCAGCGTATCTGATTCTCACACGAGATACTTGTGACTCAGAGAAGGCGCCAGCTTCCCCTGCAGTTCGCAGCATCCTCGAGGAGATGGAGGCTGGTGAGCAGTGAGGAGCCTGTGTGGACTCAGCTCACCCTCACGGCTTCCGTTCATCCCTGCTCTCCAGCACCTCCTGTCACCCTTTCTTCCTGACTGCGTGCCCTGCTGACGTCAGGCCTAGCACCCAAAATACAGAAGCAACAACCACACCTAACTTGCCTAGCTAGCTCCTAAAATCAGATGAGGTCAAATCCTGATACTAAATTCCATATTCTCTACCATTCCCGTGGTTCTGTTCCTCCGAGCCAACCCTAGCTCCAGGAAAAAAGCATGTTGAATATGAATAACCAACTGATTCTTAAATTGGAATATTTGTGAGCCTTACTTCCATTAGGCCTTAAGGTATACTAAGGACTAAACTACAGGATAAAGAATCATACTCATTGTTGAGTCAATAATCATTCATGATTTTATTAAACAAAAGTCTCTTTAGAGAACAGTAAGAGATTAATTCTCAGCTAACATCAACTGGAGAGAGGTGAAAGAGGTTACAATTTTTTTTTAATGCACAGATGTTGTTAATAACAAAATTAACCAGATAGATATTATATTTCAACAAATGCTTTTAATAATCAATCACTACGTTGCTTTAATACTCTGATGTTCTCATTAAATCAAAACTGGTTAACTAAAATGGTTATGTTTAAAAGATGCTCATATCATTTTTATGATCACTCCTGAAAATTTCTAGTAAAACACATTATATAAACTACTTTGGTAATGTACTCTAAATAGGATGACATAAAGCTTAGCTGAAGATCCACTATAATCAAAGGGCCAGAGAATGAAAATGAGAGAGAGAGAGAGAGAGAGAACACAAAAGTACACCAGAGCATGTGAGACAGAGAGAGAGAGAGAGACATAAAAGGGGAGAGAGACAGAGGGGGAAGCAAAGAGAAAATCATTTGGACACATAAACGAGCCTCAACAGATTTTAGCTGAAATATTTAATGGTATCACTGAGTATTACATTTATCCTTAGCTCCAAAAGGAAATTTTGCAGGGCACTTTTGTGACCAAGAGAAAGAAAATATACTTTTGTGTTTACTTAGAATTTTTTTTGAACAAAAAAATGGTGACTTTTACTCCTATTTCTTCCAGAAAATGTGACACCATCATTCAAGGCCCAGGTCAAAGGTCACTTCACAAGTGAAGCCATCACCGGCTCCCTAGGTTTCATTATATATATTGTAGCACTAATCATATCAAATAGTAGTAACTCATTTGCCTGTCCCTGAGATGAAGAAGCCTTGAAAACAGGGTCCAAATATAATTTGGCTTTGTAGGCCTGTGTCTAACAAATAACATACTCTAAGTATAAGATTACTAGATTCAATCAGACTACAGCATAGGTGTCATGATTAATTTAATGTATCAAGGTGACTGGGCCACAGGGTGCCCACATTAAACATTATTTCTGAGTGTGCCTGGGAGGGTGTTTCTAGATGAGATTGGCATTTGAATCAGTGGACTCAGTAAAGCAGATGGCCCTCCCCAGTGTGGGAGGCCATCGTCAAATCTGTTGAGGGTCTGAATAGAACCAAAAGTGGAGAAAGGGAGGATTAGTCCTTTCTCACCTGCTTAAGCTGGGACACTGGACTTCTCCTGGCCTTGGATTCACACCACCGGCTCCCCTGGTTCTCAGGCCTTTGGACTTGAACTGGAACTACACCACTGGATTTCCCAGGTCTCCAGCTTACAGATGGCAGATCATGGGACTTCTCAGTCTCCATAATCACATGAGCCAATTTTTACAATAAATTACATATATTATATATATATGTATATTTACACACACATATATGTGTGTATGCATATATATATATATATATATATATATATCCTATTAGTTCTGTTTCTCTGGAGAACCCTGCCTAATACAAAATAAGCTGTCAACATTCTGTGAGGGAAATGGATAGCATGTGTACCAACCACTGGAGCATATCCAGTGAGTGCACGGATTTTATTTCCTCCGAGAGAAAGCCAGAGGTATCTATTTCTTATCGATACAGAGCAACAACTTAGAAGTCCCCAGTCAGATCCTGAAACTGGAAGCTGACATATTAAGTCAGAGACCCGGTACCCCCTGGTATGCAGGTATGTTCCAGCAGTATCCTCAGTCCAAGGAAACAATATAGATACAATTACTGGCCTGAACAGCAAATTTTCCTAAAGCCAAATGGACATCACTAACGTGACTTAAAATGATGAAATGGCTATTTCAACGAGCACTTAGCAACTACCAGACAATATGTGAACGCTTTAGCATTTTGCTCACTTAACTTTCATGACAACTGCATGGACGAGACACTACTATCATTGTCATCCACATAGCACTGGTGTGACAATGAGCTACAGAAGCAGGCGAAGCCCTGGCAGAGCTGGGCTTGAAAGCCAGGAGGCCTGCACGTAGAGCCAAGCTCTTAAACACGTCAGCAGGTTCAGCAGTCTCCATGGGTCCCTTAAATGTACCTAAAATACTACCTATTAGAAACGGCGATGTTAAGGCATTTTTCTACCCTTCCTTTAAAACTCACTGAAAACTTTTAAAGCCAATTTAGAAAAAACAAACAAACAGAGAAGAACTCCATCTTAAGTGAAAGTAAAAACAGTCAGAAACTCAGACTGCCAATCAAAACATACTCATCAAAGACTGTGAAATCTCGGAGTCCTCGGGGAACGGATACATACCTCCTCAGACCTGGAGCAATTTCCTAAAAGTGAAAATCACAGCGATGAAAGGCCTATCCAGTGAAAGCAGAGAAAGTGGTGCTAAGAGAGCAAACACACAGATGCAGCATTTTCTAGAGTCTAGCTCCATCATCCAGGGGGGTCACTGAAGTGCCAGAAGTACAGGAGCCTTTGTCTCCAGAGGCTCTGCTGTACAAGGGCAATTGAGGGAGGACTCTGGAAGTAACACCTTTATTTAGAGTATCTGAAATAAGAAACGCAAGACAAAGATTTGGACTCATCTAGCACATGCCCAAAACTGTTGGTGCCCCTGTCCACAATACTACCTGCCATACTGGAAACTACCGGCCCCATTCAAAGATGGGTAAAAACCAGAGAGAGGCCACAAGGGAACTGTGCATGAAAGCAGCAAGTATTAAAAGCCAGAGAGAAATGTAAGCAAGAGGCCAGTGAAGAACAAACACCGCAGGAAGAATTTACCCAAGGAAACAGATGAAGAATTTGGATAAATAGCACCACTTCACAGGCTCAAAAATAATAATGGTTCAAACAAAAGGGTCTTGCTTTAAAAGAAAATAATATTCAGGAAAGTACAGGGCTCAAATGATAAAATACAGGACATGTGAAACAGATGAAAGTAAGTAGACAGAGTTATGAAATACTACAGAGATGACAGTTAACTCCAGGAACTAAAGAGTAACAAAGAATTTGACTGAAAAGGTAGCAAGAAAAAATGTTGAATGGGAAAGCACAGTTAAGTGAAATAAAAACGTTAAAGGTGAAGACCACAGATACAAAACGCCAAGGAGAAACATTATACCTATCTTCAGGGTTACTAAACAAGAGAACAAATAGAAAAGACACCTTAAATATAATATTTAAATCTGAAGACATAAAAACAGAGTCTACTTCTCAGAGCTGAATGGGAGGATCCAAGAAAAACTGACACAGAATGATAAAAACCAAGAAGCAAAACTGATGAAGTTACTGAACTTCTAGCTTACTAAAAATAGTCCATGGACATCTGAACAAAAAGCAAGACAAGAACAAGTGCAAAGACCAGTTTGCTTCAGCCTTCACAGTGACGCCAAATACCAGATGACAGTAAAGTAGTGTTTCCATATTTCTGAGAAAAATAAGAATTAATACTAATTGGCTTTGATAATTACAGTTAACAATCAGAAAATAAATGTTAATAAACCTAAGTTTTAAGAAGATAGTAAAACAAGAAGAGGGAAAAGAGTTAGAAATGTCATTAATTTACCCATCTTTCATAGCAACAAGTCAAAAGATGTTGTTTGAAGTTAAATTCAGTCATTAAAAAAAACCACAGAATTATCAGAACTCAAAGTTTTTTATTTTCTTTTTCTCTTAACTCTCAGATGAGAGCATCACTTTGGTGAAAGGACGTTAACTTGAAAATAATAAATTCCTTTGGTTTAAACTCAGCTTCTATTTCTTCCATTACATCAGAAGCAAACAAAAATAACTCTATATTAGAAATACAAAGTATAAATATGATCCTATTTTTGTAAAACCATCTCTCTTTACTTGTATATACGTACACAGAGATGCTGCAAATAATGCTCACCAAATGCTAACAGGTGTGGGACAGGGAGGTGATGGGACTTTGCATGCTTTAATGTTTTAAAATGAGCAATACATCATCTTTTCAAAGAATAAAGCCATTATTCTACTTCAATAACTGCATAATCTTTCTCAAATCCCTGTATATCATTTTGTTCTCGTATCCCAGGTCTAAGAAATCAGACACCCAAGGGTGACAGGACTTGACCGAAGAATGACCTCACGCAGGACTATATTTTAATAAATATGCTATACACCTACTAGTTTGGATCATTATCACATCTACTGATTAGGCTCAATAAAAGGAATAACTTTTAATATAACTAGACATGCCTGGAAACAGGATGAACTGCCACATGCAGTAGGAAATTCCAAGCAGTACTCAAGATACAGCGCTGAAGTAACCAACCAACTCTTATGGAAAGACAGCCATGTACCAAGCACAGATTAGAGTCAATGACCTTTGTGGGCACTTCCAATTCTGAAGATACTTGACTTTGTGATGTGACGTCATGCAACAAAGTCATGAATCTCTGCCTTATGCTGCATAAATAATAGTCGCAAGCACGACCCATACTTTTAGAACTCTACAGCTCTGAATTACTTTCATAAATATGTCATATTTTCTTTCACCCCATAACAATTCTTGAAATAGGTAGGACAGGTGCTATTAGTTCCACTTGGCACTTGAGAAAATTAAAATTCAGCAAGAAGTCACTGGTCCAAGATCATACAGGCAGAGAATTGCAGAGCGAAGACTTGACTTTTTGTGATTCCATGTTTACTGCCCAGGCAGCTACTCTACATAAATGTATAGTGGCCTACCGCTGACAATATATTTCACTTACATCAACTGGGGCTTTCTCAACAACTATGCCTACTTAGCTCAAAATGGAAGAAAGGCTGGATTGTTGCTATTACAGTCTTTCTACCTTGAGTGAAGAAAGAGCCTTGAAACTTCATGGAAAAGAAATTTAAAGTAACCACCCTATATATGCCCATAGCTATGAAGCAAACTTTTTTTCTGTAGGGAATTAAAGATGTCCCAGAAAGGCCTGCTATCGTCCTCTTGCTTTCCAAATCCAAAAAAGGAAAACTTAGCCACTGTTAACGCTGAATGGTTTAGGCAGCTGTTCACCAGAGGCAGTCACAGAGCAAAAGTTTGAACATGAACTCTGATAAGCTGGACTAATGTATATGCATGCATATGTTTTGGACACCTGCTCTAAACCAGCTGTTGAGAGCACTTGGGAAACATACTGAAATGGATGGAAAACAATGGAGCAAAGCCAGGTTTGTGGAGTCAGGTCCACAAACATTCACAATGAGAGCAACTGCTAAAATATGTTAAAGAGCACACAGACAAGGTTTTATGCCGATATATGTGAATAGAAAATAATGGATAACTGGAATCTTTTTAGAACTTATTTAATGTTATCTAATGGCAAATGGTAAAGCGACAAATTCAAGTGCAATGAAATGGAGTAAAAGAAAGAACTTAAAAACTGAGTAAAGAACTCAGTTTTTTTTTTAAGTAAAGAAAGAACTTAAAAACTGAGTGTGTGTGTGAATATATACACACACACATATTTTGATATAAATACATTTATATACTGTATTTATATATTATTGATTAATTGATTGATTGACTGGTTGAAAGAGGAGATGAAGACAGCACCTGAAAATAAACTATTGATATGGCCACAAAGTAAATTTTACAAATGCTATTTAGGCTGTTTAAATATTAGAGCATAAGCAGAAGGCACAGCATGATATTCTGTGGCTCTTGGCAAGATTTTATCACCGCTGGCAAACTGGAAATGTACAAAATAGTTTTAAGAGCCATATTCAAATCCCTTTTCAATTATGTAGACAGTGGCAATGTTGCATCCACTGCTGACATTTTAAAAACGTCATCTTAAAACTGACCTTGGGAATATACATGAAATATAGAAGAGATAAATTTCCAAACTGCAATTTTCTCTCTGAATCAGACCTTACTAAAACTAACAACACCTGATTCAAGCAGGTTTAAAAACAAGCATCAATGTACTCTTTGTTCTAAGGCATCTATAACTGAAAACACAGATTGAGAAACATAAGGAACAGCAAGAAGAAAAACATAATTCATTGGGACAAACACATTAAGTGAAATACTCACTGCTCCTTCCTCTATAAAGACTTCTGAACTCATGAATTATGAGCTATGAGGCACGATCATTTAGAATGAATCACACATAATATATTATACTTAATCCAGATAATATTTTCAGTCTACCCTCAGGGTAAGTATTAACACAAAGATTCTCTTTGCAATAATCTTCAGTTGTCATAAAATTAGTTACAGAGCAATGACACTGTCAAAATGTATAAACTTACAAAGCTGACACTGATCCATTCAAACATAAAAATTTAATTAAAAATGAACAAAAACATAAATATAAGATCAACATCATACATAAGAAAAGGGATAAGTACTTTCTGCATGATAATGAGTGAAGGTTTCCATGTTTACGCAGCAATGAGTCAGGAAAATTTGAATTTACTACATTTGCCCTATTTTGTCTTAAGGAGTATAGAAAATTGTTTAACGTTACATTATACATGAAATTATCAATGGTTTGCTGGAGCTAGCTCATCTCCAGCTCATGAGAGCCAATTGTTAAATTTTAAGGAATCTTGCAAGCTCTTTGTTAAACCATTGAAACCAGCCGTAGTGGGAATATTTACACCATGGGAATTGACAAATATTACAGATCAGGCCTCCCCACCCCATGCCCTAGAGCCAGTTTACTAGCACACCACTAATCCATATACAAATAAGTACACAGTACAATTAATTCTCACAAAGTAAATGTACCCATATAGGTAATACTGAGATCATAAAAAAGAACATTACCCAGAAATCTACCTTGTATCATCTCTGAATCAAAACTCCCTCTAGAGGGCTAAAAACTTTCCAGAAACAAATACAACAAAGGAGAAATTTTAGCAAGGAAAAAAGAAAGGCTTTTTTTTTTTTTTTTAAGATGCCGCATACATGTAAAATCATACAGTATTTGCCTTTGTCTTTATTTCACTTAGTATAATGCCTTCAAGGTCCATCCACATTGTCACAAATGGTAGGAGTTCCTCATTTTTTATGACTGAATAATACCCCACTGTGTATATATACCACATCTTATTTATCTTTTCATCTGTTGACAGACAGGTTGTTTCCATGTCTTGGCTACTATAAATAATGCTGCAATGATCATGGGGGTACAGGTATCTCTTCAAGTTAGTGTTTTCATTACCTTTGGATATACTCCCAGAAGTGGAACTGCTGGATCATATGGTAGTTCTGTTTGTAATTTTTTGAGGATCTTCCATAATGTTTTCCATAGTGGCTGCACCAATTTACAATCCCACCAACCAGTGCACAAGGATTCCCTTTTCTCCACATCCATGTCAGCATTATCTCTTATCTTTTTAATTGTGGCCACTCTAACAAGTGTGAGGTGATATGTCATTTCTCTGATGACTAGGGATATTGAGCATCTTTTTATGTTCCTGGCCTTTCAGATATCTTCTTTGGAGAAATGTCTGTTCAGACTTAGGACCATTATTTTATTCAGTTATTTGGGGGTTTTTGCTATTGAGTAGTACGAGCACCTTCTATTCGGGGTTATTAACCCCTTATCAGATACACAGTTTGCAAATATTTTTTTCCCATTCTGTAGGTTGTCTTTTCAGTTTGTTGATGGTTTCCTTTGCTGTGAAGAAACTTTTTAGCTTGATGTAGTCCCACTTGTTTATTTTTTATTTTGTTGCTTGTACTTTAGGTGTCATATCCAAAACATCATTACCAAGACCTATGTCAAGAAGCTTTGTTCCTGTACTTTCTTGTAGCAGTTTCATGGTATCAGGTCCTACATTTAAGTCTTTAATCTATGTTGACTTAAGTTTTGTAAGTGGTGTAAGATATGGGTCCAATTTCATTCTTTCATACATGTATATCCAATTATCCCGGTATGATTTATTGAAGAGACTGCCTTTTCTCCATTGAGTATTCTTGGCTCCCTTGTCAAATATTAGTTGACCATATATGTTTGGGTTTATTTCTGGGCTCTCGATTCTGTTCCATTGGTCTATTTGTTGGGTTTTTTCCTACCAGTACCATACTGTTTTGATGACTATAACTTTATAGTACAGCTTGAAATCAGAAAGTGTGATGTGACATCTCCCATTTTTTGTTTCTCAGGATTTCTTTGGCTATTCAAGGTCGTTTGTGGTTCCATATAAATTTTAGAAATGTTTTTTCCTACTTCTGTAAAATACATAATTGGAATCTTGATATGGATTGCACTGAATCTATAGATGGCTTTCAGTCATATTAATATTTTAACAATATTAATTCTTCCAATCCATGAACATGAGGTACCTCTCCATTTATTTGTGTTTTCTTCAATTTCTTTCATCAATGTCCTGTAGTTTTCAGCATAGAGATCTCCTAAAATGTATTCTTTTTCATCTCCTTAAATTTATTCCTAAGTACCTTACTGTGTTTGATGCTACTGTAAATTGAATCAATTTATTCCTTTTTCAGAAACTTTGCTGTTAGCGTATAGAAACGCTACTGATTTTTGTTATGTTGATTTTGTATCTTGCAACTTTACTGAATTCATTAATCATATCTATCAGTTTTTTTGGTTGAGTCTTTAAAATTTTCTATATATAAAATCATGCCATCTGCAAATAAAGACAATTTTACATCTTCCGCTGCAATTCTGATAACTTTTTTCTTTTTCTTACATGATTGCTCTAGCTAGGACTTCCAGTATTATGTTGAATAGAAGTGGTGAGAACGGACACTCTTGTCTTGTTCTCGATCTTAGGGGAAAAGCTTTTGTACTTCCACCATTGAGTGTATTAGCTGTGGGCTTGTCACATATGGCCTTTATTATGTTGAGATATGTTCCTTCTAGGCCTAACTTGTTAAGACTTTTTGTCATGAATGGAAGCTGAATTGGAAGAAGGCAATTTCAAGTGAAAGATATAATCTGGAAAATCATTTGTAAGTATCTGTGAAGGTGGGCTGGCAGAAAAAGACATGATGTACATTTATTTGAAGGTAGCAGGAGCAATGGGGGAAGGAAAATATGAAACTGTATGTGTTGTGCAGCTATATAAAGAGTTATGAGGCACACGCCTCTGTACTAGACTTTATGAAATAGAAATGGTTTAACATATTGTCATTTTCTTAGTATTAATTTATGATGTTTATATTATGACCAGTATGAAGTACACAAAAAGTTCAAATAAATACTACAAAGTGATAGCCAGCACTTGATTACTGTTGAAATTCCCAGGATTTTCTTACCCTCTAACTTACACCAGTATTTGTCTGTGAAAAACCAAAGTTAAAAGCCTTTCATAATCATCCTATGTCCCTGATGAAAGCCAAGACTGCAGCTGCAAAGAGGACAGCACTGACAGCAATCATATACCATAGAGCACTAGGATTAGGCTTAGGCTTGTGGTAGGAATTGATACATATTAAACAAAATCTGGCTTTTTTTTTTTTTGTCCCAGTGATCAGTTGTATCAAGTGGTTTTCCATTTTTTAATTATCATCTGAAAGTTGATTCTTAAACCAGCTTCAGTTCCCGAAACTGACAACAGCTAGACTTGCACAAAGAAGGGCTGCCTCTTTATAATTTTTTTTTATATATTTAAGGGTTTAAAAACAAAAATTAGGGCTTCCCTGGTGGCGCAGTGGTTGAGAGTCCGCCTGCCAATGCAGGGGACGCGGCTTCGTGCCCCGGTCCGGGAAGATCCCACATGCCGTGGAGCGGCTGGGCCCGTGAGCCATGGCCGCTGAGCCTGCACGTCCGGAGCCTGCACTCCACAACGGGACAGGCCACAACAGTGAGAGGCCCGCGTACCGCAAAAAAAAAAAAAAAAAATTACACTTTATAGATAGATGAATGTCTCTAACCATTGACCTCTGTCTCACAGTCAGACAAAGAAGTGCTCTAATGAGAATAACTGCCCAAAATTAATGTTCAAAATAGGACTGCCACTGCAATTATACAGTTTGACTAACCAACCTTTATTGTTTTCCTCTTCATATGGATATTCATTCATCCATTTGTTTCCAGAGTCACATTGATCCTGCAAGAAAAGCACACACAAAAAAACCAAATAATTAGAACCAATAAGGGGTTAATATCCAAAATATATAAACAGCTCATACAACTCAACATCAAAAAATAACCCAATTAAAAAATGGGCAGAAGATCTGAATAGACATTTTTCCTAAGAGGACATGCAGATGGCCAACAGGCACATGAAAAGATGCTCAACATCGCTAATCACCAGGGAAATGCAAATCAAAACCACAAAGAAATATCACCTCACACCTGTCAGAATGACTATCACCAAAAAGAACACAAATAACAAATGTTGGCAAGGATGTGGAGAAAAGGGAACCCTCATACACTGTTGGTGGGAATGTAAATTGGTGCAGCCACTGCGGAAAACAGCATGGAGGTTCCCCAAAGAACTAAAAATAGAACTACCATATGACCCAGTAATTCCACTCCTGGATATACATCTGAAAAAAAAAGAAAAACACTAATTCAAAAAGATACGCTAACCCCAATGTTCATAGCAGCATTATTTACAATTGCTAAGATATGGAAGCAACCTAAGTGTCCAACAACAGATGAATGGATAAAGGAGATGTGCTGTACATACACAATGGAATACTACTCAGCCATAAAGAATGGAATTTTTTCATTTGTAACAACATGGATGGACTTGGAGGCTATTATGCTAAGTGTAATAAATCAGACAGAGAAAGACTGTATGATATCACTTACATGTGGAATCTAAATAATACAACAACCTAGTGACGATAACAAAAAAGAAGCAGACTCGCAGATAAAGAGAACAAACTAGTGGTTACCAGTGGGGAGAGGGAAGTAGGGAGAGGCAACGTATGAGTAGGGGAGTAAGGGGTACAAACTATTATGTATACAATAAGCTACAAGGATATGTTGTAGAACGCAGGGAAAATAGATATGTTATAACTGTAACTATATGTTATAGTTATAACTATAAATGGATTGTTATAACTATAAATGGATTGTAACCTTTAAAAATTGTGAATCACTATATCCTACACCTGTATCTTATATAATATCGTACATCAGCTATACTTCAATTTTAAAAAATGAGAAAAAAGTTCCACATGTTGGTAACATTCTTCCACTGGAGGAAAGAAAAAGAAAACCTTAATTCTGCAATTTTTGAAGCTCTTGATTAGTGGAGTGACACAATAAAAGTAATAGCTGACGAACAGTTTTGGTTTTTGCTTCCTCTTTAGCAGCCATGTAAAGGGCAAAATGGAGAAATGAAGAAACAGAGGCAGAAACTCCAGCTATGACACTATGACAGATCCTGGGCACAAGATATGAAAATCTGTATAAAGATAAGGGAAGGAGGGGAGAAAAAGAAAGGCATGCAACAGGGAGAGAAGGCTGGGGAGAAGATGGCAGAAACTGCTTTAGAAGTAAATTTAATGTAAGAAAGAGAAGCCACAAATGTTCCGGCTGGAGCAGTTGGCTCTATTATTCTTCGCAACTAAGAGATTGTTAAAAGGAATGCTGTTCTCCCTCTTTATAGCTGATACAAATGTGCAGAACAACTAACATGAATACTTTTGGGTGGCTCCATGTTATCCAATACCCAAGTAACTTTTTAAAAACTGATCTAAGATATGTCACTCAAAAATTAAACAAATACCAAGTAAATATTTATGTGATTTCTGAAAGCTTCCAAATCCCCAACACCATTTGGATCTCACCAAATAGAATTAAATATTGCTGTACTGGAGAGTTCTGATTACAATACACCATTTGCCCCATTTGGATAGATCTTAAAAGTCCTCCTATTTATTCTCTCTCAGTATTATGTAACTTGCTTCAGAATTTCCATTTCATGAGGCAAATTTTCTTTGGCATTCAGTTAAGCCAGCTTATTAGGCACAGTTGACTTTTTTTTTTTCATTTGGAATTACACTCAAGAGGGGACACGCCTTGGAGTTCTTAGCAGCACCCATTCTGTGCCAATGTCTACACAGGCAGTATCCAGCCAGGTCTCCTTTGTATGTGTTTCCATACATTTGAACAGAAAAAGGAGTTCACTCACTCATAAAGCCTTAAATGAAATGTACCAGAATGTACATGTTCCATGGGCTTGGCCTGTAAGATGATGTGGTCTTTCATTTTATTCCAGTTTTAACCCAATCAATTGATCAGTCAGTCAATGACTCTCCCTCCCTCCCTCCCTCCCTCCCTCCTTCCATCTCTCCCTCTATGTCTATATTGATATAGATATGTCTCTTACGACTCAAAACACATCCCCTAAAATATAGTACAGCTTTCACCACTACTAGAAATGCCACTAAGAAGCAATGGAACATAAATACAATATTTTAATATGACAGTGGTGAAATATTCTCTTGAAATTCAGAGGATAATTCTATTTTACATTATGAAACCATAATAGGGTACCCCTTGAAAGAACTAAAAAGTCATCTAAAACACCATGTTCTTATCAAAATACGTCTTGTCCTTTCTATTCTTCAAAATATATCTCAATCCATCAGTTCCCACTTCTCAGCAGAATGTACCAGGTACTTCAAAACTGGTTTCGATCTTACATTCTGGTTCTATAATTTTTTTTCACACTTTAATAAACCATGAGAATTTTTACATGACACTCAACTTATTAATGCTTCTCCCTAAATTCATAATACTCCATTGTAGGGATACAGTATTATTTACTCCCTCACTTTTGTCTACTAGTTTATTATTTTTTACTATTACTGACAACACACATCCTTCTACGTAAATCTTGGACACAAGGACCTCTGCTAGCCTGGAGGATGCCTTTGGACAACTAGAAAGGATGCCCTCTCTGGGAAGACACAGACAGGCTCTAATCAGGAGGTGGGGCCTGGCCAGGGAAGCCTAGTGTAGATTTCCACGGCTCACCCCTCAGCCAAGCATCCATATCCTACACCACTGTACTTAGCTGCCCTGTCTGCACCTTTAATTACCTTAATTGCCTCAGAATATAGTTATATAAGTATAATTACTGGATCATAATAATAAGAACTTTTTTCACTCTTTCAAAATATATTACCCAAATTGCTTTTTATACAGACTACACCAATTTATGTTCCCACCAGAAGAAGCTTTTTATACAGACTACACCAATTTATATTCCCACCAGAAGAAGCTGTACCTGCTAACCTAGTTCTATTACCATCTATTGTCCAATACACAGCCCATTGCCCAGCAAACTTTAGGAGATAAAATAAAGGTTTGTCAAATGAATAAGAGAAGCTAATGATCGAAACAAAAGAAAAATAAACTCCCCTTACTTCTTAACCAAGTAACTAGGGCCTTAATTATATAATGTGTATTTTTTTGATGCAATTAAGCTACAGGCCACAATAAACATTAAATTTTGTGAATTATACAAAACACAACATCACACAGTTTTACAGCATTTGGGGATTTACCAAGTATCCTAATGATAATATTTGTTCTGAAAGTAGTTCTGTGAGTTGAGCACATGAGCATTTTAAGATCCATTTGACAAAAAAAAAAAAAAAAAAAAGATCCATTTGACAGTGACGATCAGAGGTTAATTTCCTATGCAACGAGTCAGATAATGGTGGGGTCCTTTTAAAACCCCTGAGTTAGTCCCAGATGTTAGTGGACGGCTCTTTGTATATATCTCTGTAACTACCTATAATTTAAATGTACACCTCAGTACGTTTTAAACCTGGCGGCAGCTTGGTGCAATGCTAACTTCTGTTCTCCATTCAGTTGAAGCTGTTCGAAGCACCCAAGGTCATCTTTTGCTCTGTGGCACCCACCCCACAGAAAACGAAGACACAGTTTAGGATTGAGAAGACCTGTCCCCAGTTTCACCTCTGTCATCTACTGGCTCTGTGACCTTAAAAACCTCAATCAACCTCTCTGAGGCCCACCTTCCGTCTCCACAGAAGCAAGGATAATACCTGTTTTACCTACCCGATATACCCTAACTGAAGTAATGTCTATACAACAATCTGCACTAACATATACGTAAGCACACGTAAGATTTATCACTCTTTAATCAATGGACAGATATTAAACAGGAAAACAACAGAATTTCCCCAAATTAAGACCACAAGATAGAATAGATGAAGCTCCAATTTTATTCATGCTAAGGGACCTTTGGGTTGTTCCCCAAATTCCCATCAAAACCAAACCACGATATAAAATAGGAAATTGGCACATTTCCAATAACAGTTATTATATCATCAATTTCCCAATTAAAAGATTATTTAACTCTGCCAAATAGGTTTGTGAAATTATCCAGTAAATCTTCCCTAAGTACCGAAGTTCTAAAGGGCAGAGTCCTCATCAAAAAACTCATCACACGTGTTTTGGTCCTCACTTTCCCGGCTCCAAAAATGATTCTCAATTGTCAGGTGAAGAAAAGCAAAGGGTTAGTTGTCACTTATTCCAATATGAAAAACATTAGAAATTACAAAAGGCATAAAATATTGTATTTTAGAAAGAATTTTAGATTTACTTTTAAACAAAAATATTGCTGCCTGGAACCACTGGTAAATACTGGTTTGTTTTTCTTTTAGTGGATAGTCTGGAGAAATTCTACTTACACCTGTTTCTCTCTTCAGTAGCTATAAGCAATAGAGAATGATTGTCCAAATTCTTCACTTTCTAACTCTTGTTTTCTTCCCTAAAATTTCCACTTGGTCAGCCAGCTTCCATAAGAATTCAAAGAGAGTATCCTGGATAACAGAAATGACCTTGGCCGGAATGAAAGTGGATGCTATCCTCCTTAATGAATAAGGAGTTACTTCGGAATAACTACCTCAGAGTACAGGCATTACATTACCCTCTAGTAACAGGCTCTTCATCACATCTTAAATGATCTATTATGTTCTCAATCTTTAAAGGCTAGTGTTTAACACATTCAAAATACTTCAGGACCCATAAGTACACTTGTTGCTGGTTCCTCTGATAATCCCTTTATGTATCTTTAAGCAGAGACACAGAAACACATTTTAAAAGTGTTTACAGACATCTGACTAGTCAGGGTATACCACTCTGCCCACAGGTAATTTAGTTTGCTCTGTTTCAAATAATTGAATCCTGATGCCGGTATAGCAATCCCATTTGGAATTCTGTCTTCTGGATTCAACTTTACAAATCACTACTTCATTAGTTGTGATCTTGTGTTTTCAAGTGCTGATTAAAAAAAAAAAAAAGCCAAGTAATAAACGTGTAATATACCTATTCAATTCAGTTACCACAACTTTTAAAGCTGATTAGGGAACTCACTGGCAGGCCTGTGCATTTCAGTCTGAGATATTATATAACAGGATCCATGTTGGCCTTACTCTGTACCAAGGTTTCTGATATATAAGTTGCCTTTTTTTATTGAAAGTTATCTCTGTTTCATCTGTCGTGGTGAGTTATCTTGGGAACTGAAAATGTTTGAAGGTTAATCTAAATATTTCAGGAGATAAATGCAAATCTAAGCGCTACATTTTCATAACTATTTTGACTTAAAATGAAAAAGAGACACTAAAGACACAAAGCAGTAAGCTTGTTGCTAGGTGACAGGTGACACCTACAGTATCTCTTCTGAACCTGTACAGCATGAGACATCTCACTGCTGAGAAAAGACACACGGATTTCCATGGCACACACATCATTCTCTGTAGAGAAGCAAACTAATGTTCAGGTATTTTTAAATATAGGCCACAGGTAGTCAGGAAATTACATCTGTATGAATATGTGATTTTAGATATGCCTCTCACAATAAATAGAAAAGGATAGCTCTTTATTTTCCATTTTGAGTAGATGTGGCTCTATAATCTAAATAACATCTACATATGAAATACATATAATTTTCATGACTCGTGAATAAAGATTAAAGAGCGATAATTTTTCTTTGTATCCCACTTCGGAATTTTCACACTTTTAATAGAGATCACTTCAACTAGGGTAGGCAGAATCCATAGAGAAAGCATATCCTGATAAAAAGGAACCCAATTTGTATTAAATGTATTAATACAAGAACATCATAGCAAAGATCTGATGAATGCAAAAAGAAAAGCACAAAAAGCCTCAATGTAGATTGTTTCCTGGACATATTTTATAATTACACACTTAACTTTGTAGCATTACCTCCCTTCCTTGAGACAAAAACCCAGGCACCAAGTTCCACCCCCCCTCCTTTACTCATCAGGCAATCCAAATGATGATATGGAAACGCCAAGGACGGTTTTATGCCCAGAATTGGGACCTCACATGAAGAATGGTATGTTCCACTCCCATTAGAAAGGTGGTACTGATGGTCACAAAAAAGATCCAGGCATGAACGCCAGACAGAATGAACACCAGCTTTAACATCTGGGGTCATATAACTTGGGGCAGGTTGCTTCACCTTATGTACTCCCTTTCCTGAATTTATTAAACTAGTAACATAAAAACCTTGTGGGGTGCACTGAAAAGGAGAATGTAGACAATGTATTTACCACGCTACCTGACACATACTAGTTACTCAGCAAATGTCAGTCCCGCCCCTATTCGCTACGTTTATCATCAAGTGTCCAATCTCCTATTTCCACTTAAACTTTCCTGAGAACTAGGAACCAGCAATGACCTACTCTGGCCCAAGTTCCACTTCCTCGATACCACCTTCAACCATGAGAGTGTGTCTCTTACGGGAAGATCCTGGGAATACAAAGACGACAGGATCTCCACTCTAGGGTATCACAGTACAGCACCCATTAAGAGAGTTCAATGATGTAACAGCTAGCAGAAATAGGAGAAAGGGAATTCAAGGTCATTAATAACCCATATCCCATAATAATCCCCTTGGAATTCTGTTAGTTACATACAAATCATTTGAAAATTCTCCATTTACAAAACAGTTCTTCCCTATTTCCAGCTCTACGTTTCTCTGAAATTATGTTTCCACCCAGGAATTCTTCACTATTAAGAAAAACAGACAATACAGAAAGAGCAAACTTTAAGAACTAAGGTCCCATGTGGAGTAACGTATGCTTTGCACAATCATTTAAGAACATTGTTCTCGGGCTTTCCTGGTGGCGCAGTGGTTGAGAGTCCGCCTGCCGATGGAGGGGATACGGGTTCGTGCCCCGGTCCGGGAAGATCCCACATGCCGCGGAGCGGCTGGGCCCGTGAGCTATGGCCGCTGAGCCTGCTCGTCCGGAGCCCGTGCTCCGCAATGGGAGAGGCCACTACAGTGAGAGGCCCGCGTATCGCAAAAATAAATAAATAAATAAATAAAAGAACAGAGTTCTCTGAATAAACAGTCCATTCTCTGAGGGAGGAGGCGGAGCCAAAGCACACTGACGTGGAAATTACTCTCTCAATCTGTTTGCGGCTTCCGTTACACCCCATCATTCTGCGCAGACGGAGAACAAATAAACCCTTAAAAGAAAGCAACCATAGCAAATGAATTAAGCCTTTCTTTTACACATATTGTGCTCAATATAATGGTTTGAAAAGTAACGTATGCTATGCTCGTCTTCCAGTGTAATTGCCATCTTACTGGGACTGCGTAGTCAAAAATCTGATTTGTATTGCAAAGGACTGACAAGATGATTAAATCTTGTCTTCGTATGTCTAATTTATGTGATTTAGATTGCAACACAAATATGAGCATGTGCAATTTGTACTTGCATGGAAAGCTACTGCATGTAACACGACGTTCTGCCAAAAGTAACTTGGCCACACACTAGTCTGCACCGCCACGTGGGGGACCCTAACATCCTTCCCCAACCCTCTCTGTCAGGATGTGTCTTAAACCATCATGCCAAAGATGTTAAAAATCTTTGGGATTTTTAAGAGGCTGGTAGGAGAAAAGGAGTCACAGGGTACCCAGCTACTTATTAATCTCCAGTTCACTTCCTGGCACTTTCTATAAATATAATGTGGTTGTGTTAAATATAATGTGGTTGTGTGATTTACATATAGAAAAGCAAACTTCAAGTTTTGAAAACAAATGAAAATAAAATCATGGTAAACACACATTTGGTACCGCTTATAAATGCATAATTCACACGGTCTAAGAACTTCTTCACTACTTTACTTCAATGGGTGTTATCTGGACATAACTGGGTGTATATATTATTGGGTAATTAAAATTCTATACACTAAAGAGCTATGACATAGTCAGGAAAAATAAATGCCTTGGGCTTCCCTGGTGGCACAGTGGTTGAGAACCCGCCCGCCAATGCAGGGGACATGGGTTCGAGCCCTGGTCCAGGAAGATCGCACATGCCGCGGAGCAACTAAGCCCCTGCACCACAACTACCGAGCCTGTGCTCTAGAGCCCGCGAGCCACAACTACTGAGCCCACAAGCCACAACTACTGAAGCCCGCGAACTTAGAGCCCATGCTCCGCAACAAGAGAAGCCACCGCAATGAGAAGCCCACACACCGCAAGACAGAGCAGCCCCCACTCGCCGCAACTAGAGAAAACCCACGCGCAGCAACAAAGACCCAATGCAGCCAAAAATAAATAAATAAATTTATTTAAAATATAAATAAATAAGTGCCTCATTCAGTATACATATTTGGCTTTCCTATTAATTATTGCTTTCTATGTTTAGCCTGCCAATGCTAAGCAAGATAAACCCCACTCAAAGGCATAGTGAACTGTTTGCGTACGGAGTAAATTTTCTAGTCCATCACAACAATAGTTGATTAAAATATGTTGCTCTTATCCAGTTTTGAATTAATTCACGTGAAATAAAACAAATATTTATTAAATCGTGGGGAAAACATTCCATCAAACTGTAAAACCTGAGTAGAAAAACAAACGGCACACAATTACAGTTGACATTTAAATGAAATTTGCAATCTCAAAATATTTAACAAGAATTAGAAAACATCAGACCTGAGGTATTTTAAGGATACTTTTATGTTCAATCTCTTCACGTAACTGGGCGCAAAGAAGTTTTAACACAGGCAGATTTTAAATATAATTTGAAGATGGATCAATGAAGTAAGTAGATTTGTTTCAGTGACATTTTGACATAATGATACAGAAACAAGAGGGTTTATTTGATATTTTTAACGAAAATCTTGCCTTACTGAACGATAGTTTTGACCAGCTGAACTCATTAATCCAGTGTGCATATTCAGACATCACAGTCATTGCCCCATGTAGTTCATAATCTGATCCATAAGAGATAGCTGGCTGTCATGGCAAGTACATAATCAATAAGTATTTCTCAATGATGAGCAAATTAGTAGACTGTCAAATGTATTACATAACCCTATGCTTCTCTCATAATTAATTAATACCAAAATATCAAAATAACTTTTGCTGAGAATGACAAATGATATATTAGGTTGATTCTTGTTCAGAAGGATCAAAAAGACCACTTGAAAAACTGAAAAATACTGAAACTGGACCTCAACTCAAGTACAATCCAAGCAGTTTATTGATGAAGGCCCACTGACATTTACTACATGGTACATATATTCTGTTATTAATTCATCTGTGAATCACCCATATGCCAGAAATTGAGGGCATTACAAATTATATGCCACAATGCCTAATTTAAAGAAGCTCACAGACAACAAAGGTGAGACAAATATAAATAAGTAAAATAATTATAACAATAATAGATACCATCTATTGAATGTTTGCCATATGTTTAACATGAACTAGGTGTTATTATATATATTAGTTAATAAATGCATGTACAAGGCATAGCTATTCTAATGACCTTGAATTAATACCCACATTTTAAAATGAAAGTAACTGTAATTAAAGTCCATATTCTCTAACTTATATCAAGTTGAAGAACTAATAACATCATATGAGGTCTGGTGAAAAGAATAAAGTACAGCAGGAAGTTGAGGGAACCCACAGCAAGGTGAAACAAAGCTGAGTTGTGAAAAGTGAGGAAGAAAAGACATTTCAGGGAAAGGGGATGCACTAGGAATGAGCACATTTAAATCTGAGTCTGAGAACACTCACACACGTATGCACAGACACATATAATTTACACACACACACATGACCGAGCGTCCTAAGGATCAGCATACCTACACCAGCCAGCCCATGTCACCCAACGAGGGGCTCTAATATAGAAATCTGTAATGTGGAGAGAAGGTCCATTTCAAATAAATGATCAAAACAATTGTGAAAGCATAACTTCCAGTGTCTTAGGTGCACATCTGTCTTACAGTATAAAGGGATTTATATTATATATGCTAAACCAAGAACATTAAAATATGATTTAAAGAAGCTAATTCTATGGAAAAAATGACTTTAAAAGTGCTTTCTCATGAACTGTGCTATGTTCCATGATTGAAGGTATTTCTGACATTTCTGACTCTCATGGATCAAATATTTCAAAATATTTATTAATCAAATACAAAGCAATGAAAATATGCCCATAGATAGTAAGTATACTATCTTCGACATGCTTCAACCTTCAGGTTCATAAAATGCTTTATGACATACAGGCCTACACTAGCTATCGTTTTTAAAGGTGTTTTATTTGGTTGAGGGGCTTTAAAGTTCCCTCACCACATCTGGGTTCTCATTCTGTACTCCTCTCCAGCATATGCATCTTCTCTCCTTCCTTAAAATTATCCCCAATATGCATGGGCAAGTATTTTTACAGTTTAATTTAAATATAATATCAAAAAACATCTGATTTTAAAAGGACAGTCTTGGGCTTCCCTGGTGGCGCAGTGGTTGAGAGTCCGCCTGCCGATGCAGGGGACACGGGTTCGTGCCCCGGTCTGGGAAGATCCCACACGCCGCGGAGCGGCTGGGCCCGTGAGCCATGGCCGCTGAGCCTGCGCGTCCGGAGCCTGTGCTCCGCAACGGGAGAGGCCACAACAGTGAGAGGCCCGCGTACCGCAAAATAAAAAAGGACAGTCTTTTAAATTCTTTAACTTTATTCCCAAAAGGATGTCTAAATACACCCCATATATCATATATTTTAAGATTAACAAAAGGCTGGAGGTGGCATGCTGTTATTTGGGAAACTACTGGGCCTGCTAAAAAAAACATTGGTAAAACCAGGTGTTGAGGTTTGACACATAACCTCACCTCTGCAGAAAGCCATGGTCTGGAGAATGAAAATAACTGCATTTCAGTTCGTGAGAACCAAGTATTGATAGATGACAACTTGCTAGTAATCAAGAAGAGGGCTATGAAGTATACACGTGAATCTGCTGTTCAACTTGAATTTGAAAAGAGCATTCAACTAGCATCTAAGCGAACACAAGTGTCACACAAGAGCAAGCCATATACTATTTGCTTTATGGATGCCAGCCTTTGTCCAAAACATATTCATTTCCTTCATCATACAGGTTGCTGGTTGCTAACTTACATAATGAACATTTATTTAAATTTTGCTCACAAGCTTCAAACTTCAACATGCTTCCACCGTCAGGTTCACAAAATGCTTTGACATATAGGCCTACCCTAGCTATCCTTTTTAAAGGTGTCTTACTTGGTTGAGGGGCTTTAAAGTTCCCTCACCACATCTGGGTTCTCATTCTGTACTCCTCTCCGGCATATGCATCTTCTCTCCTACCTTCAAAATATTCAGATAATCTCTGTCTCAATGCTAACAGTCAGCCAGCTCTACTACTAGATGTAACTTCAGGTAACTACAGAACAATTTCTACCCTTCCTCAGGCATGTGATCACAACTCATTAACTCTAAGTTGATCCACCTGCCCCGGACCATGAAATGGTCTCTTTGATGACAGATGTATATTTAGCATTATAGATAACCTGCACCTGGAAAGAAAATTCCCCTCCCCCGTTTCAATGAGGTCTCTGATTCTTTTCTCCAGTCTCTCTACTACCATTGGATGTCTTTTAAATAGTCTACCTCCCTACAAAGGGGTATCTTCCAAAACTCTCCTTAATTTTACAATGGGCTTTGATCTCTTAGGAAGTTCACCCACCAGAGATTTGATTATTACCTCTCAAATGAACATCTCTAAGCCTAAACTCTTGCTAAAGTCTTGCTCTACTTTTTTTCCCACACAGATATTATAGAATCGTGTCCAGTGTATGCATGAGTCACTCCAAAGCTAGCTATCACCCATGGGCCAATCAGTTATCAAGCGGAGGCTACACGAGCTACTCTTGATTACAGAAGGGCAAGCAACTTGAAACACATCTAATGCTCCAACTCTCTTGAACAACCCTTTCTACCCAGCATCAGTTTTTAATGCAAGCAAATTGTATGATACATTTTGTTTGGAGTTTCTATGGTTCTTAGCAATATGCTGAATTCCTGTAGCTGACCACTAAACATTATTTGATGAGATTCGTGTCACATTAGATAGAGTAAACAACACTACAGTATATGGCAATACTAACATTATCAACTGTGTGCTAGTGATTGGCTAACCGATCTGGGCCTCAGCTCCCTTATCTATGAAATTAAGGGACTGAAACGTCTTCAAGTTTCCTTTCACTTATAAAGTTGTGGAATCTACAAATCCTCTATTTTAAAAATGCACAAAAAATAAGAAAGAAAAGAATCATACGAAGTCACCAAAAATAATTTATGGAATGCAATTTACTGAGTTCCTACTGTAAAAGAAGGTATTTATATTAGAACACAGGAATTATTTGGAGAGTCCAATTCTCTGAAATTCTTTTAAAGTGGAATAAACAGCTGTTGTTGAAAACAAAATGCACAAGCCTGCAAGGCATATGCTATGAGCTGGAATACATTAATATTGGTTAACAGAGTTTGAGTTCTATCTCTGAAGTGATGAACTCAGTGAAATTTATCAAAACTTCTCCTTCCCAGTGGCTCCTCACCTGGCAGAATATAATGGATGACTAATAGGTCAGTGGGAACTTAGCACACCGCATCTCTTTACTATGTGGTGCTCTGAAGAGAAATGCTTAGGAGGTAAAGACGGGACCATGAAGTGAAATATTTTCACTCTTTCCAAAGCTGAGCCTGTGGACACACCAGTAGCTGAATGATCCTCTGGAGGTGGTCTTGAACAATTCCAAAGCGGAAGAGGGAGAATTCCTTTTCTAAGCACAGTTCCGTGACGCAATGCATTACAGTAGTGTTCATCTGTGACTATAAGTAATTTCTTTCCCTAGGGTTTTACGATGGCCACTTGGAAGGCTCAGAAACATATCTGCGACATTGTTTTGTGTAAATTAAAGGAATATATTATTTCCAACAGTATCTCAGCAGCAAAAATGTACTCTATATACCAGGTACGCGCCAGGCAGTGTCGCAGGTACTTCATACACATTATCTTAGGGAGTCCTCACCATGAAGGAGGGATATTAACCTCCACTTTACCAGTGAAGAAAGCTTCATGGCTACTGAACTGCACAGTGGGGATCTGAACACTCTTCTGTCTGATTCCAAAGTCCATACTCTTTTCCTCACACCACAGTGCCCCTCACTAGAAGCTCCTGAGGTGTGAGCTTGATGAAAGCACTATGCCAGGACAAATTTATCCAGGTACAGATGTGGCCAGCTTTCAGGCACCGCAACACTCACTTTGTGGATCCGGGCAGCCACTGAAGACACTGCTGTTCCCATTCTCAATTATGATCAGGAGCCACTGATGGCCCCAGTGTTGCTATTGCTACACTTGGGCAGCATTTCTCCATGTATGTTCTGTGGACGGAATGGGGTCTATATTAAATAAAGGACATCAGAGCTCCTTTTGCCAATGCATTTTGTTTTTAATGTAGCTTTTCTCAGAGATATTATGCAAGAACACTCCCCCATGTAGCCAGAAGTCCCAGGAGCCTCAGAAGTTACTGGAAAGTTAACCCTCCCATTTTTACAAGACCATGAACAGTAACTGCAGAGTTCTTCAGAGCTGGATGACATCTAACATCCTAGAGACCTGAATTCGAAACTCAGCTTTTCTATTTCCAAGTTAAACGGCCATGGCCCGATCACAATCTCTCTAGAATTCAGGTTTTCAACATCCACAAGAATGGCTAAAATAATGCCTACCTTGCAGCATGTTTGTTACGTCTAGAGAATCTAAGAAGTGCAATTTGCAGAAGGCTCTCGATAAAAAGAGTAGTTATTATTCAATTATTATTTTTCATAATTATAAGTACTACTTTGGTTTTAAAACACAGTACTAAGCCACAGAACCTGCTGGAGCCAGAAAGAGATGAGAAAACAAGCCACATGAACTTCTCTGGGTATCCTGTATTATTAAGTGATACTAATTTAAGAAAAGAGAAAGAGTTACTAAAGACAGCCAGGTTTCCAGAAAACAGGCACGCGTATGCCATACTCTTCTTCTACAGGGAACAAGGCAACAGGAGATGGGTTTCCAATTTTTCATAGTAATAGGACCCAAATAAACTAAAACCCATAGAAGTGAAGATCATTCTGAAAATCCATCATCCAGAACTCCTGTTTATGGAGATTATTTGGCTCCATCTTCTAAAACTTAACAACTTAATATTATATCTACTCCAGCCTTAGACGCTGATTTTCAGTAACTTCTACACCCTCTCTTTTACTGCCTCTCTAATGTCGTCCATCTTATCCCTGTAATTATTCGGAAATCCACACCTTGATCTCTGTCCTATGAACGTTAATCACTCATTCACGGGATCAACAAGTACTGCTTCTCCTTCCTCCTCTTTCCAACTAAATCCCTCGTCGAATTAAAAATAAAGGAGGCTCGAGGTTTTAGAAAGCACTGATTTCAGAATTTTGTTTTTTGTTTTTGCGGTACGCGGGCCTCTAACTGTTGTGGCCTCTCCCGTTGCGGAGCACAGGCTCCGGACGCGCAGGCTCAGTGGCCATGGCTCACGGGCCCAGCCGCTCCGCGGCATGTGGGATCTTCCCAGACCGGGGCACGAACCCGCGTCCCCTGCATCGGCAGGCGGACTCTCAACCACTGCGCCACCAGGGAAGCCCCTCAGAATTTTGTTTTTAATTACCATGAAGACGTACAACGGAACAGCATAAAACCTCTACTCACAGTACTAAGGAAACTAAACGCCACGCATTCCTAGTGGTTGCTCCAATAGCCACCAGTTGTAGCTGCTGAGCATCTGAAATATGACTGGTCCAAATCAAGCTGCTCTGCAAGTGTGAAATACACTTGAAGACCTTTTACCAAAAAGCATAATTTAAAATACTTCATTTATCATTTTATATTGATTATGTGCTGAAATGGCAACACTTTGGACATACTGGGTTAAAAAAAATATATTATTAAAGTTAAATTCACCTATTTCTTTTTACGTTCTAACATGGCAATCAGGAACTCTATAATTACTGAAGCAGCTCGCATTATATTTCTATTAAACAGCACCGGTCAAAGGTCCTACATTTCAAAGCCTTGTACAACACACTGGGAATTTTCTTGGCCTCTAATTGTATTTTATAGAGACCATAATGGCTTCTCTTCCACTGAATTCCCCAAAGATATGTTTTCTTGTTTAATCTAGCATCTAATGTATCTGGATGTGAATATATCCCAACATGTACTGTTAATTGAGCACAGTCCTCAGCTCCTTGGAAAGCTATAATTGTGAAGAATGTATTTGATGCTTGTTGGTACCTGATTTTTATCTCACCAGATTATCAATCTTCAGATCTCTGAAAACTCTGCAAAGTGATCTCAAAAGTGTCGTGTGTATCTTCCAAAAGCACAGTCATTCACGCACAGCCATGCCTGAATTCAAGTGTCGAGGGCTTTCCTTAATCCTCATAGCCTATTAAAACTAAAAGATCCCCAGAGGACCAGAAATACAACCCAACATCCACTTTGTGTCCTGAAGCATAGCTGTATTTAAATTGATAAAATAAAATGTAACGTATTCTGCATCACATATCCACTCTGCTGCTGATGGGAAATACACTTTCCCATCAAAATTGTTTGGACAATATATACATCATTAAACTGAACACAGCCAAGCATATTATGTTACAGCATCATTTGGAAACTCAGGCCAAACAATCCTCTGAAATTTCTAAATGTCAAAACTACTGACAATAACATTTTCATTCATTCTGTGTCTCAATGTTGCTCTTTATGTTTCTCCTTAGGCATTCTTCTGAGTAAACAAATTTGATTAACAGAGTTTCTCATTTTCATAATGTGTAAAAGTGGTGAAAGAATTCATTGTACATTTAAGGAATTTTCCCAGCACTTTTATTGACAAGTAGCAATACCTAAAAAACAATCACATATTATAGCTCATACCATCCCTCATTTTTTTCATGGAGTTACGTGTGAAGTCATGTTTTCAATCGTATCATTTCTACCAAATATCCCTGGTGGGTCAGTTCCCGCCAGATGCTAACTTTATGAATAAGTGTGATACCAGGCAAAGTGAGCAGGGCTAGACTCAGAAGACACTGGTTCACTGGCAATAAAACCTTTGACTTGAGAGAGAGGATCTGCTTGACAACGAGCACATGCATTTATTTCTTCTAATTCTGCAGAGGGTCTTTTAAGAGTTGACCATTCTCCACATGGTGATATAAACACAGAGAGGCCCTCCTGTATAAAAACTCCCGGAACCCACAACCCTTAGGGCATCTTAGGGGTGGAGGTGCCAGGCCACACATGAAGTTACCAAAGGCTAACTCAGTGCTTCCCAACCCTTTTCAGGGCATCCTCAACTGTTTAAGGAAATCAGTATCTCAACACACCTGGAACCGACCCCCAGCACATCAGCTGGGCAGCTCTGGGCTAATTTACTGAGAGAGCTACAAATCTCCATGCTCCCAGGAGCCAAGAGGCTGAAACAGTGGAGCCACCCAAAAGAAGGCTGGAAGCGGGACAGAGAAGGGATGTCCTCTCTGCAGAGGGCCGCTGGTCCTCAACTGCTGACAGTGGTTCCCTCGTAGTTATATTCAAATGAAATGAAGCCTCTATACCCGTTTACGAGATCTCCTACTTTATAAACACAGTACTTCTGTACTGACAAAAAACAAACAAAACACCATCCACACATCAATCAGTTCATGATATGTACTGCACTGGCCTGACCTTCAGATTCAAAACATCTAGGAGGCCAAGGAAACTACAAACTATGGACACCCTAGATTTGTCTGGGCCTTTGCATCGGGGTGCCAAGAAGAACATAAATTCACATAATAAACATGGAATTTCTAACGGAAGCATCAATTTCACTTTTAGATTTTTTTTTGGAGAAACTGTATTAAAACAAACTGAGTATATTATGAGCACAGTTCAAAAATCACATGATTTAATGTAAAATAAGAGAGTCAATAAATTCACTGCTTGCAGCGGGCTACTTTCAACCACACACCTGGAATGATTTTCCCTTTCTGAGGAAAAGTTTGAAAAGTAAACTACTGGGCAACCCTCAGAGGGGACAAGAAACTCTGAACAAAATAAGATTTTTCAAGGACTCTTCCATAGTTTGGAGTGTGTATCACCTCTGGGCCACTTAGATTGCTAATTCAAATATAATTCATATTGTCAACTTGTTCTAGAAGGCTCCTGGAACACTGCATTTCAGCATCTCAGGTGTTCCAGCCCAGTGGAGAGAGGGTACCCCACAAACACAACAGATTTACCCATTGTACATTCATCAACAGTTTTCTTCATGTGTTCTGCATTTGTTTACTGTAATGAATAAAACATTAAAATGGCTATTTGGAATATAAAACATTTAATAAAACAAATGAAAAATACAAAACAAATAAAAAATATTTGTAGTTCTTGCAAACGGTAAAGTTATGCTGGGCTCTAGTTTAGAGTACCTAAGGCTGTTATTTACGGAATAAAACTCATTATCGTTACTCAAATATTGAACAAGAATAGTTTGTATTCAAAGATAAAGCTGCCACAGGGGACTACTGATACAGGAAATAGGCTGCAGCAATAGGAGATGCATATTAAAATTTAAATACTGAAAAGGAAAAATGCATTTAACAGGTATATTTAATATTCCAAGAGCATCAACTAGAATTGTTAAAGTCATATTTGCTGACATTTCAATTATAACCTTCTATTTTCAGTGCCTTCAGCTCAATCCAAAAATTGTCTGCTGTCCCCAAACTAATGTACTTTACAAGGTCTCTGTTGGCAAATGATCTTTTTGTTAGCGTGCAGCACATTGAAACTTTCAAGAAAAAGACCAAAGGCAAATTTGAATATTTTTCCTCACAGGACCACCAAATTTTGAAATGAATATATTAATAGTAGGGATTTAAAACAATATTTTTCCAAGTGAAGCACACAGGTTAAGAGTTTGCCATGCTTAGTTTAATAATAAATGGCAGAGTCAGGAATCAAACCAAGGATTTCCACTCCAGAGTCTGTGCTCTCAGGTAGTATAGTTTATTACCTGTTTATTATCATGTGGATAGAAATATTTTATACACAATAATTTATATACAGTATTAGTATAGTGCATATAATATACATATAGTATTATATTATATACCTATAATTTTTTTAAAACACTAAAAAATGTTTATTCTTATAATCTACTCTGGTTATCATATACAGACCCATCTCTAACTTACTGTAACCCTCCAATGCAATTACAATTGGTATGTGTAGTTCTTTGTGCAATTTCTGAAGTCCCCAACAGATTTATTTTCAGTGGGCATAGAGGCTTTCTAGGTTTACTGAAGTTATTTAAACTCTGGAGGACCCTGTTTTAACAAATATAAAACAGGAATAACAGCTGTGCCTATGTCACAGAACGGCTATGGGAGTTCAATGAAACAATGCAGGTACAGAGCTTAGCACGGTGCACAGCACAGGAAGCACTCAGGAGATATTAGATATTATCATTGTTGTGGTTAATAATTTTATCCACCCTTGTGTCCTTGCAACTTACACAGGGTTTGGCACATGAGAGGTGCTCAGCAAACAATAATTAAATAAATCGATGAATATTTTTTTCAACATCCCCCCTATCTACATGGAAACACATCCTTCCTCTCCACAGACACTGCCATTTCTCCAATATGATTTTGCTTCTTCCACCTAAAACACTATTCCCCATCTTCATTTTCATCTGGCTAACTCTTATTTTTCATCTAAATTTTGGTTCCCTTTCTTCTCTCATGGGAAGTCTTTTCTTAAAAACTCTGAGTCTATTATGTGCCCTGCTTATGCTTTCTCATTGGGCTTTCTCCTTGTCCCTAATTAGCAAAGCACTTAACCCTCAGTCTTCCTGATGTCTTTGACATGCCTTAATACCCCACTAGACTGCAAAGGCAGACACTACCTTTATACCATTGTAAAGGTATAGAACATAAGACATGTTCAATAAACCTTGTGTTAAATGAATGAACACATACATATTTCTACCGGAATAACCTTTCCATGATTCTCACCCTCCGCAAGAAAAGTCACACTGGATTTAGGATACGGTTCAATTTTAGAAATGAACAAAAACAGAAAAGACAGATAAGCCAGTTTTTTTAATGGACCGAAAAAACGTGGACAAGTTTTTCCCCAAAGATGGCCAAATGGCCATTAACATATGAAACGTATACACCATCATTAATTATTAAGAAAACGTATATTAAAGTCACCTCTAAGACATCAACACACAACCATCAGAATGACAAAAAGAGAGTGAGAAAATACAGAGTAGTGAGATATGGGGCATCTGGAGCTTTCATAAAGTCTAAATTGGTATAGTCACTAAGGAAAACTGTTTGGCAGTATCTACTGAAATGAAAATACATTCCTGAAGACTCAGCAATTCCATTCCTACTACCATGCTATGCAGAAATATGTACATACACGTGCCAAAAGGCATTCACAAGAATATTCATAGCAATATATTCCTAACAGCTGAAACCTGGAAACAACCGAGATGTCCATCAACAGTAAAATGGATAAATAAGTCTGTGGAAGGTTTCTGGTAAATTCCTATAACAGAATATTATATAGCAATGAAAAAAAGAACAATAGGAATGAATCTCAAACCGTAATGTTGAGACAAATACTGTATGATGTCACTTATATGTGGAATCTGAAAAATACAACAAACTAGTGAAGACAGCCGAAAGGAAGCAGACTCGCAGATACCGAGAACAAACTAGTGATTACCACTGGGGAGAAAGGAGGGTGGAGAGACAGGGGAGGGCTAGGGAGGGCTCGGGATTAAGAGGTATAAGCTAGTATGTATAAAATAAATAAGCTACAAGGACATACTGTACGGCATAGAGAATACAGCCAATATTTTATAATAACTATAAATGGAGTATAACCTTTAAAAATTGCGAATCACTATAATGCACACCTGTAACATATAATACTGTACAGCACTGTACTTCAATTAAAAATTTTTTTCTTCAAAACATAACGCTGCACAAAAGAATCCAGACTCAAAAGAGCACGTGTATTGTGCAGCATCAGGGACAGACAGTCGTCTACGGTGATGGAGGTGAGACAGCAGCCGACTGGTGCGTGAGCACCTGCTGGTCATGTTTCATGACTTGATCTGAGTGGCAGTGGAGTGTGTTATGTTCACTTTGTGGGAGTTTGCCCATCTGTACACCAGCGGTATGTGCGCTTTTCTGCATGTGAACTGCACTCTGGTGAAAAGGTGAGCTAAAAATAAATGAATAAGTAAATGCACTCAACCTTAAAAATAAAAGTCAACAGAGATGATTCACACAACTCCAGGAAGTCTGAAATCCTCTAAGCCTGACCAGTCACTTCATTCTATTTGAGATCTCATCTTGGTCTTATTTCTAACTCTTCCCTTTATTGGGAAATTCTATTTTAACCTATTTGCTAAATATAGACTATGTATACACAGGTTTAACATTGCCATAAAAAGGGATGCAACAGGGCTTCCCTGGTGGCACAGTGGTTGAGAGTCCGCCTGCCAATGCAGGGGACACGGGTTCGTGGCCCGGTCCAGGAGGATCCCACATGCCACGGAGCGGCTGGGCCCGTGAGCCATGGCTGCTGAGCCTGCACGTCCGCAGCCTGTGCTCCGCAACGGGAGAGGCCACAACAGTGAGAGGCCCGCGTACCGCAAAAAAAAAAAAAAAAGGATGGAACAGCTGAAATGGGGTCATGATCTTTTTACTCCAAATGGAAGAAAAAGAAGGAAAGCGGTTTTCCTGAGATAAGTTGGCAACTGTCAAGAGATAGAAATGATACACACACACTCCATGTACTTACGTTTACAGCAAGACATAGCTGTCAAATGGTCTGAATTGAAAGTAATTGGCAAAGGGCACTGAAAAGACACAGAAAAGCAGAGGTCTGGGCATATGAACCATTGGCCACCCTCAGGGATGAAGCAAGAGGGGGTAAGAAAGCATCAGAGCAGACAGGTCCACAGCCGTGGGCACTGCCGACTCGTACAGACTGGGAGAGTGCAAGGGGAACCGGATTATACAGAGGTGCCTGACCGCTCTGTGCTACCTACCAGAACACTATATATAAGAGAAGGTGAGAGGGAGCTTCAAGTTGGCGGAAGAGCAAAACGCAGAGATCACCTTCCTCCCCGCAAATACATCAGAAATACGTCTACACGTGCAACAACTCCTACAGAACACCTACTAAACGCTGGCAGAAGACCTCAGACCTCCCAAAAGGCAACAAACTCCCCACGTTGCCTGGGCAGGGCAAAAGAAAAAAGAAAAAAACAGAGACAAAAGAATAGGAACGGGACCCGCACCAGTGGGAGGGAGCTGTGAAGGAGGAAAGGTTTCCACACTCTAGGAAGCCCCTTCGCGGGCGGAGACTGCGGGTGGCAGAGGGGGTAAGCTTCGGAGCCACGGAGGAGAGCACAGCGACGGGTGCGGAGGGCAAAGCGGAGAGATTCCCGCACAGAGGATCAGGGCCGACCGGCAGTCACCAGACCGAGAGGCTTGTCTGCTCACCCGCCGGGGCGGGCGGGGCTGGGAGCTGAGGCACGGGCTTCGGAGGTCGGATCCCAGGGAGAGGACTGGGGTTGGCTGTGTGAACACAGCCTGAAGGGGTTAGTGCACCACGGCTAGCCAGCAGGGAGTCTGGGGAAAAGTCTGCACCCACCGAAGAGGCAGGAGACTTTTTCCAGCTTCTTTGTTTCCTGGTGCGCGAGGAGAGGGGATTAACAGCGCCGCTTAAAGGAGCTCCAGAGACGGGCGCGAGCCGCGGCTATCAATGTGGACCCCAGAGACGGGCATGAGACATTAAGGCTGCTGCTGCCGCCACCAAGAAGTGTGTGTGCAACCACAGGTCACTCTCCACACCTCCCCTCCTGGGAGGCTGTGCAGCCCGCCACTGCCAGGGTCCCGTGATCCAGGGACAACTTCCCCGGGAGAACGCACAGCGCGCCTCAGGCTGATGCAACGTCCCACCAGCCTCTGCCGCCGCAGGCTTGCCCCGCATCCGCACCTCTCCCTCCCCCTGGCCTGAGTGAGCCAGAGCCCCCGAATCAGCGGCTCCTTTAACCCTGTCCTGTCTGAGCGAAGAACAGACGCCCTCAGGCGACCACCACACAGAGGCGGGTCCAAATCCAGAGCTGAGCCACGGGAGCTGTGCAAACAAAGAAGAGAAAGGGAAATCTCTCCCAGCAGCTTCAGAGGCAGCGGATTAAAGCTCCACAATCAACTTGATGTACCCTACATCCGTGGAATACCTGAATAGACAACGAATCATCCCAAATTGAGGAGGTGGAGTTTGGGAGAAACGATATATATATTTCTTTCCCTTTTCCTCTTTTTGTGAGTGTGTATGTGTACGCTTCTGTGTATGATTTTGTCTGTATAGCTTTCCTTTTACCATTTGTGCCAGGGTTCTGTCTGTCCATTTTTTTTTTGCCTTAAAAATTTTCTTTCTTAATAATAATTTTTTATTTTAAGAACTTTATTTTATCTTATTTAATCTTCTTTCTTTCTTTCTACTTTTTCTCCCTTTCATTCTGAGCCGCGTGGATGAAAGGCTCCTGGTGCTCCAGACAGGCATCAGGGCTGTGCCTCTGAGGTGGGAGAGCCAAGTTCAGGACATTGGTCCACAAGATACCTCCCAACTCCACGTAATATCAAACGGTGAAAATCTCCCAGAGATCTCCAACTCAACGCCAAGACACGGCTCTACTCAACGACCAGCAAGCAACAGTGCTGGACACCCTATGCCAAACAACTAGCAAGACAGGAACACAACCCCATCCATTAGCAGAGAGGCTGCCTAAAATCATAACAAGGCCACAGACAACCCCAAAACACACCACCAGACGTGGACCTGCCCACCAGAAAGACAAGATCCAGCCTCATCCACCAGAACACAGACACTAGTCCCCTCCACCAGGAAGCCTACACAACCCACTGAACCAACCTTAGCCACTGGGGACAGACACCAAAACAGTGGAAACTACGAACCTGCAGCCTACTAAAAAGAGACCCCAAACACAGTAAGTTAAGCAAAATGAAAACACAGAGAAACACACAGGAGATGAAAGAGCAAGGCAAAAACCCACCACCTAACAAATGAGAAGGAAATAGGCAGTCTACCTGAAAAAGAATTCAGAATAATGATAGTAAAGATGATCCAAAATCATGGAAATAGAATGGAGAAAATACAAGAAACGTTTAACAAGGACCTAGAAGAACTAAAGAGCAAACAAACAGAGATGAACAACACAATAAATGAAATTAAAAATTCTTTAGAAGGGATCAAAGGTAGAATAACTGAGGCAGAAGAACAGATAAGTGACCGGGAAGATAGAATACTGGAAATAACTATTGCAGAGCAGAATAAAGAAAAAAGAATGAAAAGAATTGAGGACAGTCTCAGAGACCTCTGGGACAACATTAAACGCACCAACATTCAAATTATACGGGTCCCAGAAGAAGAGAAAAAGAAAGGGACTGAGAAAATATCTGAAGAGATTATAGCTGAAAACTTCCCTAATATGGGAAAGAAAATAGTTAATCAACTCCAGGAAGCACAGAGAGTCCCATACAGGATAAATCCAAGGAGAAACACACCAAGACACAAATTAATCAAACTATCAAATATTAAATACAAAGAACAAATATTAAAAGCAGCAAGGGAAAAACAACAAGTAACACATAAGGGAATCCCCATAAGGTTAACAGCTGATCTTTCGGCAGAAACTCTGCAAGCCAAAAGGGAGTGGCAGGACATATTTAAAGTGATGAAAGGGAAAAACCTACAACGAAGATTACTCTAACCACCAAGGATCTCATTCAGATTTGACAGAGAAATTAAAAGCTTTACAGACAAGCAAAAGGTAAGAGAATTCAAGACCACCAAACCAGCTTTACAACAAATGCTAAAGGAACTTCTCTAGGCAGGAAACACAAGAGAAGGAAAAGACCTACGGTAATTAACCCAAAACAATTAAGAAAATGGTAATAGGAACATACATATCGATAATTACCTTAAATGTAAACGGACTAAATGCTCCAACCAAAAGACATAGACTGGCTGAATGGTCACAAAAGCAAGACCCATACATATGCTGTCTACAAGAGACCCACTTCAAACCTAGGGACACACACAGACTGAAAGTGAGGGGATGGAAAAAGATATTACATGCAAATGGAAATCAAAAGAAAGGTAGAGTAGAAATACTCATATCAGATAAAATAGACTTTAAAATAAAGAATGTTACAAGAAACGAGGAAGGACACTACATAATGATAAAGGGATCAATCCAAGAAGAAAATATAACAATTGTAAATATTTATGCACCGAAAATAGGAGCACATCAATACATAAGGAAAATACTAACAGCCATAAAAGGGGAAATCAACAGTAACACAATCATAGTAGGGGACTTTAACACCCCACTTTCACCAAAGGACAGATCATCCAAAATGAAAATAAAGAAGGAAACACAAGCTTTAAATGATACATTAAACAAGATGGACTTAATTAATGTTTATAGGACATTCCATCCAAAAACAACAGAATACACATTCTTCTCAAGTGCTCATGGAACATTCTCCGGGATGGATCATACCTTGGGTGACAAATCAAGCCTTGGTAAATTTAATAAAATTGAAATCATATCAAGTATCTTTTCCGACCACAACGCTATGAGACTAGATATCAATTATAGGAAAAAAATCTGTAAGAAATACAAACACATGGAGGCTAAACAACACACTACTTAATAACCAAGAGATCACTGAAGCAATCAAAGAGGAAATGAAAAAATACCTAAAAACAAATGACAATGAAAACACAACTACCGAAAACTTACGGGATGCAGCAAAAGCAGTTCTAAGAGGGAAGTTTATAGCTATACAAGCCTACCTTAAGAAACAAGAAACATCTCAAATAAACAACCTAACCTTACACCTAAAGCAATTAGAGAAAGAAGAACAAAAAAACCCCGAAGTTAGCAGAAAGAAAGAAATCATAAAGATCAGATCAGAAATAAATGAAAAAGAAATGAAGGAAACAATAGCAAAGATCAATAAAACTAAAAGCTGGTTCTTTGAAAAGGTAAACAAAATTGATAAACCATTAGCCAGACTCATCAAGCAAAAGAGGGAGAGGACTCAAATAAATAAAATTAGAAATGAAAAAGGAAAAGTTACAACAGACACCTCAGAAATACAAAGGATCATGAGAGATTACTACAAGCAACTATTTGTCAATAAAATGGACAACCTGGAAGAAATGGACAAATTCTTAGAAATGCACAACCTTCCGAGACTGAACCAGGAAGAAATAGAAAATATGAACAGACAAATCACAAGCACTGAAATTGAAACTGTGATTAAAAACCTTCCAACAAACAAAAGCCCAGGACCAGATGGCTTCACAGGCGAATTCTATCAAACATTTAGAGAAGAGCTCACACCTATCCTTCTCGAACTCTTCCAATATAGCAGAGGGAGGAACACTCCCAAACTCATTCTACGAGGCCACCATCACTCTGATACCAAAACCAGACAAAGATATCACAAAGAAAGAAAACTACAGGCCAATATCACTGATGAACACAGATGCAAAAATCCTCAGCAAAATACTAGCAAACAGAATCCAACAGCACATTAAAAGGATCATACACCATGATCAAGTGGGGTTTATTGCAGGAATGCAAGGATTCTTCAATATACGCAAATCAATCAACGTGATACACCATATTAACAAATGGAAGGAGAAAAACCATATGATCATCTCAATAGATACAGAGAAAGCTTTCAACAAAATTCAACACCCATTTATGATAAAAACCCTGCAGAAAGTAGGCATAGAGGGAACTTTCCTCAACATAATAAAGGCCATATATGACAAACTCACAGCCAACATCGTCCTCAATGGTAAAAAAACTGAAAGCATTTCCACTAAGATCAGGAACAAGACAAGGTTTCCCACTCTCACAACTATTATTCAACATAGTTTTGGAACTTTTAGCCTCAGCAATCAGAGAAGAAAAAGGAATCCAAATTGGAAAAAAGAAGTAAAGCTGTCACTACAGATGGCATGATACTATACATAAAGAATCCTAAAGATGCTACCAGAAAACTACTAGAGCTAATCAATGAATTTGGTAAAGTAGCAGGATACAAAATTGATGCACAGAAATCTCTTGCATTCTTATACACTAATGATGAAAAATCTGAAATTAAGAAAACTCTCCCATTTACCACTGCAACGAAAAGAATAAAATATCTAGGAATAAACCTACCTAAGGAGACAAAAGACCTGTATACAGAAAACTATAAGACACTGTGACAGAAATTAAAGATGTTACCAACAGATGGAGAGATATACCATGTCCTTGGATTGGAAGAATCAACACTGTGAAAATGACTCTACTACCCAAAGCAATCTACAGATTCAATGCAATCCCTATCAAATTACCACTGGCATTTTTTACAGAACTAGAACAAACAATTTCACAATTTGTATGGAAACACAAAAGACCCCAAAAAGCCAAAGCAATCTTGAGAAAGAAAAACGCACCTGGAGGAATCAGGCTCCCTGACTTCAGACTATACCACAGAGCTACAGTAATCAAGACAGTATGGCACAAAAACAAAAATATAGATAAATGGAACAGGTTAGAAAGCCCAGAGATAAACCCACGCACATATGGTCACCTTATCTTTGATCAAGAAGGCAAAACTATACAGTGGAGAAAAGACAGCCTCTTCAATAAGTGGTGCTGGGAAAACTGGACAGCTACATGTAAAAGAATGAAATTACAACACTCCCTAACAGCATACACAAAAAGAAGCTCAAAATGGATTAAAGACCTAAATGTACGGCCAAACACCATCAAACTCTTAGAGGAAAACATAGGCAGAACACTCTATGACATAAATAACAGCAAGATCCTTTTTGAACCACCTCCTAGAGAAATGGAAATAAAAACAAAAATAAACAAAGGGGACCTAATGAAACTTAAAAGCTTTTGCACAGCAAAGGAAACCATAAACAAGACGAAAAGACAACCCTCAGAATGGGAGAAAATATTTTCAAGTGAAGCAACTGGCAAAGGATTAATCTCCAAAACATACAAACAACTCATGCAGCTCAATTTCAAAAAACGAAACAACCCAATCGAAAAATGGGCAGAAGACCTAAATTGACATTTCTCCAAAGAAGATATACAGATTGCCAACAAACACATGGAAGAATGTTCAAAATCACTAATCATTAGAGAAATGCAAATCAAAACTACAATGAGGGCCTCCCCGGTGGCGCAGTGGTTGAGAGTCCGCCTGCCAATGCAGGGGACACGGGTTCGTGCCCCGGTCCGGGAGGATCCCACATGCTGCGGAACAGCTGGGCCCGTGAGCCATGGCCGCTGAGCCTGTGCATCTGGAGCCTGTACTCCGCAACGGGAGAGGCCACAACAGTGAGAGGCCCGTGTACAGGGAAAAAAAAAAAACTACAATGAGATCATCGCACACCAGTCAGAATGGCCATCATCAAAAAATCTAGAAACAATAAATGCTGAAGAGGATGTGGAGAAAAGGGAACACTCTTACACTGTTGGTGGGAATGTAAATTGATACAGCCACTATGGAGAACAGTACGGAGGTTCCTTAAAAAACTACAAATAGAACTACCATACGACCCAGCAATCCCACTGCTGTGCATATACCCTGAGAAAACCATAATTCAAAAAGAGTCATGCACAGAAATATTCATTGCAGCTCTATTTACAATAGCCAGGACATGGAAGCAACCTAAGTGTCCATCAACAGATGAATGGATAAAGAAGATGTGGCACATATATACAATGGAATATTACTCAGCCATAAAAAGGAATGAAACTGAGTTATCTGTAGTGAGGTGGATGGACCTAGAGTCTGTCATACAGGGTGAAGTAAGTCAGAAAGAGAAAAACAAATACCGTATGCTAACACATATATATGGAATCTAAAAAAGAAAGAAAGAAAATGGTCAGAAGAACCTAGGGGCAAGATGGGAATAAAGATGCAGACCTACTAGAGAATGGACTTGAGGATACGGGGAGGGGGAAGGGTAAGCTGGGACAAAGTGAGAGAGTGGCATGGACATATATACACCACCAAACGTAAAACAGATAGCTAGTGGCAAGCAGCCGCATAGCACAGGGAGATCAGCTCGGTGGTTTGTGACCACCTAGAGGAGTGGGATAGAGAGGATGTGAGGGAGGGAGACGCAAGAGGGACGAGATATGGGGACATATGTATATGTATAACTGATTCACTTTGTTATAAAGAAGAAAATTACACACCATTATAAAGCAATTATACTCTAATAAAGATGTTAAAAAAGAAAAAAAAAAAAAGAGAAGGTGAGAAATTAGGGTTGGAACAACCAGAGTCGTGAGAAAACATTTGAAAGTCCTTATAATTACTGCTTTTACTACTTTTTTTTTTAAAAGAAAAAGCATAAAGGCAACATCCCCAAGAAGGAAAAAAACTTCAATGCAATTTTAAATCAGTAATTATGTTGCTAAACAATGAATTCTTCATTTCAAACCCTTGCTCACTAAAAATTTTCCAGGATCTCTCCACTTCTCTTCCCCCACTCTCTCCAGGCATCCTGCTTTCTTATGCATAACACACAGCTAATTATCTCCTACAGACATGACCTAAGATGCAGAGATGCCCTAAGAGGGAGCTCACCACTGCTGAACAGTTACACAAAATAGATCCACACATACAGTTTCAACAAGGCAAATTCACCTTCGGGAAGGAGTCACTGTTCAAAACATTCACACATGTAGTTTTTACCAGACATTTCATTTCTGTTTCATTAAAAATTATGTCTAACTCCATAATATTCAAATTTTTAGGCAACATCCTAGTCTTGTCATAGGTGACCTGTTACTTTGAAAAGCTACAACATGATTTTATTTTTTACTGATGAAATCAAACAACAAATGTCAGGCATGCTTTATTCAATTAACAGAAATTACATAAAGTGTATGTATTTCCATTCGCATACTATTAACGCTCCATATGAAGACTTCAAACCTAGAGTTTCTTTGGCTCTAAAGTATTTGATTTTAATTCCGTTTCGAAATAACTCTCTTTGGATAACAAATATATTCCTCATAAATCAGTACAATTATTAAAGAACTATCACAGAGAGAAAGCAGTTTCCATTCACGGTGTTCGCATAGAAAATCAGATTTCACTGTCAAGAAGCTCACTTGTAATAGATCTTTTTAACTTCGAAGTACCTTGCAATCAAAGATCTGTATGTTTAAATAAAAGTAGGAAACAGATCAATTTCACTTTGCATCTCTTCTTGTAATCAGACTGAGAAATAAAAGTGTTTCTTTTCTGGGAAATTTCTTTTTCTGGTGGAAAACGCTTCCAATTTTAATATTTAAGAAGATAAAATCTACTCCTTTAACTATTTATTTCCTCAACAAAAGCAAAATAAACTACCCGCACTGCAAACCACACTGGAACCCTCTGGGGTTTTCTTTCACAGTCCTCTGTAATACTACAGTAACATAAACTCCGCCTATGGTCCCCATGCCCATCTGCTCTTATCACTCAGTGGCGTGGCCTGCACGTTAAATACAAGTGTCAGACAGTCATAAAATCTCAACAATTCCAAATTCTTTGGGGATCAAATATAAAATGACATTCTGTTGAATGGGAAATCCCATGGCCTGTGGCCATGTCTTCAAGGGGTCTGACATGATGGAAAAGAAAAATGCAGCCTGCCTTCAAAGCGAGGTCATTCTTACCCGTAATTTGGTTATAAAGGAGACTTTACAAGCCTCGTATTGATATTCACTAAAGTATTTTTTCACGCATAAATAAAACTTCAAGAAGCAATTTTAGAAATTTTGTTTAACAATTTTTTTTTTTCAAATAACACAGGACTCATGGACTAAAGCAACTTCTGTATAGTCAAGTAATGAAGAAGAAGCAAGCAGTCCATACCAGTGATGGATTCAAGCACTCTCTACTCCCAGCCACCTATCACAGCTCTGCTGAAGAAAGAAGATGGGTACCCTAATCACTACAGGGCAAATCCTAAAGAGATGGCAGCAGCACTTCACGAACGCCTAATACATCCAACTCGAGGTCTCAGCAAGGGCAGGGCATTTGACAAAATGCAATGATTTAGAATACACTCCAGTTTTTAAGAAAGTCAGTGTTACAGCCAGAGACAGGATAAATGAAAAGTCTAAGACACGTGTTTTCTGAGATTTATAATCAGGTAGAAATCGACAAGGGGAAGGAGATTAGACAAGTGTTTAGACTTTCCATCAAAATATGCAATGGGAAGGAGATTTTAACACCAGCCATTTCCTTTGCAATTATGGAGAAAGATGACTGATTTTTCTCATGGGTTTTCATGACCACTGAGATCCAGAACCCTTCCAAGTCTGCTCCTACATTAGCTGTGTCAGGAAAATCCTATCCTGGAAAAAAAGTGGTTTCAGGTAAAGGCTATGCAGAGGAAAAGGAGGCATGGAAAGAAAAAATCGTTTTGAATCAAACTCAAAAAGAACGGTTGTTGGCAATGAAAGAATGCTCAACATCATTAATCATTAGAGAAATGCAAATCAAAACTACAATGAGATATCATCTCACACTGGTCAGAATGGCCATCATCACAAAATCTAGAAACAATAAATGCTGGAGAGAGTGTGGAGAAAAGGGAATACTCTTGCACTGTTGGTGGGAATGTAAACTGATACAGCCACTATGGAGAACAGTACGGAGGTTCCTTAAAAAACTACAAATAGAGCTACCATATGACCCAGCAATCCCACTACTGGGCATATACCCTGAGCAAACCATAATTCAAAAAGAGTCATGTACCACAATGTTCATTGCAGCTCTATTTACAATAGGAATGTAAACTGATACAGCCACTATGGAGAACAGTACGGAGGTTCCTTAAAAAACTACAAATAGAGCTACCATATGACCCAGCAATCCCACTACTGGGCATATACCCTGAGCAAACCATAATTCAAAAAGAGTCATGTACCACAATGTTCATTGCAGCTCTATTTACAATAGCCAGGACATGGAAGCAACCTAAGTGCCCATCAACAGGTGAATGGATAAAGAAGATGTGGCACATATATACAATGGAATATTACTCAGCCATAAAAAGAAACAAAACTGAGTTATCTGTAGTGAGGTGGATGGACCTAGAATCTGTCATACAGAGTGAAGTAAGTCAGAAAGAGAAAAACAAATGCCGTATGCTAACACATATATATGGAATCTAAGGGGAAAAAAAAAGGTCATGAAGAACCTAGGGGTAAGATGGGAATAAAGACACAGACCTACTAGAGCATGGACTTGAGGATATGGGGAGGGGGAAGGGTAAGCTGGGACGAAGGGAGAGAGAGGCATGGACATATATACACCACCAAACGTAAAATAGATAGCTAGTGGGAAGCAGCCGCATGGCACAGGGAGATCAGCTCAATGCTTTGTGACCGCCTGGAGGGGTGGGATAGGGAGGGTGGGAGGGAGGGAGACGCAAGAGGGAAGAGATATGGGAACATATGTATATGTATAACTGATTCACTTTGTTATAAGACAGAAACTAACACACCATTGTAAAGCAATTATACTCCAATAAAGATGTTAAAAAAGAACGGTTGGTATTGTGAATAAAATCAGGTTGATTTGTTACTGATAAGTTCATAAAATTGTTGCTCACATCTGGAATGATCAGGCATTTCACTTGATAGCATACTCAAACACTTTGCTTATCAAGAATAAAAAAGAGACAACTTACTATAATAAACCCTATTAATTTGACTTCAATTTAAAGCAATAAAGGTCCTAGATGTTGACATTTGATGATAATTCCATGTCCCTAAGAAACTCTTAATAGAAGAAGCTACAAACAGGACATGATATTCTTGAGATAGTGATACAGGAGCTTCTGTAAAATAACTGCCTTGGGGGAAGCAAGGAGGGAGAAAGAACGGGAAGGAGGGAAGGAGAGGAGGAAGAAAGGAAGGGAGCGAGGGAGAACAGAAAACACAATAGAAACATTAGCTTTGGTGTAAGAGCCAGAGAAGAGTTGGAGCTGGCTCACAGAGGCACATGAGAGCTGACTGTGTACATCTCTGCACAACCCTGTGACTACACTTTCATAGCTTGGAATTCATCACAGTCAGTACATTTATATCAAGGAAATCAGCAAAGGTAACAAACCAGAGCTTTTATTCAGAAAGCTATTTATCAGTATATCTGGTTAGATCCAAATTACCATGCTCAGTGACAGTCTCCTACCAATTAAACAGAAGTACTCGCATCTTCCTCAAAAAATTCATATGAAAATTAAATACAATAATACAAGAGTGCTTAGTAGACATACAAGAACTTCAGATAGCTATGACTATTACTACTTTCAAGAATTAGCCATCAAGTATACATCACAGAAGGCAACCTCAAAGAATTTCACCTAATGAGGTCTCCTTCATGGTAGCGCTGGCTCAGACCACAGGCTTCCAGTGGCTGAAGAGCAGCTGTGAGAGCAGCAGTGGAGTTTAGAAACAAATACACAAAAAGGAACATAGGTAAGGTCACTGGGAAATAGCAAAGCATGCACACTTGACAAGGAAACCAGCACAAAATGGGAAGTCAACACGGAGGCATTCATTCTGAGCCTTCTACATGAAACAGACCCAGGTTAAATTTGTCGCTTTTATGTCTTCCTAGGTATTTTAAATATACCATCCCTGTGTACGAAATGGCAACAATGAAATACTAGAAATAAGCCACTAGGAAGCATCAGAGGTGTTAACCAGCTCTCAGTCCATAACACTAAAGGCACAACCCACTCGTCAAGTCTACACAGTAAAAGGGGGATCACAGGATCAGGAGGAATGCCGTCTCATGAAACCATCACTTGATACAATGGTAACATTCACTATGAACAGAATTTCAGAAAAAGGAATGTGATTCACTATATCTACACATTTCTATGTCACAAAAGAAAATCATTCCCTAGCTAGATTTAATACCAGTACTAGACACTAGATAAAAGTATCTTCCATACTTTTTTGAACTCTACACTTTCATCCTCATCTCTTTTAATGTGGGCCCAAAGCAGGCTTTCAAACAGCAGAAAAAGCAATGGTAGAGAGAAGAGTCCATCTAAAAAACACCAAGCCCCACCCTAACCAACATGCAACCAGCAGGGACCATTCCAATCCTTCGAGCACATAATTCACTGGCCTCCTTTATCAGAGATGTCCGGGAAATCTTGCACTGTGAGGAAGAATCAGATACTAAATTTGTTTCTGTCTTCTTGAAAGTTAACATTAATCTAAACCTATCCATTGCATAACAAAAATCATCATCGCCATAATCTCAAAATTTTTAAAATAAGTATCCCTGCTATTCACTGGGATAAAAAGACCTTTAGACCAGCATTTCTCAACTTTGCCTGCACATCACAGTACATTAGGAGCTTTTAAAGTCCCTCTGAGCCACCAAAATCCCTGACCAATGACCAGAGAATCTCTGGGGTCCGTGCTCGGACATCAGTGGGTCTTCAAAGTCACCCAGGTGATTCCAGGGTGCAACCAAGGCTGAGAACCGCTGCTCTAGACAGAATGGTTCTTACTCCACGCTCTGTGCTCGTGATTCTCACCGCAAGCCGCATGTTTCCAGATTCCCTTGGGAAGCTTAAACATACAGATGCCGGAGCCCCACCCTAAGCCAACTAAATTAGAATCTCTGAGGCATGGAAACACTTTCCCACAAGATACTGAGCTGAAGCTGTGGTTGAAAGTAATGCTCTTCCAACTAGAGATCCTCAGCTTTGGTTTTGGAATTCCTTCAACTATTATAAGTTTCCCTATTTTATATTCTACTTTTGTACCATTTCCAGCAGGAGTAACGCTTATGGAACTTTAAAATTACTTAAGCACTTGTCTCAAAACCAGACTTGCAATTGATAAACTCGGAGACTATTCTTTGCAGCTTATTGGCAGGTTTACGGGTTTCCTAGGGCTAGGTGGCTTATAATAATAGATACTTATTGTCTCTCAGTTCTGGAGGCTAGAGGTATCGGGAGGGCCATGCTCTCGCTGAAGGCTGCAGGGGAGAATCTGTCCCATGCCTTCCTCTTAGTTTCTGGTGTTGCCAGCAACCCTCGGTGCTCCTTGGCTCAAAGACTCATCACCTCAATCTTTGCTTCCCTCGGTACATGGTATTCCCCGTGTGTCTGTGTCTCTGTATCTCTTCTAACGATACCAGTCATATTGGATTAAGGGCCCACCAAACTCCTGTATGACCGCTTCTTAGTTAATTACATCTGCAACAGTTCTATTTCCAAATAAGTCACATTCTGAGGTCCCATGAAGGACATGAATTTTAGGGAGACACCAATGAACCCAGCACAGCAGGAAAAAAGGCGGAAAAAACAGCAACTCTGGTCAGAAACATCAGGTGTTGCTTGCAAACAGGTAGTATTTCAGCCAAGTTTCTGGGGATCTCGAAGAAAATAAAGAGGTATGTGAGACAGAGCTAGAGTTAAGTGTCCCTAAAAGATAACCTGGAAAGGGGTTCCAAGCCCTAAGACTTTATCACCACCAGTGCAATGGAACCCCTTTCAACTTCCAGCCTTTGAAATACCAAGTGGCCTGTGACGTATAACTTTCCTTATTTCTGTTGTCAGAGTTACAGCAATGTTCCTAAAAATTGATATGAGAATTCAAACAATTCCCAAGAGATACACTGTCATATATATATATATATAGAGAGAGAGAGAGAGAGAGAGTTATAATGGAAGTAGCACATTCTTATCAGGCAGGCATTATAGATGAAATGTGCTTTGTAGAATTAACCACCTCTAACAAGCACATACCCAATCATGTTTCAGGGACAATACTTTCTGAATTCCAACTTCATACTCTAACAAATACCCAGCAAAATAATAAACTTTCCATGATTCAGCACTTTGGTTATCCATCAAATGGTTTATATATTAATCGTCCTCACTAGCAACAGTTAGCACAGACATTTTGTTTCCAATAACCAAAGAAATCAAAGAATATATGGGTCATTTTGTCATGCTCAAAAACTTCTCTGTGACACACTAAGAAGAGCCCCTACGATGTTAGCAGCCATCAGTTGGACTTCTGCCAAGAGAGAGAAAAGGAGAGTGAGAAGGTATAATCAATACATGTAGTGCAAAAACTTTTTGACGAAAATCATTAGCCCATGGACACAAATTAGTTTGGTCCCTGGTCATCTTTTTTGGCCTTAAGCATCCTATAAATTAACTGGCAATATAAACAAGTTAGTACTGTTCATTTAAATACTACTTTAAGGGAGATGGGCAGAATCATTTATTTCAGCCAAATTTTGTTTTTCAACATTAAGGAAGAAAAAAGCAAAAACTCTCTAAAATGTAGGAAACTAGGAGAAACTCCAAGTAATCAAATAAATTTTTATTGATTGTTTTTTGCTTTCAATAGATTTCAAATATTTGAGATTCCTGACGTTTTCCAAACTTTAATAACTCACTGTTTTCCTAACTACATTAAGTTCTAAACAAAAATAAGGCAAAAGAAATCTCCCTTTATAATGTAGCTCAGAGAGAGAAAAAAAAATCTCTTCTATTTACTAGGCTGACATTTACTTTGATCTCTTACAGACCCTTTCAGGTAATTTATATATAACAGAGCAAGCAAACTCCTTTGGGAATGTAGAATACCTTAGAAGTCATGAACAAATGCAAATAAACTGAAAACACAAGGGGGCTGTATCTCTACTGCTTGCCTTTTTTTACTCTGACAGCAGTGTTTTAAAAAACAGGCAAGGAAATAAATCCTTCGGTTTGGCTGTGATACTTGAAAAGAAGCTTAAAGTGGTTTAATAACGGAGTAAGATTAAACCATACTTCTAAAAAAAAAATTCCAAAGGTAGCAAAAGGAAGTGCCTTTATGCAAATGTCATTCCTTCCCAACTACTTCTACTTTCTGAGAAGAGTCGCTAATCCACTCAGGTGAAGTGTCCAAATACATCTGATGCCCCAACTACCGCTGTAGCTTCAAAGTCGATTTAAAGGTTCTTAATTGTGCTACTAATTTAGCTATGAACATTAGTAAATTATACATGGTGGACATTTCATTTTTTTTTACAGTTTTATAAAATCAATCTAAGTAGGTGCAAAGGCTCTGGTGCTTCATTGCCTTAGGTCTATCAAGCCCATAATAATAATTTACTAACATACACTGAGCATGAGAGATACAAAAGGGAATTCACAATCATAAAAGTTTATGCTCTGCCTTTATATAAACAGTCACTGTCATAAACACAAAATAATAGAGATTATATCAATCAATAAAGCGAAATGAAATGCATTAGACTGATCTGATGAGATAACCAAATGACTGCAGATACAGCTAAATGAAGAAACCAAGTAGATATGTCAGGCATCTAACTTGATTACTGCCATAAATAATCACACCTCTAGCGTCCTTATGATACAAAGAAAATATTATTTGGAGAATGCAAAAGTTACCTTCCTTAAATAATTTAGACTTGCTAAGGTTTACCCAGCAAAACAGCTGTATTTTAGGTAACCTTACTCAAAGTTTAACTTTATTAATTAACATAATTCATGCCAAAAGAAACACATCCAAAATTATCAATTTCATATTTTTATTATAAAATTATTGTAAATAACTGCACATGGATTGCAAACCCATCCCATGAAAAAATTATCTTTTCTTTTAGACCTTGATGGGGAATTAAAAAAAAATCTCCACATTAGAGGAAAAACAGGTCTAAAATAACTTGGCAATAGTTCAGCTACCAAAATATATGTGTAAAAAATGTAGAAAGGCGGAAGAGGAAAGAAAATCAGTTATTTTAATTCAAAAAAAAAGTAAAAGATTTGCAAATCAACTTTTTTTAGCAGTATGCTTCTGTCATAAAACTTTATATAATTCCCTGATGCTTAAATTATACAGTGAATAAAAATCACCTTGAAATATCCACTTAAAATGGCTAAAAGGTCAATTTTATTGTCACGTATATTTTACCACAATAAAAATGAAGTGCTATTTAGAGGTTCATCTATTCATAAAATAGGGAAGGAATGGTTTTCATCTTTGTAGGTTACATATGCATACACATATTTCCAAGTTAGATACAGTTATCTGAAACTACATGGATTTAACTCTACTTCTGCTGTTTGAAGACAAGAATCAGGTTCTGTTCATTTTGAATTTAGAAAAGTTCTTTGCACAGTGTGAAAAGCTATAACTTTGTCATATAAGTGACACGTTTTTTAAATGATTAAAAAGGTAAATTTTATGTTATGCAAATTTTACTACCACAAAAAAAAAATCACTTTATTTTGGAATCAAATATCAGTATCATTCACCTGGATTTCAATCCAGGTGAATCTAAACATCAAATCTAACCTTCCATATTTTATATTCTGGAATATGGTTACATCAGTTTTTAACTTTTCTAGCCACTCTAATCTCAGATCCCTGGGAGGCCAAAAGGTGTGGGATAGAAGGGACCCATTTGTGCACCAAGTTGATCAGTTCGTCCCACCGTGAAGTCATGTGCCCTGTGAAACTTCTCAGGTCCTTTCCTGTGTGAGTCGCCACCTAGAAATGTCAGGGGCCTGCCTTGGGCTTCTGACAGGAAACGGTTCCCCTGAAGTGCAAATTCACATGGAGGCAGGGCTGTGGGTGCATTGACAAGAGGGCAGAAAGATCCAGAAACTCAGACTGTGCATTTCTTAAAAATAAAGCAAAGAATCTGAAAAGTAAAGGAAAAAGAGCAAGGGAAAGAGATGCAGAATTAGTTTGATCAAAAATACAAATCAACTGAGCCTATCGTAAGGCTTACAGAGGAAATGGTGAAGAAATTTGAAGGCAGTGATAATTCAAATCTATTCCCTTCCATATGTGCAGGTCTTTCTCCCTTCTAAGTTTCTTCCCCTTGTCCTCCTCTTTTGTTCTCACCCTTTCCTCCTTTCTTTTTTTTTTTTTAAATTTCCTTCCAATTGTACATCTCAGGGACATTTCCTTGCCCCTCTAGGTCTATTCGTCCAAGCTGCTGTGGGGAGGGGAGGGGAGGGGGTGGGAGGGTACTGTGAGTAAATACTAAGATCTGTCCTCCTACAAATCACGTGAAAGAGAGCAAGCTAAGAAGAGTAAGCAATTGGCCTGAAGAGTAAAACTCAAGATAAGGATCCCCTGAGGCTATTTTTAACCACCCATGAAACCAAAACAGTGGTTTCCAATCCTACATTTAGTGACTGGGACTGCAGACAGAAAGAGGTTACAGCAAATGTTTCATTAAGTCAAATAATCAGTAATTCGATCTATAAACCGGAAAAACATTTTTAAGTACTTTTTTTAACTTCAAAGACTTTTCCTATAAGCAGTTTCAACTGTGAGCATACAAATTCATCATATAAAAGTCAACAAGTTGCATTAAAGAGTTTTTCTTTAAATTAGTTCCAGCAAGATGTGCTTTATTACAACTATACAACTAATTCCAGAAAACTGCAAGACATGACCAGATCTCTTGTCTTAAATCAGAAAGTAAGTACATGTCAACAAGGTCACTTTCGCCCCTTGTAAAGAAATAAGAAACTGTGAGATATCACTAAGCATCAATTAAATTAGCCAATTTAAAACGAATACCTATTATATTCATTGTTAGAAAATGGTAGAACCATCTTACTCGTACATTGCCTATGGCAATACCAACTACCAGAACCCTCTGAAAGGCACTCGTGTTTTAAGAGTCAAAATATCAATAGTTAATAATCTGTGACCCAGTAATAATATTCCTGCATTAATCCTACCCCCTAAAAAAAAGGGAAGGGAGGGGAAAATAAACAAAAGAAGGAAAACTACACATATAAAAGGCTCATTGAGGGGGACTTCCCTGGTGGTACAGTGGTAAAGAATCCGCCTTCCAATGCAGGTGATGCAAGTTCCATCCCTGGTCAGGGAACTAAGATCCCACATGCCACAGGGAAACTAAGCCCACACACCACAACTACTGAGCTTGTGCACCTCAACTAGAGAGCCTGCGTGCCCCAACCTACAGAGCCCACGTGCTCTGGAACCCACGCACCACAGCTACAGAACCCGTGTGCCCTGAAGCCTGTGCACCACAACTAGAGAGAAGCCCGCATGCCTCAACGAAGATCCCACGTGTCGCAACTAAGACCTGATGCAGCCAAAAAAAAATAAATAACATAAAGTTATAAATAACAAATAAATAAGAGGCTCATTGAAACTCCATTTGTAACCTAAAAACAGTTCCAGTTCTTTTCCATTCATCACAAGGAAATGGCCGACTTAATTATGGTAAAACAATGTAATGAACTATTATGCTACCAATATAAACTACGTTTAAGAAAGATGGGGAAAAGAGCAATACTAAGTAAAAATGACGTGCACATGAAGAATTAGTAAAATACACAAAAGTATCTGTTGAATAAATGTGGTGTGGTGGTCTAAGGTTTCTTCCCTACCTTACTTTTGCATTACTGACATACCTTCGTAATGTTTTTTTTAAAAAACTACATACACTATATATTTTTATAAGTATATTTCCTAATACTATTTTTAAATATTAATAAACAGATTTCAAATAGCAGTGTTTATTGAAAAGACTATAAAGATTAACAAGGTCACTCCCAGAATTTGTCTTAACATGATGAATAATACAATAAACATGGCTCTTAAGTGGAAAACACTTCAAGATTCAAAACGTTCAATTAGTCTTCGTGTTAACAGGATTACCAAAAAGCATTTTGCCAGGTGCTGCAGAAAATGACAGTGTGTAAGAGAAAGAAGGTAAGAGAATCACATCATTATGGAAAGATTACACTACAAGAGAGAAATAAAGAAAAAGAGCCTTTTCAGTTTGTTTAAAAAGGACATACATGATACGACCAATTACAGTACTCTAGAGAAACAACCAGCAATAATGTATAACGTAAAAAAAAAGGAATTTGCAATTATCGCTTACTATTTTTAATAGTTATCACTCGGGGGGGGAGGAATTGGGAGATTGGGATTGACACATACACACTAATATGTATAAAATAGATAACTAATAAGAACCTGCTGTATAGCACAGGGAACTCCACTGTACAGTAGAAACTGACACAACACTGTAAAACAACTAGACCCCAATAAAAAAAATTAAAAGAAAACTATAATGGATTTTCTTTTATTTCTTTTTAAGTACAGTAAGTCCCCTACATATGAAACTTCAAGGTGGAAAAAAAAAAATGTTATCCCTCATTGAGTACTAATTTCCAGACACCTTGCCACATGTTCTACATACTTATCATTTCACACTCAGTACAACATTACCGACTAGACAAGTTTAGTAAATGCATTTCACAGATCAGGAAACTGAAGCTTAAGTAGGAACTATAACTTGGCCAAGTTTATACGGAGGACATCCAATCAACAATAAAGGGTAGAACTAGGACTTGAACCATCTTCTGATCCTTTATTGCATGCTTTCTCCAACGACTTTAAAAGAAAAAAAATGTATAAACCATATAAAAACAGCACTTTTACTTATATTTCTTTTTTTGGGGGGGCGGGGGTACGCGGGCCTCTCACCGCTGCGGCCTCTCCCGCTGCAGAGCACAGGCTCCAGACGCGCCGGCTCAGCGGCCATGGCTCATGGGCCCAGCCACTCCGCGGCATGTGGGATCCTCCCGGACCGGGGCACAAACCCGTGTCCCCTGCATCGGCAGGCGGACTCTCAAACACTGCGCCACCAGGGAAGCCCTACTTATATTTCTTTATATAATCCCACTAGATTTGCTTTTTCCTCAGGTGTTCGTATCTATTCTTCTTAAAATAGAAGAGCTCCTCAACTATACAATAAGAAAACTTCATCCATCATGGTTAGTCATCTCCTTTATTTTCAACAAGTTTCCTATTAAATGTTTCCAACTAAATAGAAATTTTATCTTTAAGATCACAAAATTAATACAGGCATGTTTCCTGATCATATTACTGTTTAGGTCAGACTTAGCTACACCGGGGACAATTTGCCAGAATACACTGGATTAGATATGTTTTTAACTTTTTCCTTTGGCGTCTAAGTCACTCATGATTTCTAAGGTAAGTATTTAGGAAGATCTGTGAACAGGTTTGGGCATCTAGGGCACCCAGTATCACTCTTCCAATTTGTTCTCATGTATTTTTCTAAGCATGTCTTATTCTAAACACCAGGTAATTCCCAGCCTCTAGAAGGAGCCTTGCATTCCAATATTAACAGCTCCTTCAATCATCTCCTTAACAGTTACCTCCTTCCTAAACAACATGTCTGGTTCCCTCTGAGTTAAGTTCTGTAATGTAATCTCCTAAAGGCATTGCCTTATCAACTCTTACCTCTAGACCATGGCTAAGTGTAGAACCAGGGCCGAGTGAAAGCCCATGGGGAAAGAAGGAGAGTGAGTTGCTACTGCCAGTAGAACATGATTCACCCTCACATGGGTCTTAGGGTACCTGAAATTCTGTATTTTCTTATGACACGAATTTTCTTCAAAAATTTACACAGTAGATCTTTTATATTTTATTTAAATTGTTTTAAGTCATCATCTGTCTTGAATTACCTGAGTAAGTTGACAGGCAAACATGAAAGTCAGGATGCCCTCGGAGATGTGGACATCCCAGAGGAGAATGACGCAGAGCCAGGGCTGAGACTTGGGGGAGGGGAGGGCATGCTCTGCTTTACCCGGTAGGGTAGAGGGTTTATTGGAAAACAGGAGACGAAAGAGAAGATGTCTGACGACAGAGTCTACTGGAGATAGAAGGGCTACGTCTCAGGAAAAAGCATTAAGAGATCAGAAAAGCAGTCACTGGGGAAGAGCTGGGGAGGAATGGGCAGGGCCCTGCCCAGCACTGTGTGACTTCCCTCCTATGTCACTGCCTCTCTTTTCCTCTCCCTGCTTCGGACTCTGTATTTACTCATGTCAACCTCTGGCCCAGGGAAATACCAATTCCTTGCATTAGCACAGTGATCTCGCACCCTACTTTAAATGGGCCTTAACAAAATTTTTAAATACCTACATGGGGAAGGGACAAAAAGTTTGAACAGCTCCACCGTTCCACAACAAAACCTGGCCATCATTTACTCACCACCCACACCTTCCCTATTGCTGCCCCACATCCAACCAACATAATTTAAAAAGAAAATAATCATATTCTACAGATAATAGTCAAGCCACTAAGCATCACGTCTTAGAAGCTTATGGCAGGCCATAAAGAATACATTTACATGTTAACGCAAACCACAAAAGTAGCATTCTGCCGCATCCCACATCTCTTTTATTTAAGGTTAACATTTAAGCTAACACAGTGCTAAAGGCTTGCAAGATTTATCTCACTAAAATCACAAGTTAGGAACTTGTGGTTAGGTACTCTTTACCACTTGACAGTTGAGGGAACTGTAACTTGAAGGTAACTTGTAACTTGCTCAACATCACAAAATGGGAGCAAGTAATTAAGGCAGGAGTCAACTTCCATCTCTCCAACTCCGAACTGAATTCTGAACTGCCAAATTATACTGCAAGTTGTTAAAATCTACCTTCTACCCTTTTTGATATCTGAAAGGCACTATATTTAATAAGAAGGAGGAAGAGGAAGTAGAGGAGGAGGAGATGACGGAGAAGAAGAAGAAGAAGAAAAGAACTGAGCACCAATATGTACAAGGCACTATGCTGGATCCTGGAAATGTAAAGATTAGGTAAACAGTCCAAGTCTTGATGGGTTCATAGACTCCAACAATTCACCATTCCTTCTGTATGTAAACCTGCCTTGGTCCACTAATGTCCATATTTATGCTCTTTCAAATTCTTGTTCCCTTTCTCCAAAATGTCTTTCTTAACTAATTCTCCTTTTTTTTTTTTTTTTTTTTTTGCGGTACGCGGGCCTCTCACGGTTGTGGCCTCTCCCGTTGCGGAGCACAGGCTCCGGACGCACAGGCTCAGCGGCCATGGATCACGGGCCCAGGCACTCCGCGGCATGCGGGATCCTCCCGGACCGGGGCACGAACCCACGTCCCCTGCATCGGCAGGCGGACTCTCAACCACTGCACCACCAGGGAAGCCCTAATTCTCCTTATTTATTCAATCAGTCTAGCAATGCTATTGTATATGATATTATCTTTGATTTAAAATCAATTCCTGTAGCTTCTTTTGTTTGAATGGCTTGGTACATAAAATTTACATTCAACAAATACAGAGAAGGTGCCTTCTACTTTGTTCTAAATGACCAACTATACCTACAATACACTGTATACTGAATATCAAGGAGAGTATACAACTTAGTTTGATGGGGTGTATCTCAGGCACAAAGAACTGGATTAATCTTAATTCTAGGCTTATGAAAAACTATCATCATAGGTCTCTTTTTTACTTAGAGGATGTATGTGCTACTGGTAATAATCTAGTATTTGTGTGAAGCACACAAGCATTTGTTAATTTATTAATAATACAATCAGCTTGATTTAAATTATTACTAACAAAGAAATTGATCTTTCATCAAACCAGAAGTGAATACTTTTTGTATACACCCTTAATACGCTACCTGTCCAGTATTATAAAGAGTACACTGTAAGACAATAAAATAGTTAATATCTATAGAATATAAACATGATATACTTAATACATTATAATCACACCAAAAGATCAAGTGACATTTTATTCGTTACTTGAGAAAGCTAACTAACATATTTATGAAGTCACTGACAAAAAACAATATTCAATTTCCCAGATTAATTTAAGAGATTTAAGGATGCTCCTTCATCTTGCAATGAAAGATTAAATGGTTTTTAAAAAAGCGTTTCAGGGACTTCCCTGGTGGCGCAGTGGTTAAGAATCTGCCTGTCCGGGAAGATCCCACATGCTGCAGAACAACTAAGCCCATGCGCCACAGCTACTGAGCCTGCGCTCTAGAGCCCGCGAGCCACAACTACTGAGCCTGCGCTCTAGAGCCCGCGAGCCACGACTACTAAGCCTGCGTGCCACAACTACTGAAGCCCACACACCTAGAGCCCCTGCTCTGCAACAAGAAAAGCCACCACAATGAGAATCCAGGGCACCGCAACGAAGAGTAGCCCCCGCTCACCGCAACTAGAGAAAGCCCACGTGCAGCAACAAAGACCCAAAGCAGTCAAAAACTAAATAAAATTAATTAATTATTTTTTTAAAGCATTTCAAAGATTAAATTACTTAACTGGTAACTTAGTATTCTACATGATCCTTTCCAAGTATAAATCTAAAAAGAAACATGTGGTGTGTGCTTTTAAATTTTTCTTCAGTTATAAATATATGTTTCAACAGATAAAACAGGCTACTTCAAATTTTGGCCTAAGCATCAAACACGTCTTCATCTTCCTCTTTCTATTCATTTTAAACAAATAGTTAGAAATAATCCCCTTTGGGGATTATCATAGAAGAAATCTCTTTACTGAGGTGAGAACTCAAACTAAATGATGTCTAAAGCCCCATCCAACCAGAGTTTCTTAATTAAGAACGCTACTTACAAGAGCTCCAATCAGACTGATCAGCTACACTACTTCTCATGTAATATCCATGGGATGTTATATAGCATAAAAGCACAGTTTGAAAACTGAAAATAAAACCCTGTGGTGTATAACAGGAACTTCCAAATCTGTTAGGCATGGACTCTTCTCTCCCTCTCTCCCTCCCTCCCTCCCTCCCTCTCTCTCTATTTATTTATGGCTGCATTGGGTCTTCGTTGCTGAGCGCGGGCTTTCTCTAGTTGCAGCGAGCAGGGACTACTCTTCGTTGCGGTGCGTGGGCTTCTCATTGCAGTGGCTTCTCCTGTTGTGGAGCACGGGCTCTAGGTGCACGGGCTTCAGTAGTTGTGGCATGCGGGCTCAGTAGTTGTGGCTTGTGGCGCATGGGCTTAGTTGCTCCGCGGCATGTGGGATCTTGCCAGACCAGGGCTCGAACCCGTGTCCCCTGCACTGGCAGGCGGACTCTCAACCACTGCGCCACAAGGGAAGTCCCAGGCATGGACTCTTCTTGATTAAAGGACCTTCCTTTAATAAATCTATCGAACTGAAGAGAAACTTTTGGAAAACTATTATAATTAAGCCTGTAGACAGCCTCGAATTTTTTTTTTTTTTTTTTTTTGCGGTATGTGGGCCTCTCACTGCTGTGGCCTCTCCCGTTGCGGAGCACAGGCTCGGGACGCGCAGGCTCAGCGACCATGGCTCACGGGCCCAGCCACTCCGCGGCATGTGGGATCTTCCCGGACCGGGGCACGAACCCATGTCCCCTGCATTAGCAGGCGGACTCTCAACCACTGCGCCACCAGGGAAGCCCCCTCGAATTTTTTTTTTTTAATCTGTCAAACTTTCTACATAAATGCTTCACACTGGAATCTCTATAATCTGCCCTCGCCTTACTTCACTTCCCACCTCCTGCCAACCATTACTGAACTAAACGCCTGCTCCCATCCTGCTCTCTCTGGCTTCGACCACTTGCTCAGGCTACCTGCCACCCATCCTGTGTTCAGTGTCAACCCAGTCCTTACGTTCTCCATGTACCTTCCCTATTACACATGAGTATTATCTAACCCTATCCATCTTACACTTTATAAGCATACTTCTATAGTACCTTATATACAAGTATATATTTATATACAACCCTACCCTTATGACTCAGTTTTATTTCTGTATCTTCATCTGAAGTTTATCATTTACCACCTGATAACATACTGTTTTAAATACATACAGATTATCTGTTTCTGACGTTTTGTGTCTACAACTAGATTGTTAATTCTGCATCTTACACTTCTTCTTTATTCCTGGAAATTCTCCATATTCAGTAAATACTTAACGGCTTGTTGATAAAAATAAAATTACCTTTATATGAACTCTTTCCTTTTTGGATTTTTCAAAATAGTACTTAAAATTTTAAACTGATAAATGTGTCCAATGTTCAATTGTTTTTATTCTTTAAAACTCATTTTTTGTTGTATCTACCCTAAAAAGTACCACAGAAAACATCATTTACTAATTTCCTAATATGCAATGTCCCATGGGTGTTATGAAAAATGCCAACTATATATGCTCATCATTCATAGTTTTCTTCAACTCTTCCTCTTAAAGTAAAAGTTGACACACATTGTATACAAATTAGAGCTAGTGCACCTCCCCTTCTAAAACTCTAAAAACTGCTACTTATAATACAAACATTAAAAAATAAAAATAGCTTTGCTTTTTCTGATGAGAAAAGTACAATGTGCATATTCTAAAATCCTCAGAGAATGCCTAAAGGTATAAATAAGAAAATTTAAATCACTTGACATACTAGTAACGAACAGGAAGCATTGTTACCATATTTGCTGTGCCCTTTCATATATGCATACACACATACAAAAGTTTAATTCCGGAAGCTACTCATTAAATCCTGGCTCTATACCTCCTACTGCTGCAACCTTGAGCTATTTATCTTCCGGATGCTTCTGTTTGTTAATCTGTAAAATGGGGCCAATAATATTTAGTAGGAGGAACGTTGTGGTTACTAAGGGAGATAATCAATGTAAAGCACTTAGCAAAGGATCTAACATACAGCACATTTTCAACATTACTATATATCCTTGACATAAACGCCATTTTGTAACCTGTTTCCTTCAGTTGACAACACTTCACTGACAAATTTCCCTATCAATAAATTCAAAACTATGTTGTTTTTAACAGCAGCTTAGTGCTTCTTCTATCAATGTACCATATTTGTTTAACTATCTCTATTTGACGTTTTGATTGCTTCATAATTTTTAATGATAACCATACTCTGGTGAACATGATTGTAGCCAGATCTTTGCACATATTCATAATCACATTTTTGGAATAAATTTCTAGAAGTAAAATTTCTGGTCCAAAGGGTACTCACATTTTAAATGTTTATACATATTTCCACAGAAAAGTACACATTTACTCATGCTTCATCTATGCACGTGCATGAGTATTTACCACATCCTCCCCAGCGTCTGGTATGGTCTTTTTCTTTTCTTTTCTTTCTTTTTTTGATATTTATTTATTTGTTTGGCTGCGCCACGTCTTAGTTGCAGCATGCGGACCCTTAGCTGCAGCATGTGGGATCTAGTTCCCTGACCAGGGATCAAACCCAGGACCCCTGCACTGGGAGCACGGAGTCTTAGCCACGGGACCAACCACCAGGGCAATCCCGGTATGGTCATCTTTTTAATCTTACCCAACCTGACAGCAGAAATAAAATGGTTCTAATTTGAACTTCTTGGACTATCGATGAGACTAAACATGAATTCATCAGTTCACTGGTCACGTGTATGTCTTCTGCAAAATCCCTGTTAAAATCTTTTCCCATCTTTATACAGGGGCAGTTGCCTTATTCTGGTTAAGAGATTTCTTCCCTTAAAAATATGAATTTTCGGGCTTCCCTGAGGCACAGTGGTTGAGGGTCCGCCTGCCGATGCAGGGGACGCGGGTTCGTGCCCCGGTCCGGGAAGATCCCACATGCCGTGGAGCGGCTGGGCCCATGAGCCATGGCCGCTGAGCCTGCGCGTCCGGAGCCTGTGCTCCGCAACGGGAGAGGCCACGGCAGTGAGAGGCCCGCGTACCACAAAAAGAAAAAAAAATATATATATATATGTGAATTTTCACTGCTATATATATTTCAGATAGTTTTTTTCCACATTATAATCTGTCATTTCAATTCACCAAATTTTTATTATAAAGATGTGTTTAGTTTTTTTAGTCAAATATACCCATCTATTTCCAATTTATGATTTCTGGATTCAGTGTCATCCTTTAGAAATTCTTCACCCATACAGATTTAAAAAAGTATTAATCTAAATCTTACTTTAGTACCTTTTATACGTTACTCTGATTCAGTTTTATGAAGCAAAGTATTAGGAAGATGTATTTGAAATCTTAGAGAATTATTTCTGAAAATATCTCAGGTTGGACAAAGCATAATGCTTAGCCAAACCACTGTATTAAGGATGATATAGAAGCGGCTTTATCTAAGCTTCCGGAGCAGAATATTATAAAAAGGCAAGTCATATACAGTGGCTTCATATTTTTAGCAATTAATTTTTATCTCAATCCATATACCTCTGTTCTGCTTTCCAGGCTTGTTGATCCCACAGCTTACTTCACATCTGTACTCAAATTACTTCCTCAGGGAGAACGGCCTCACAGGTGCCTGTTATAAAGCACTCAGGATTTTTCCCTCTATCCTACAGTAGGTCTCGGTTGGAAATGATACATTTATTTTTATTAATTTGATTACTTGAATCACGGCAGAGATGATGAGGATTTTTGATCCCCACTGCAGTAGCTGGCATCTAAACAGGTCCTCGAGGGTGGAAGGGAAGTTCCTTTAGCTTTAGTTCCATATAGCTTTTTGTCTTGTTTGCTGGCATTTGTTATTCTAGGAAAAATATAAAGTCAGATTGAAGCCAAACAAAAAGCTGTCCTTCCACAGTCCTTCTTCGGAAGTAAGCCATCTTTCCCTCACACATATTTAGAAAAGCTGAAGAGGGGCACCATCATTCTAAAAATTCATTCCTGACGGGTCGAAAGGGGAAAACATATTTCATCCTAAAGTGATCTGCTAAATCGGGCTATTTCAGTACCATTTCATGCTCTTAAATATAGGTAAATACCAGTGTACTTTCCAATGCTCTGCAGTTTTAAAGCGTATACAAAAGAAATAAAAAACCTTTGATTTCTAAGACTGATAATCAAAGAGCAAGAATTCAAATCTGTGTGGGGTTTTGCAGTTTACAGAGCTTTTTTGTACACATTATTTAGTATTCACAACTTGAGGACAGTATGAATGAAAACTACTGCCTGCCATATCAATAAACAAAGGATGTTGCAGCCATCAAGCCATCACATACAGTGTCCCCAACAGTGAGCCTTGAGAGAACTCAGGATAGAAACAGGATGCCCGCCGCCTAGCAGTCAAATGCTGCGGCCACCCCTGAGGATGCACCCTCAGGGGACTCAGGATGAGAAAGTACAGGATACTGGCGACAGACAGCTGAGGTGCATAGCAAAGGAATGATTTCAGTGAGCCCAGACTCTTGCATCTTCCCATACATAGAAAAATGCTAAATTCTTTAACCTGAGACACCTGGTTTTCTTTAATTAGCAGTAATCTTTTGACGCTCCGACTATCTGGCCTCTGCTGCAAAAACTCCTATACACCCTGGCTCCCCTCCTTGCCTCTTGGGAGCAGTCCCTCAGAGTTATCTGAGATGCTGTGTCCTGGGCTCAAGTCCTCAGTTTTGTCCACCAAATAAAATACAAGTCTTAACTTTGAGGTTGTGCCTATTTTTTTTTTTTCAGTCGACAGCAGGGATTTTATAGTCAGCGAAGGAACTCAACTTGAATTAAAAAGTCCAGCAAGGGACAGGACCTGAACCCAGGACACCTGCTCACCTCCACACCAGTGCACATATTAGCCGAGGGCCCCCTTCTTCAATGCCCAGCAGTCATCCACTCCTTGTGAACTGTCTGGAAATGCCCCTTCTCTAAGTCTTCACAGATTGCACCCAGACCACTGCCATCAGGTTAACAATGTATTCTCTCAGAACTTAAAATAGTCCGTGGCCTATTATTTTGCATTCCTGGTAAATCTCTTTTTCTCCCACTAGTAGATAAATCCTCTGAAGAGACTGTTAGCTCCTCAAAGATAAAGGCTTTTTTTTAAACTTCCCACAGCACCTAGTGTAAGGATTTAAAATTGATGGTTAATAAACTGGAACAGGGAGGTTATATTCCAAAACACGAAAAACAAGCTATTTTTAAAGGCTTAGCCAAACACTAACCCAGACGTGGTATCCCCACGCCCACCTGCAGACTCCCAGATCTGTTCACAGCGCGCACACAAACCCACATTCCACGCCCAATAGGGGCTCAGTGTGCCCAAGACAGGTTGCAGGGTTTTCACCCTGAGGAGGTGGCAGTACTTTTCTGATCCCAGATCTGGGGAGTGTCACCTGGAGGCTTTTCTTTACAAAACAGGTCTTTCACAATAGCTCCTGGCCCAGCAGGTGCTCCAGGGAGAGGCTAGAGAAGGAAGAAAGGCAAGAAGCAGAGTCAGCAGGAGAGGGTCCTTTCACTCCCAGTGATGAAACTCCCAAGCCACGTCCACCACTTTGCCTTCCAGCATAATGAAATGAAATGCGAGAGAATAAGTAGGCGAGGGAAGGAGGAGAGACACTGCCTTCTCTCTCATACCCAGACACGAGATACAATACAATCTCTATTGTATTGAGATTCATTTTCAAAATTTCAAACTACTTCCTAAAGGAAAACATCCACAAGCATCTGTTTTTTCCCTTCTACACCAAAAGTCTCCTCCATACTTACATAAACATAGGTGGTCATATCAGCGACCAGCCTGCTATATTCACCCCAAGGGACAGATTCCCTTTCAACACATAAAGTCACACGTTTAGACACACTAAGCCTACTGCATGCATCCATCCTTACAGCCTCCATCATGCACAAGGGATCCGTGGTCACACCAATGAAAACCCAGTGGACACACCCATTCAGGGCACATGAGATTGCATCAGTTTTTCGGTCTCAAGATCATTTCCTAAGATTCACCTGTCAATATCTAACTCATTAACACTGTGGATCCCCATTTTTAGCATTCGATTTATGTTTTGCAACCTCACGCATTTTCTGGATAATGAATATACCCTGCGGTCTCTAAATTCCAACAAATGGGAGTAGACTCCCATGATGATAATGTTGATGATTCCTAACTTTGGGGAAGCCAACTTTAAGGTAATGTTTCTTTAAAATAGGAAAGATGTAAACTGTTCGTGGGTGAGAGATGACCTACAGACTGGGGAACAATCACGAATGCTATCACTGCTGCTCCCTTTTCTTGAACAGAAACGTAATTCTTTTACGTGCCACAGTTAATGCATAAGTGAATGCAAAGCAGAGTCGGCACTGTTAAAAACCTGTTGCATGGGGGTAGGGAGGTGAACAATAAAAGGGTAGCACAAGGAAGCCTTCTGCCTGTGATAGCAGTTAAATAAATCTGCACATGTGACAGAACTGCACAGAACTATACACACAAGCACACACAAATGACTGCATGTAAAACTAGTGAAATCTGAACAAGCTTTGCAGATTGGACCAAGGTCTTGGTTGTGATTTTGCACTACAGTCAGGCAAAACGTTACCACCGAGGGAAACTGGGTAAAGGGACACAAGATGTGCTTTGTACAAGACCCAGGAGAATTCCTAGGAACCTATAATTAGTTAAAAATAAATTTTTCAGAAAGAAAACCTGTCAGTAGCAAACACTGTTTGCTATACATACAGACATACATTTAGTCATATTCATTCAATTTATTAAGCACATACTATTGCCTGGCACTGTCGCACATGCTGGGGCTACAGACCCAGAAATGATATCACCTTTGATCTTGAGAAACTCACAGCCTGGTCATCCACCAGGAAAGCAAGGTATGGAGGGAAGAGAAGGTACAACGGTACTCTACGCGCAGAGGTCACGTAAGGGTCTACAGCTGGTGCATGTCACAGTCAAGCTTTACATGAAAGCAAATGTAGTTGCCAATCACCACTCCATTCACAAAATAAATGACTATGTACGACCAGAATAAAATGGTCATATTAACGTAAGGTTCACATCATTAAAAAATCTCAACCCTGGAGAAAAGTTTCTGCTAAAGGTATTTCTATCTTAAGAGCAAATAAATGTTCAGTTAAAATAAGCTGACTGCTTTCATAAGAAAGGGGGTTGTGTTTGACTTCAAAATGTCAATGCTTCCTTTAAATTGCTTTTTGAGATACGTCTTTGGAAATGTTAAAATTATTCAAGTTAAATTTACAGCTTAGTTTAAAACATGTAAAACTGAGGGGTGATAAAGAAAGAATATTAACTTGGAATAGAAGTTGCTATTCTTTAAAACACAGCTATGGATTCACTTTGCGTGTTACGTGCTTTCCTGGAAAACTTCTGTAAAAGCAAACAGTTTCACTTTAAATCAATAAGATCTTTTATTTAAGAGGTACTTCCTCCCTGATTCTGATTTTCCATTAACAATATGTCAGTATCTTAACTTTTATTTATCAGTCCCTCTCACATTAGTTGGCCTAATCAAATCCTTGGGTTCCCTCATACTTCTAATATTATATCTGGAAACTGCTACACAAGAAAACATAATTCTGTAAAAAATTTTTAAACAAAGAAATAATGCCATTATTGTGCTTTGGCCTTATTAAAGATTTACAACAAAAAATCTTACTTTTGGAAATAGGAGAAAATAATAAAGGACAAATATTAGCTTTCAAAAACTGAACACAATTAAGAGAAAAACGGAAATTCTACCAATCTCTCTAGCCTCAGCTTGGATGATCACTGGACTCAAGGGGGCAGAAGCAAAGATGGCAATGCTGACTACACAAAACTCCTGACTTACACACAGTACCACCTGCATTGCCCCGAAACTTTCACACATGACCTATCGTCCAAAAAATCAATATAAAACAGTATCTTACAGTCACTGTATAAAGTACACAGTACGGCTTGTTCAAAAACCAAACTCAGGGGGCTCCCCTGGCGGCGCAGTGGTTAAGAATCCACCTGCCAATGCAGGGGATACGGGTTCAAGCCCTGGTCTGGGAAGATCCCACATGCCGCAGAGCAGCTAAGCCCGTGCGCCACAACTACTGAGCCTGAGCTCTAGAGCCCGCGAGCCACAACTACTGAACCCGCATGCCTAGAGCCCATGCTCCACAACGAGAGAAGCCACTGCAATAGAAGCCCACGCACCGCAACGAAGAGTAGCCCCCGCTCACCACAACTAGAGAAAGCCCGTGCACAGCAACGAAGACCCAACGCAAAAATAAAAAATAAATAAAATAAATAAATTTATTAAAAAACGAACAAACTCAGGAGACCAAACCCTAAGAGTTCTCATCACAAGGAAAAAGACTTTCTTCTTCTCTCTCTCTCTTTTGTTTTTTTTTGCTATTTCTTTCTATTGTATCCATGAGTTGATGGATGCTAGCTAAACTTACAGCAATAATCATTTCACAATATATATAAAGTTAAACCATTATGCTGTACACAAACTTACACAGTGATGTTTGTCAATTATATCTCAATAAAACTATAAAAAATGATATGCAGGCAAAATTAATAAGACTTACTATGTTACAGAATTTTTACTGTTTCCATTAAATAAAATACTTCTTATCTAAAATAAATTATCACAAGACATTAAACAGACCTAAATAAATGATTAAAGATACCAAGTTATGAGACTGAAAATGTTTTTTTATTTTGAAGATGTCATTTCTCTCCAAAAACATGTCATATCAATTCAATGCAACCCCGATAATAATCCAGAAAGGGTTATTTATTTATCTTTGTTTTGTGGACCCTTATAAGCTGATCAAAAATATATTCATAAGTATAGTGGACCAATAAAAACCAAGACACTCTTGCAGGCGGGAAAAAAAACTCACGAATGTCAAAAATTGAGTATAGTGTTAAACAGATATTCTGGTTGAAATAATTCAACTACAGGTATCACATACTGGAATACATAAATGGTAAATCAGACATATAGGTTCCTTAATTCACACTTTCCCTAATAAAGAGCCATCAGAATACCATGTTTGAAAACTTAATCTGCCACAGACTATGGGAACAACTCATCATCTCTTCACTTCTATTTTTCTATCATGTATCTGGCATGGAGCCAAGTGCCAAAACGCAACAGCCATCCAAAGCAGACAGGGTTCGTGCCGTCATGGAGAGCGTCTACAAGGAAGAGAGAAAGGTATGCTCTCCGCAGCCTGTGCATGAGACACAGGGCTGTGCGTGCAGACCGCCCACCACTCCTGAAAAAAAAACTGATGCTCCAAGTGGCTGCACTGAACATCCACAGTCCTAGACTGGGACACAGGATTCCAGAGACCTCTAGACCTCTGGAGCCTCCATCAAGCCAAGAACAGTCTCAGGAATGAAGTGGACTCCAGTACTATAAACTCAGTGCCAAAGTCAGTATGCCTACAGCTTCTCTCCCTTATTTTCAAGCCACTTAAGACTGAACAAGAGACTCTTAGAATACCTCATTCAGAAACAGTGAATGTGCTACATAACAGAGCTGTTGTTATTAAGAGGTATTTTCTCCACGACGCCTTTAGGGACCTGTCCCCTCTCCCTTTAAACAATATTAGGTCGTATGACCCAGGTTTGCAACAGTTGAGGTGGTCAAAAAATGTTTATACCGAATATCGAAATAATCCTTGCCTCAGCAAGCAGGCTAAAATGAAAACCAGCTCTTCTGATCTCCATCCACCCTCTCAAGTCTGCTTGACTTAAAAGCCTGACACCATCCTGAACCCCCCTTCCTCCTCCCAGATCTTTTCCATTTTATTAGTTGTCAAGTCTTAGGGGTCCTGAGAATGACTCTCAAATTGATCCCTTCTCTTCCATTCTCACTGCCACAACAATCATCCAGTGTGCCGTTAAATGAAATTCACATCATGACCCCAAACCACAGAATTATTCCCCACCTCGTACACATTAAATAAAATTCACATCATGACCCCAAACCACAGAATTATTCCCCACCTCGTACACATTAAATAAAATTCACATCATGACCCCAAACCACAGAATTATTCCCCACCTCGTACACATTAAATAAAATTCACATCATGACCCCAAACCACAGAATTATTCCCCACCTCGTACACATGGGACCCAACAACCACACGCGACTACTCGTGCACACCCTCCCTCCTGAGCGCCACTGATCACCTGGTTCCCTCCACCTCAAATATCTCTGACAAAAATCCCATCTCGCAACTTAGCTCGAAAGCAACTTCCTCAAAGAAATTATGTCCGGATTCTTTACCATCTCTGAATCCCCAGAATACCTTGTACCATTCATATGCCTTGCAATGCAGTTGCTCACCTGAGTATTTATTATGGACGTATTTTATGTAAGGGTAAGGCTTGCCTTGTCCCACCCAGTGCAAGGACATATCCTGTGAACACAGTGCACAGGAGATGACTGATAAATATTTATCAAATGGAACTGACCTTGACCATTCATGTTAAAATGCTGGCTTCTTCTCAAATGCAAGCATTGTGTAAATGGGGCTAAAATGTTGATGAGTGGGGAGGCAGGAACTCCAGCACTTCCAGTGATCTCAGGAACTGTGATTTCCTAAAACTCATTATCAAAATCACCAACACCCACGGCTCAACTTCATGAAAAAGGAATCCAACATCAAAGATATGGCAATAAGATTCCCCAGGCCTCTGAATTACACACACACACACACACACACACACACACACACCCTCTCTCCCCACCCCCTCCTCCTCTCTCTCCCCACCTGCCCCCATCCCCAAGAAAGGGGTAGACCCCAGGGCAGGACAGTCAAGCTTTTATAGCAGTCTCTGGAGTCAGAATGCCTTGGTCCAATCTTGCCTCGTTACTGTGTGAATGTATTCAAAGCATATAAATTACCTGGGCCATAATTTCATCATTTGCCAAATAAAGACTACGACATGGTACCTCCTTCATATAAAGCATGCATATGCTAAATAAGCGCTACAGTATATAAGTGTTTGCTACTACCATCTTCCGGAATGTATATGATTTATTAATAATTTACTTAAATATTTAGACTGAGATTATCTACTTGCTGATTCTTAATAGATAAGATCTCATGTGCAATTAACAGCCTAAGGACCCAGTCCTGAAAATGGATCTGACCTGGTAGCATCTCCCAGGGCCAGGCAATATTCCATGCTTTTTACTGTAACAATGAAATCAAAAGGTCAGAGGGTCCTAAAGACTGCTAAAAAAGAAGCAAACCCAGAACAGGATCTCTGTTTTGCTTCAGCTATGTTGAACACTGCAGGAGTTAGGGTTACAGGGATCCTAGCTACAGCCTGAGTTTGAACTGACTGAAGAGGCCTTAATGGATTGCCAAGTCTTAACATCAATTAAGACCTGATAAGTATGTCCAAAAGAGTAATAAAATAATTCAGAAGGACCTCATAAATATGAAACATTAAATATTTGCAACATGTCATTCAATCAAACAGTTAAGATCTATGCTTCAGAGAACAGAAACTCATAAAGCACTTAAATGAACATGAGAAAAGCATTAACTGAGGCACAAATTAAAACCGAGACAGCACAATGCTCTCTATGGGCTGGGACTTTCTAGTACCCAGATATTCCAGGAGACACAACAAAGTAGGGAGAAACTGTGTAAAACAGGAATCAGAGTGTCAAGAAAGCAGCAAAGACTCATCAGGATCTTTCTCAAGATCATCCAAATACAAAAAAAAAAAAAGAAGAAGAAAAGTATAAATAAGATTCCATGCATGATAAGCAACGTCCGACTAACTGACTGAAGAGCCTCTCCACAAGGTTAAACTGAGATTCCCTTTGTGAAATATTATTTTTTCATTAACTCTGTAAACGTGAAAGATTGTATGAAATGGGGGTCTAGCACTGCTCAAGCTTTTCTAATTAGTCCCCTAATGGCCAGAAGGAAAATAAAATTAAGAACCTCATCCTTTGACAAATTAAACCATTTCAAACATCAAAAATTAATGCATTCTGGGCTTCCCTGGTGGCGCAGTGGTTGAGAGTCCTCCTGCTGATGCAGGGGACATGGGTTCGTGCCCCGGTCCGGGAAGATCCCACATGCCGCGGAGTGGCTGGGCCCAGGAGCCATGGCCGCTGAGCTTGCGCGTCCGGAGCCCCGCAACGGGAGAGGCCACAACAGTGACAGGCCCGCGTATCGCCAAAAAAAAAAAAAAAAAATTAATGCATTCACATGCTTCAAAAGAACAGAACGAACAGAATATGTTTAGTGATGACTAAATATGGGTCTGTGGAAGGAGGACAAGGACAGGATAATTCATTGTGGCCTGATGGAGGGCCATTCTGTCCGGGCTAACACAGCAGTAAGGAAACTGAGCCAAAAGAACTCACTCCAACTTCCTAACAGACACACAGAAGGCCTCATGGAAAAATGGAAATTAACCTCTATGGGTGCATGACTGTGTGTACACTCTCTACTTCCATAATGGCTTCAGTGTTTCTTGATATTTTACTAAAATACAGTAAATCCAGATTACAGAAGTATCTTGGTCCCCGGCCAGGACAACCAGTTAAATCTACCACTCTCCCATTTCTAAAGAGCACTGATTAATTAATTAACGAAAAGGGACAAAAGTGGTATGTGCTGTACAAAGACAGACGAAGTGGGCTTAAATTTTTCTCTAAGTAAGCGTTCCTTGAGGAAGGTTGGCATTTCTCTACTCCATATAATATTTATGCTTTCAATAAAGACTGAAATGTAAAAATTGGGCTATGGATCTAGTTATAATACATTAGGCAAGTCCTCAGAGCAACTGCCGTTTACGTTGAAAGAAGCGAGTGAGAGAGCATTACATCCATTAAACACTCCTAAAGGGTTCCATGTTTCCCAATAATCCTGTAAGGATTCTAGTCTTATTGTCAGAAACAATAAACAATACTCTTGAGCAGATCATATTTCATTTTATGCCTTTTTGGCAAACTGCAAAAAGAAAAAAAAATGATGTGGTCAATAAATGAATAACTCCTCCAGTCAGAACATTAATAAAAACCCTCTTACACTTTGCCCTTAGATAAATGACTCATGAGAGGGCCCAGGAAAATAAACGACCTCACAAAAACATCAGTGAGAGAGAAAAACCTATTAGTTCCCAACTGCAGAGGAATGGAAGAAAAACTACCCAGAAACAAGGCCTCTTATTCCACAATGTGACCACAACTACTTCTACCCTCTTCCATTGCCACCATTTTTATTTGGGATCTCCAACTTTACATCTGTAAAATGGGATAATAAAAACGCCCCGGCAGCAACAAGCACACCGTGTACCCAGATCTTGGTTTCTAGTATCATTCTCTAATAACAGGAACCAGGTCTCCTTGGAGAAATGTCTGATTCTAGGACTGAGGCAGGAGATACATAAAATGAGTATGTAGCATCTGTAGTGACAGAAAGTAAGGAAGAAAAGGAGGGAGAGGGAAAGGCAAGGGTAAAGGGAAGAAAAGACAAAAGACAAAAAAAAAAAAAAAAAAAAAAGAACAGGGAATTCCCTGGCCGTCCAGTGGTTAGGACTCCACGCTTTCACTGCAGAGGGCCCAGGTTCAATTCCTGGTAAGGGAACTTAAGGTCCCACAAGCTGTGCTGCATGGCTAAAACAAACAAACCAACCACACAAAAACACAATAAGGGGGTTTGTCAAAGGGATACAAGGACCAACTAAAAGAGTCCCCAATGCCAACACTAGAACAATCTGAGTAGCAAAATTAAGTAGTATTAGGGGCTTCCCTGGTGGCGCAGTGATTGAGAGTCCGCCTGCCGATGCAGGGGACACGGGTTCGTGCCCCGGTATGGGAAGATCCCACATGCCGCGGAGCGGCGAGGCCCATGAGCCATGGCCACTGAGCCGGCCCGCCGGAGCCTGTGCTCCACAACGGGAGAGGCCAAAACAGTGAGAGGCCCACGTACCACAAAAAAAAATAAAAATAAAAAAAAAATTAAGTAGTATTAGATTATAACCCAGAAGTATAAAATAACCATGAGTCTATATTAATATGTGTTTAGATAGATAGATAAAAATAGACAGATAGATAAATAAGGGACAACAGACAAATCTCATGAGTTGAAGTAGTCCAAATAATCTTTGTGTACACTTCACCCTCAAGGAGGAAGCGCACAACTCCCCACTCTTCAAGTGTAGGGAACTTCCTTCCAAGAAGTAACGGTAAGGAAAGAAAGAAAGAGGATAACTTTACAGTGTAGAAACCTGACCAACCCTATCTCAGCCAGGTAACCAAGGTCAGCATCAACAGTGATAAATCATTCTGACAGCATATACTGTTGATCTGATGTCATGACAATGGCACTTTAGCTCTGTGATCCTCCTCTTAAAGAGGTATAACCCCAGACTAACCATGAGAAGGACATCAGAGAAATACCAATTGAGACTCACTCTACAAAATATTTGACCAGTACTCCGCAAACTGTCAAAGTCATCAAATATAAGGAACGTCTGACAAACTGCCACAGCCGCGAGAGGCCAAAGAGGCATGACCCCAAAATGTAGTGTGGGGTGCTGGATGGGATCCTGGAGCAGGAAAAGGACAGTGGATAAAAACTGCAAAGATGGGAATCAGGTATGAACTTACAATAATGTATCCATATTGATTCACGCATTGTAATAAACATACCATAGAAATGTAAAGTGTTTGTAACGGGAAACTGGGCGTGGGTGTATGAGAACTCTCTGTACTACCATCACATTTTTTTTTCTGTAAATTTAAAGTCTTTCAAAAATAAAGTTTATTTTTAAAAATGCCTGACTAACCTTCTACGCAAGGCTAAGTTTTTTTTTAAGTTTATGGAAGGGGAGTTATTGTTCAATGGATATAAAGTTACCGTAATACAAGATGAGCAAGTTTTAGGTATCTGATGTGCAACATAGTACCTATAGTTAACAACATCGTGCTGTGCACTTAAAAATATGTTAAGTGAATTCCCTGGTGGGGCAGTGGTTAAAAATCCACCTGCCAATGCAGGGGACCCAGGTTCAATCCCTGGTCCGGGAAGATCCCACATGCCACGGAGCAACTAAGCCCATGCGCCACAACTACTGAGCCTGCGAGCCACAACTACTGAGCCCACATGCCACAACTACTGAGCCCATGCGCCTAGAGCCTGTGCTCCACAACAAGAGAAGCCACCGCAACGAGAAGCCCGCACACCGCAACAAAGAGTAGCCCCTCCTGCCGCAACTAAAGAAAGCCTGCGCACAGCAACAAAGACCCAACACAGCCAAAAAGAAAATTAAAAATGTTAAGAGGGTACATCTCATTTTAAGTGTTCTTAACCATTAAAAAATATAACGAAGAGACACAAACTCTTGGGAGGCAATGGATATGTTTACTACCTTGATTATAATGACAGTATTATGAGTGTACAGATGTTCAAACTCATCAAATTATATACATTAAATACATGCAGTTTTTTGTGTGTATCACACCTCAATAAAGCCATAAAAAAAAGGCTATAGAAGTATTTAGTTTGTTGACAAGCTACAACACCTGTAGTCTTAAAACACGTTTTCAAAATTACACTTTTCCATTTGTTTTCCAAAAGAAACAACATATTCCGTTTCATTTTGAGGGGCTCTTAGAGATTTGCTTTTCCACCTGATAAAAAGAAACTGGGGTCAGCTGTGACACTGCGCGGGGCCTTTCTAGAGGCTCACAGGAGAAAAAGAAGAGTTACTTGCAAAGATTACAAATTGGAATTGAACCGTATACGGTTGTTTCTTGACTACAGTTGAGGCAGTCTGCTCAGATATACTGTAACCACTGTAATAAGGAATGCCTAATTATCACTAATAGAAATGACCTCTATTTAGAAAACATTACTATGATTCTTTTACCACAGATATTTTCATCTGATCACCTTACTGCTGCATTCTATATAGGCAAAGAATACTTTGTACTTCTTTACTACATCATTCATTTTTTATTTCTTTACTGTCATCGATTTGCCTAATGAATAAAATCGTTCAGTTTAACATTCATTGCATTGTTTGGAAAGGACTACTGAAAAACAGAAAAAGCAAGAAATTTACATATTTTTTAAATCACAGCAATATGAAGATTAATTATCCATAACGCAACTAGACATATGTAATATTTATCTTCCCAGCATCTTCTCGGAACCAGCCCTGCTTCATCCTAGAGAAATTCTGCTTAGTCCGTGTGTTTGGGTACAGATGTCCCTCCGCCTGGAGCCCAGGAATGGGCATGTGACCCTGGCCTAACTGATCTGAGCATTCTCCCCCATGGTCACCTCTGACTGGTTTAGAGAACAGGTGACAGGAACAACTGTTAAGTTATCAGAAGAAGTGCTTGCTCTTTCTCTGAGAATATAAATGTCTTTACGATAGAGGCAACCAGCAGCCATGCAGTTACCACACTTGAACCGTCTGAGAATAAAGCAAGCAGAAGCGACAAACCTGAAAAGTAAATAGAGAAAGTGAGCACTAGTGACATAATTTAAACTGCTGCATGGGGCAGGACTTAAAAACAGCTTCACCTCTTGGATGGACCCATTCCGTAAGCCAATAAACCATAAACCTGTTTTTGATTAAGCAAGTTTGAGGTGGTGTATCAGTTAAGATTGGGTTTAGCTGCAAGTGTCAGCAAACTTAAAAGGACAGTGGCTTAGACATGACTGCAATTTCTATCTCTAGCATTCAGAATGCAGAGTCAAGGGCTGGTATGGAAGTTCTGCTCCCCCAAGTCTTACAGAACCATGCACATTCTAGCTCACGGCATCACCATTCCTAGAGTCAGACCCCCTCTCATGAGTTTAATCCTACAGTTAGACCTCCTGCCATTGCGTCACATGTCACACACAGAAAGGAAGAAGGGAGGAAGATGTGAGGTAAAGGGAATGCACTAGGTGGCTTTACAGGTGGGCTCGTGGCAGCCACTTACAGTAAGTTCTTACTGGCTGGAACTTACTCGGCCGCATTTAGAGGCTAGAAAATGTCAGTCACCTTTCTTCTGGGCAGCCACGCACACAAGTAAAAATTCTATTGTCACAGAAGAAGTTAAGAACAGAGATTTTGGGACAATCAGTCCCTGCCAATCTGGGTGTCTACAATTTCCAACTAAGGCAACTTATACAAATCATATACTACGTAATAGGTGTTCTTTCAATGACTGTAATTTAAAAGCAAGAAACTTTAAGGCATTAAATCACTGCAGTACTTACATTTTGGGAATCCCACACAACAATGACACATTTAGAATCCAACAATATGAGCATCTAATTTCACATTTTAGAAAATCAAAATTTTGAGAGTAGAGCTTTATCATGTGACCCAAGTTGTTAACATAAGGATACAAATTCAATTAGGAATTAACACTACAATATATAAAGAAATTCTACAAAGAAAAAGACAAGAGACTCAACAGAAAAATCTGCTAAAACATATGGATACATGATTGACAGAAAGGGAAACAAAAATGGCCAACAAGAATATGACTTTGGGATTAAGAGCAGACTGATCATACACACTGACTTTCACTCTCTCCTCTACTCAAATAAAATGAGAGGTAATAGATTTTTCTTTTGGCATAGAATGTGAGATGAGTCAATCACAGCAAAAAAAAATTTTTGGAAAGGCAAAAAGCAGATGGAAGAAAGGTAAATGATTTAGCAGACCCTAGAAAGCTGAATGAAGCCAAGCCAATTGTGAGGAAAACTGAGAAGCAATCTTACTTACCCGACAAAACCTTCCAGGATCTGGGAGGCTGTCAGCTGCACTTGACTCTAGAAAAGGGGGTAAAATTCAGCTATATCAAGGGAAACTGGCCGAGAATCCCTCTAAGAATTATTTAGATCTCCAGATGCCCTACCTTATTGAACACAGATGACCGCCCTCTCCAATCCTAGAAGACCGGTGGTTCACTCTCGGGAGAGAGGAAAACATGGGGCTTCTACTAGGAGTCCAGGGACACCATGTGAGTGAGGGAATCATACGGAGAACAGAGTACAGGGGGAGCAGACTGCTGAGGTGTCATGTCCAGTTTTCTTCCCAGTCAGGTTGCAAATGGCTGCCTGGCCTATACCTGTAGGCAGGAGTCTGGAAGCTCTTTCTTTGAGAACCTAATTGGTCCTAGAATCAAGCCTACAGATATTCCCTGCCATTTGGGGCTCCACAAGTAGTAGCCCAGGGAGGCGACTCTGCTGAGAAGCCCACATTCCAGTACAGAGCTTACAGGAAGCTGCTGAGTGCTCCAACCAGAGATTACAGTGATTATAAATGCATTCAAAAAACAAGAGGACATCATTAACAAAGGATTACTATAAGAACAAGTGATTTTTAGAAGTTAAAAATGTGACGGTAAAAAAATGCAATAAAAGGATGGGAAGATGATAATGACATGCTCTTTCAGAAGCAGAACTGAACACAAAGGAGGAGTAAAACAATAACTGGAATTGAAGAAAATTGGAATTGAAGTCCAGGATGTGCAACGTGGGAATATGGGAGTTAAAGAGAAAACAGAAAATGGAGATGAGGACGGCATCAAACAAACACAACCGTCCTGCTCCCCAAACTCTGGTTGCCTGAACTGAATAGATAATGAAAATAAATTTTGAGGTAGTACTCTCTGGAGGAAACACTATTCCTGGATCCTCTGACACGTTCCGCTCTGGTTGCTTGCTATGTGAACTCAATAAATGAATCAATTTGGATAACAAGGGATTTCTGCATTTGAAAAAAGAAATTTCCCTAAAACAAGGGTTTAAAAGTTGACAGAACTATAAAACCAGCTGCAAATGATAGAAACTGCAAAATTTGATGAAAACCGATCACACAGAGGCACATCATTGAGAAATTCAGAACACTTGCAACAGGAAGACACTTCTACAAGATTCCAGAGAGAGAGAGAGAAAAAGCAAGGGGGGCGGGGGGGAGGAAAGGTCATCAACAAAAGTACTGGGAATCATGATGGCATCCAAACAGAAGCTGGAGTGGAGGAATGCCTTCAAAATCCCAAAGGAAAATCATGTCCAACCCTGAATTCCAGACCGAACCACACTGTCAATGAAATATAAAAGTAAAGGTATGTTAGGTGTCAAAAATTTACATCTCCTACAAGGACCCTTCTCAGGAAGGAAGAGATGCACAGCAAAGAAGGAGGTAAACAAAGGAGGAGGAACCATGAGATAAGGGAATAGAGGGCTCAAGAGAGAGGAAAGAACTGACAGCTATGGGGCCCCAGGACTAGAGCTGTGCACGAGGCAGGGCAGCACCATAGGCCCCAAGAAGAAGGATCTGACATAACACCCCAGGAATCTAAACGCACAGAGAGGAGAATCAGACAACTTGGGGATTGGAGCAATGATAAGAATATTCAAAACTCGGTAAACAAACAAACAATCAGACAAAATTTATAAGAAAGGAAGAGTAAACGCTGAGCACAGTGTCTCCAAAGGTTTAATTACGTAAACACTTAATATGGATTGAACCAAAGCCTACACAACTACACTGGAGAGACAGCAAAGCTGTGGGTTTGGTGGGGGCAGGCAGGGGTGTGTGGAGAGGAAAAGGGCTCAATCCTGTATTACACACTGGGAAGTCGGCAGGTAAGGGCGAGCACTAAGGGAAACAAAGAGTAGTTCCTCAGAGGACAGAAAAACAGGGTGAAGAAAACAAAGACTTGCTGCTGCTTCTTACCCAGCTGTGTTGGTCAATTTGACTGTTTAAGCTATGTGTAAACAAAATTTTAATGAAAACTAAGAAACAAAATGAGGATCCCGGACAGATGTGGGAGGGCGTTCCACGTGGAGTAATGCACAGTGAGGAGACCCTACCATGTGTCAGGGGTCATGGGGGACTGTAGGAGCCGAGACTAAGAAAACACCATGGACCAACCACACCGTGATGGTGAGGCCAGATGGGGGCGGGCAATTCACAGAAGAAGAGCTGACCTCGTACACAGAGGATGTAAAGCCATTAAGAGATTTGGGGTAGAAGATCCATGTGACACATTTAGGGGGATGAATCTGGTAGTGCTGAGCAAGGGGCACTGGGGAATGAGAGGCAGAGGGGCCAGTTAGAACGATACTTCAACAGTCCAAGAAGAGTTAATGAGCATGAGTTTCCATAAAAAGGCAAAGGATAGTATAATGAGGGAGAGAGAGTAGGAGAGAGGTTAAAACTCACTAGAAATCAAGGAAATACACATCAGAACAACCACCTATTACTTCATATCTATCAGAATGGTGTAGAATGAGAAAGGAGAATAATATCAAGTTTTTGCAGTGATTTGGAACAAGGGAAAATTTGACACACAGCTGGTGCATGTTTAAACTCGTAGAGCCATTATGGAAAAAATAAAATAAAAATATGGCAGTCATTAGTGAAATTAAGTATGTTTAAGCCCTATCTGATCACTCGTCTTAAAGATACATGTTTGGAAACGTTGAAGGCAACACTGTAGTAATGGGAGTTGAAGGCATGGAGGTATACACTAGGGAATGGAAAAGTAAAATATAATAGGTGAATGTTACAGAATACTATGCAGAAGTAAGAACTGATACCAAAGTAGATATAACTTAAAAATACAGTGTTAGGTGAGAACCATAAAAAAGAGAAATGAGTTTTATAACAAAGAACCATGTATGAAAATCAACCACACACACTTACAAACACCACTGACAACTCTGCAAGGACTCCTGCACATCTAGGGACATAAGCCACATCGGAATGTGTGCTTGGCTGGTTGTGAGAAGCAGGGCGTGACCAGGGGAAGAGGAGTGAAAGAGGGCGTCAAAGACAAAGGAAGTGAAATGACTGAAACAGGAGAGGAGTCTTCCAGGTAGCAATAAGGGAGGTAAAGTACAACGGACTCAACTGTCTACAGCAGAGGATCAAAAACACCATCACTGCTCAACACTAAACCCCACCCCCAAAGAAAGACAGACAGAATTGGGATGAAGTAGAGAGAAATATAAGTGCTGTCAAGTACAAAAAAAAAAGAGGATTTAGAATCAGAAGACATGGATTTCAAGTCTGGCTCCCAAATCTTCTAGGTATATGACCTAAAATAAATATTTTACCTTCTATGCCTCATTTTCCTTATGCATAAAAAAGGAAGATACTGTAACTTCTGCTTAGAGTAACTGTGAGAATTAAACTAGAAAATTTTCTATAAATGTCAGGTTGCTTTTAAGCCCAGAAACTGGAAGACAGTCCAAATTTAAAGTGGCCCTTATGTGGCATCACAAATGTGGCATACAGTGTGTCGATCTCTGGGATACGATGCCATAGACAAACAGTCTCGTGGTACCCATCTGCTGCCCAGTAGATAATTCTGAGAATTACAGTTTTGAATCAATTGTTGTGTTTTTTTGTAAGTTTTCTACTGGTCCCCACCTTGAGAAGACTACTTCTACTGAAAATAAGTTTTCTGACACTCCATGGAAAGGAAATCACAAAGGGTCCATTTATCAAAGCTGAGAATCACATTAATAGCCAAGGAAGCAGGCTACCTACCCCGCCCAACATCACACCCCATCATCTTGGCCTGGATCACAGCGCACACAATTCAAATGGGAGAATTCTTTCCCCGAAGCAAGTTTCCATTATATTTCAGTTCCCTAAATTTTAAAGGCAGTGTCCCTTGGACATGAGTAGGCCACTCACAGCCATGAGTAAAGAATCAAGAAGAATCAAACATAATCCCTTCTAGAAAATGTCACCCTTCCTGGTGTCTGTCCTTTTCTCCCATTGCCACAGCTGAGAGGAAAAGCTGCAGGGCAACTAGCCTCCTCTCCCTTGCATATAATCTGCTCATTTCTTCCTCAAATTTCCAAAACACTCCACTCCTCAGCTGCTAGGCCTCTCTTCATCATCTCTGCCAATTAACACCTTGCTCTCCCTCTAAAATCTTTGCAGTCTTCCCAGCTGCCCTGTGCTCTCCCATCCACCACAGTCATACCAGCAATAATTTTAAAAGCACATGCATATTAACTTACACCTCATCAGTAGAAAGCCATTGTTTCAGGAAGCTCTATTATCTAGATTTTTTTTTGTCCATATGTTTACAATGAGCATCTTCAGATACTTGCTATTATAAACTGAAATATCCAAAATAATTAAGGATGAACTATGTATCAAAGTAGGTTATTATCTAACCTAATTCTATTAAATATAATATTTATAGAGAAAAATCTCATTTGCCATTTGTGGTGAAAAACTGTATTCCAAAGCAAGAGAGTGGCATGGACATATATACACTACAAAACGTAAAATAGATAGCTAGTGGGAAGCAGCCGCATAGCACAGGGAGATCAGCTCAGTGCTTTGTGACCGCCTGAAGGGGTGGGATAGGGAGGGTGGGAGGGAGGGAGACGCAAGAGGGAAGAGATATGGGGACATATGTATATGTATAACTGATTCACTTTGTTATAAAGCAGAAACTAACACACCATTGTAAAGCAATTATACTCTAATAAAGATGTAAAAAAAAACACATTGTATAAAATTTTTTAAAATTAAAAAGAAATATATGTAAAAAAAAAAAACCTGTATTCCAAACAGAATTTATACTTAATACATATTCCTTATAATAGAACTTCCAACTTCCCATGAAACTGCAAGAATCATGATGGCAAGAAATACCACTTTCAACAGTACCATTACTACTATTAATGAATGATAGTAATATAATAATAAACAGTAAGGATTACCATGTGTCAGGCACCATATTAAGTCCTTTCCATGTATTAATTCATTTAACACTCAGCAACCCTGTGAGATAGAGTTAACTTCCCTGTTTCATAGAGGAGGAAAGCAGCATAGAGAGAAGGTAAAGACTGGCCAAAGACACAAGCCGTGGAGCAGGATGAAAAGCCAAGCAGTCAGAGGCTAGCGCTGTTCACCATTCAACACACTGCCCTCACTGGCTTCAAAACAGCCAGAACACGGCTTCCCTGGTGGCGCAGTGGTTGAGAGTCCGCCTGCCGATGCAGGGGACGCGGGTTCGTGCCCCGGTCCGGGAAGATCCCACATACTGCGGAGGGGCTCGGCCCGTGAGCCATGGCCGCTGAGCCTGCGCGTCCGGAGCCTGTGCTCCGCAACGGGAGAGGCCACAACAGTGAGAGACCCGCATACCGCAAAAGAAATATATAAGCAGTGGAGCTTCCCTACGTGGGTACTGGACTTCACACACTGCAGATGTTCAGTAAGTATAGAATGAATGTGTGAAAACTTAAATTATTGCATGAACCTCTCTGGATGAGAAAATGTGCTAAAAGGATTGCTTTAAAATTATATCATTACATTGTCGAGAAGGAAGATGAAGTGGAGGAAAAGCAGAAAATCTTTTGCCATATCACTGTGACTCTTCAGAAGGGTAAATGAGACTAGAGACTCATATTCACTGACAAACGAGAGAACAAACTCATTTTGTGGGACTAGTGACTACAGAGTATTTTTAGGAACATTTCAAGGCTTATTAGTTCTGGGGTGGGGTGGGGTGTGATGAATTGGGAGATTGGGATTGGCATATATACACTAATGTGTATAAAATAGATAACTAATAAGAACCTGCTGTATAAAATAATTAAAATAAAATTCAAAACTTCCAAAAAAAAAAGTAATTTAACTTATACTTTCTTATATGATATCCCAACCCCAGTAAACTTTTCCATGTATTCCATCATATAAAATAGGATTAAGATATGTTAAATTTAAAGCTGCTCCTATCTTCAACATGTATTTCAGACAACTCGCAGCATCAAAATTCTTAGACCCAAGGGGGTTAAAAACCAAACACAGAAAGCTCATCCTTAACTCCAAAGACTTACAACCACCAGGCTAGGCAAAAGAGCTAGGACAATTCATAAAAAGAAGTCAAAGCAACTAACTCAGAGTGATCATTTAAACTTCCAGACGCTTTAGCCAGGAATAATTTATACATGATACAGAATACAAAAAAAAAAAACAAAATAAGTTGAGGGCCTCATTGTCAGGAGCTGGAGTTTCTTCATCAGCAACTTTAGTGCCACAGAGACTCAGCTCACGGAGGTCTGCATCAGCTCCCTTGCAGGGGCCAAGTCCAAGGCCTGACACGGGGGGAGGAGCAAGCAGGGAAGGGCAGGGAAAGGCAGGGAAGTGGACACTTGGTTTCAAGATGACAGAACACAAGGGAACTCTGGGGCTGGCAAACTGAAATGACTCATTTTACAAATGAGAAAATACCTCATGACTTACCCAGCAGCACAGAGCTAATGCGAGACAACTTCAAGATCAGAGCCCAGGGCCATTCTCGCGGCTGTGCCGCCTCACTGTTCATGGAATTTTTTGGTGTTCTGAACATAGTAGAGGGCCTGCATATTTTACCGACTACATTAACTCAGGGGCTTTCATTTTCTGGACACTGTCCAGTACTTTCCATTCTTGACAGAACTGCTTGTTCCTCATTTGCCAAAGTAAAAACAAAAGGAATGCACGAGGACCTACTGCACAGCACAGGAAACTCTACTCAACACTTTAATAACCTATATGGGAAAAGAATCTAAAAAAGAATAGATATATGCATACGTAGAAGTGAATCACTTTGCTGTTCACCTGAAACTAACACAACACTGTAAATCAACTATACTGCAATAGAAAGTAAAAAAATTTTAAATAAAAAAGCAAAAGGAACATGCCTATTATCTTATTAGGAAAAATGACTCACGAGCTTAAACATCTTCAATGCACCACTGTCCTAATTAAAAATTAGTGAGCAAAGATTGACTTTAAAGAAAATAATAAAAATCCATTATACTGTACTTTGTATTGACGCATGAACTCTACTCCAAAGCATCATGACATCCCTATAAAAAAAAAGTGGGGAAAAATTATAATACTTAAAATCTTATGGGCAGGGAAAGAGAAGTTAAATTTCTTGCTCAAGGGCATCTAGCAGGATGGATAACACTGAACAAAACTTCTCATGCCCCAGGAAAGTAACCATTGATGACAATACTAAATATTTAAAAAGCACCAGATGCTGGAAAAACTGGACAGCTACAGGTAAAAGAATGAAATTAGAACACTTCCTAACACCATACACAAAAATAAACTCAAAATGGATTAAAGACCTAAATGTAAGGCCAGACACTATAAAACTCTTAGAGGAAAACATAGGCAGAACACTCTATGACATAAATCACAGCAAGATCCTTTTTGACCCACCTCTGAAAGGAATGGAAATAAAAACAAAAATAAACAAATGGGACCTAGTGAAACTTAAAAGCTTTTGCACAGCAAAGGAAACCATAAACAAGACAAAAAGAAAGCCCTCAGAATGGGAGAAAATATTTGCAAATGAAGCAACTGACAAAGGATTAATCTCCAAAATTTACAAGCAGCTCATGCAGCTCAATATCAAAAAAACAAACAACCCAATCCAAAAATGGGCAGAAGACCTAAATAGACATTTCTCCAAAGAAGTTATACAGATTGCCAACAAACACATGAAAGGATGCTCAACATCACTAATCATTAGAGAAATGCAAATCAAAACTACGATGAGGTTATCACCTCACACCAGTCAGAACGGCCATCATCAAAATATCTACAAACGGGGCTTCCCTGGTGGTGCAGTGGTTGAGAGTCCACCTGCCAATGTAGGGGACACGGGTTCATGCCCCGGTCCAGGAAGATCCCACATGCCACGGAGCGGCGTGAGCCATGGCCTCTGAGCCTGTGCGTCCAGAGCCTGTGCTCCACAACGGGAGAGGCCACAACAGTGAGAGGCCCACATACCGCAAAAAAAATAATAAAATAAATATCTACAAACAATAAATGCTGGAGAGGGTGTGGAGAAAAGGGAACCCTCTCGCACTGTTGGTAGGAATGTAAATTGATATAGCCACTATGGAGAACAGTATGGATGTTCCTTAAAAAACTAAAAATAGAACTACCATACGACCCAGCAATCCCACTACTGGGCACACACCCTGAGAAAATCATAATTCAAAAAGAGTCATGTACCACAATGTTCACTGCAGCTCTATTTACAATAGCCAGGACATGTCAACAACCTAAGTGTCCATCAACAGATGAATGGATAAAGATGTGGCACATATATACAATGGAATATTATTCAGCCATAAAAAGGAATGAAATTGAGTTATTTTTAGTGAAGTGGATGGACCTAGAGTCTGTCATACAGAGTGAAGTAAGTCAGAAAGAGAAAAACAAATACCGTATGCTAACACATATATATGGAATCTAAGAGAAAAAAAATGTTTCTGAAGAACCTATGGGCAGGACAGGAATAAAGATGCAGACATAAGAGAATGGACTTGAGGACATGGGGTGGGGGGAAGGGTAAGCTGGGACGAGGTGAGAGAGTGGCATGGACATATATACACTACCAAATGTAAAATAGCTAGTGGGAAGCAGTCGCATAGCACAGGGAGATCAGCTCGATGCTTTGTGTCCACCAAGAGAGGTGGGATAGGAGGGTGGGAGGGAGACACAAGAGGGAGGGTATATGGGAATATATGTATACGTATAGCTGATTCGCTTTGTTATACAGCAGAAACTAATACACCATTGTAAAGCAATTATACTCCAATAAAGATGTTTAAAATAATAATAATAAATTAAAAATTAGAAAAAAAATAAAAATCACCAGGAAAGTCATGTCAAGAGAAACTACCAAAGAAAAGTTAACTGCAAGTTTTAGTAAGTCAAATCCTGCCCCTTACTCTCTCACCAAAATGCGTTGCAGTCTTAGCATCAAGCAAGTTGGAAATTTAGACTTCTGCTTCTCAAATCCATTCCATTCACTTAACTGACTTTAAAAAGAAAAACCCTGGCTGCAAAGCAATTTATTAGAAGAAAAGAATACACGATGCTTGTGCTAATGGGCCACAATAACAAATCAATGCAAGGCATTTACTTTGCCATTAAAGTATCTGAGGATACTTGTAAATTTTACTTTCTTGGTTCTTAACAAGATGTAACAGAAAGCAACAAGGCTTGCTGCCCCAGTTAACTGTGGTTCTACACCACTGTGCACATATGATGCTCATCTCCAGAGCTCGAAAACAAACTGTAGGCACAATCAAGATTCTTTAACCTACTTCCCATGGTAATATTACAAGGTCCTTCAGCCTTTGCGCAGGTCTTAACTTCTTTGCAGGCAGAGCCCACTGTGGCCCAGCACATGAAACAGTCAAGATGCATCCAAAGAGGGGTTTTCATTTAATGTAGGAGGGTATGGATAAGCAACCGTGACAGAAGAAAAACAACAGCATCAATCCACCCCAAACACAGTTGTTCCAGGCAGCAGGCGGCCAGGAAGCAAGGGCTATAAAGCACCAAGCCCAGGACCAGGATAAATGGCGGCACGGTAAGGCCCAGGAATGAGTCCAATGTGCAGCTGGCAAAGCAGGCATGAATAACAATAGCCAAAACCACCACCCCAAGAGCAACAGTGGATTGTACAGATGGGCAAGGAAGGCAGAGGACACAGAGACAGGAAGCATCAAGCGTGAGTGGGGCCCAACCACTTTAAAAGCTATTCTCAACCCACCGCAGGGAAGATGGGCATGCTTGGGACCACGGATACAGATGATGGGCATGCTTGGGACCACAGATACAGACAATGGACATGCTTGGGACCATGGATACAGACAAATGGAACACCTGCCTGAAGAGTGGGAAGGAAGAGGAAAGGGGCAAGCAGTTCCCACCCAGAGAAGATGTCTTTAACAGGAGTTAAGAGGTGTGGGAAGTATGGGAGAGGACGGAAAAGAGAGAGATGGAGGGGAAAACGGAGAAAAGAATGGAGCCCAAGCTAGGATTTGAAGTGAAAACCATGGACCGTATTGAGGGTACACACCAGGGCATCAGTTATGCAACATACATGTAACCCAAATTTCACTGACTGTCACTTCTTTCTGAAGCATCTGTTAGGGGATATTTTTTTCCTGTATGTTTGTTGGTAGTTTTTTAAGGCCTGCTTTTATTGCTCACTTGTCATTCTACTTACAGTAAAGATTAATAACACTGCATATGGTGTGTGATGAATAAGAAATCCAACTTATATGGCACTAGGTATAAAATTATGCAGTATATCCCTTTGAGCGTATAAGAATCCCACTTAACATGAAGAGTTTCCTATGCAGAGAAAAGAAGTGAAACTTATTTGTGTATTTGTCATGCTTTGGTCTGCAAATAGGCTCAGAAAAGTAATCTGTGAAAATGAAAACTGTGTTACCCGACGATACTGTCAAACTGAAAAACGTTTTTTAAAGTTACAGTAAACTTCAACTCATCCAAAATCTACTCAACCAAAAAGCCAAGATTAACATAATTTGTTTTGGCTTTAATTCTACATGTAAAAGAGGACTGGAAAAATAAAAGCCATGTCTGCCTTCTTTGGGAGGGAAGGGGGATGAAATTCAACTCAGTGGGAAAAAATCTGCCTACTTCCCCTTTCATTGTGAGGCCTCTAAGAGAAAGGGGAAAGCAAAGATTTGGAGTTAGAAATTATTAATGATTCTTTAGATAAGCAAAAGGAGATTCAGAACTGGGCACCAGGGTCAGGGAAAGTTGTAGTGCTCTGCATAACATAAGAGCTCAGAATTATTTTTTCAACTTACTGGGAGCCATTAAGGCGCGAGAGGAGGGTCAAGGTGAACGATGGGTGGCCAGGCACAAGTTGTTGGATCCTGACAAGGGAACTTATAAAATATGGTCTAGTATTCAATTCCAAGCTTTTTTTTGTTTCTGGAGGTCTAACTTTTCAGTTTCCCTTATCTTCATAAAGTTAATTCTACATGGTCTTCTGATAAAAAGGAAAAAGCAAGGACAAGGGGTAGAGTGCTTGTGTGAAGAGGTACAAAGTGCAACAGGATAGCAGGTTCGAGACAGTGAGACAGAGACAGGCTGGGGCCAGCTGTCCCTAGCCTCTGCCCAGCCCCAGAGCCCGGGAGGGAGCTCTGACCTCCTCCCGTCGCTTTTGAAAAGGGTCCAACTAAATTCACTGGACTCTCAAAGAATAGGTTACAGTAGGTTTTCTACTCCGAGGAGACAGATTTAAAGCAATCAAAATGGTAGCTACTATAGGATGCCTTTTAAAACCAGAGCACTCTGTTAGTATAAGTAGAATTGGCTGTCAATGAAAAAGAAAATTTTCAAGATATGTATCTATGAGTTGCCTCCATCTCTTAAACAAGAATAACAAACTACTTTTCCTGTCAGCTAGTCATGGACATGCAGGGGAGGCGAGTTAAACTGCTGGCCACAAAGTGCAACTTAATTTAACAGCTTTAAAAGAAAATGTATTCTCTCCTTTAAAAATGGGTATAGAATTCAAAAATCATTAGAGACAGCAACTCTTAAAAGTTGTTTTTGTCATACATAAGAGAAATGAGGAAAGACAAAACAACAGAAAAATAAAATGAGGAAAAATAAAATAAAATACAAAGGGAGAAAAATAAGATGAAGGGTACAAAGGAAGGAAGCCAAGAAAGTACAGTGAGGAGAAGAATCGGATGAAGAGAGAGATGGAGACACAGGGGGAGAGAAAAACAAAAAGTGAAACAGAGTTAATGCAACCGCTTCTTCACAAGTTTCTCAGAGCCTCAGTTTTCTCATCCATAGAACAGGTACAAAGAAATCTCTCTCATAACTTTACCACCATCATTTAAATAATATATGCAAAAATCACATATAAAAATGCATACCCATATACAGTCATGAGTAAGAAGTGGAAGCAAAAAAGAGGAGATCTTAATATATAAAATGACCGTGAATGGGACCTGCCATTGTGAACTTGGGGGTGTTCCTACAACCTACTCCGAAATGTTCACTGACCTCTATTCACAGGTTTTAATGTCTTGAACTTGATTACTGATAGAGCATTCATTTCAGCCCACCAGAAAGAAAATTATTTTCCAGTATACAGGGGTGAGGGCAAATGTAGACCTTGGTCCCTCGTGGGGTCCAATACTCAGATGGAAATGAAACTGAATCCCTCAAACGAGGGCCTTGAGGTACTGTAGAACAAAATAACATTATTAGTCATCTTCCGCACAGGCCAGATTTATTTTGCTCCTTCTACATACCAGACACCACACTAAGGCATTTCAGATCTGTTCTTTCAAAATGTCACAACAATCCTTTTCGGTAGGTTCTTTTATTAAGTTCATCTTACAAATGAGGGAACTGAGGCCCCAAATATAAGTCACTTGCCCAAGGTCCCAGCAATAAGGGGGAAGTTAGATTCCAAGCCTGGCTTTTCAAAACTATATCAAATTTCGTGGCTCTCAAGTTCCTTCTAAGTACCAGAGAAAGAATAAATTATAGCCAGGAGAGCTTTAATATAAGCATGTTACAGTTTTCCTTAATTTTCCACCCAAATAGCAAGTCTAATATTGAACATAAAGTAACCCTCAATTAGACTCATTCATCTAATTTCCATTAATACTTCCTAGATTACGAGATTTCAGGCAAGGAAGACACTTGGGGGTCCGAGTTTCTTCACCTGTAATTGAAAATGTTCCAAAGGATGGCCCCAATTCTATCAAATAATAGAAAATTACTCTGCAAACCCTCCTCGACCTTCCCAGAAGTTCTAAGGCAATAAGGAAACACCCACCTAAACAAAGGTTTCATTAACTTCGAATTCGTAAAGTATTGTAGAAATCCAGGCCATGCACCATCATCCTTGACTTACATGAGAGCTCTGCTAAGCTGTTACCCGTTACTGAATAAGAAATGTAAGGATTGTGCTTTTTAATTTAAAAAATTAAGAAGTAAACAAGAGCTCTGTGAGCTTTAGTAGTATATAAACACCTATACCGAACACTTTGGCTTTTTCTTTTTTCCTTGCACTAGGGCTTGCTATTCAGAATGAAAATGCCAGCAAAACCTTCCTCACTTGCCTGAGACTGTGGTTACCCTACTTCTAATAAACAAGGCAGCTTTCTGTCTCTGACGTCCCATTGCTCAACAGGGTTGAATCATGGCAGCTTGCACAGCCATGACCCCTGAGTGCACTCATGCTAAAGAGTGTCTGCTTTGATTCACTCCTATTGTAGGAAACTACTTATCAGAGGACACCTCTTGCTTTCTGAATTGAAAATACTTGCATCACTGAAGCTGAAAAGGAGCGAATTTCTCACGCTCAGGCTTAGTATCTCATTATCTCTAAATTTATCTCCATTTGGTTGATGTCCCTGGACTTTTTCTAAGTCTCTGAAGAGCTAGAGCTCCGTGTACACTTTTAGATCATTTCGGAAGTGGTTACAACAGCATCCGGTAGATGATTCTCTAATCAAATATTCATTTATGCTTTTCTGAAGGATCTTTAGAGACAGAGCCCACAAGGCAGAGTTCAGAATTCAAAAATTTAAATGCAGTTCAGGTTACAGAAAAAAACTGTTTCCAAGTGATAGATCTTTCTCTTAAGCGTTTAAGAAATACAACTGAACAGTATTTTCTCCCACATTGGGGCTGTTCTGGGGTCATTTACTGTCCAGCATAGTATCCAACTTGTTTTCAATATGCTGATAAATTATACATGATGCACGTCCCACTTCCTTTACTTTGCTCATAATCTCCTACAGGACTGTGCCAGCAAAAAGGGCAGCCTTTGCATTTCTGACCTTTTTGAGAAAGAAAGAAGGTGGGGGGGAGAGAGGGAGAGAGGCAGAGAGAGAGAGAGAGAGAGAAAGAGAAAGACAAAAAGAGAGAGAAAGAAGGAAGGAAGGAAGGAAGGAAGAAAGGAAGGAAGGAAGGAGGGAGGGAGGGAGGGAGGGAGAGGAAAAGGAATCTGTCTTGCTGCTCTATAAACAAAAGATTTCATCTCCAGCACCATCTTCCTTACCCAGGGCCACCTATTCTTTTGGACAATCCTGGCACCTTGATATTGAGACATCCCTTCAGATAACCTGGAAAGGCTAGAAAACGCTCCCCGTCCTTCTGCCTGGGCTGTTACACAAGCCCTCATGCTTCCTGGAGATGTCGGATGCTGTCAGTCAGCAGGGAAATTTTCTGCTTCTGAAAACCTCTCTCTCAGAGCTTCCTCTATGCAACACCTCCAGCTGCCTTGGAGCACCATGTCAGTGCATGAAAATAGCTCTGGTCTGATGACTTCACTAATTCTCACAAACAGGCCAGTTGGCAGAACTCACATGCAGTCTGCTCCTGAGGGGAAGGCAGTGTTTCTTTCCCCACCACCCCCTAATATGAATATTTAGTTTCATTTTGACTCTGGAAGAAGTCTTCTTGCTGAGGTTAGAGTCAGCACACACCTAACGCCAGAATTTCAAAATGCTGGAAGGAGGCCTAAAGGAAAAGAGCTCACCGATAGCCAATATGAGACATCCAGAGGCTATTAGTATTTTTTATGCTAAACTTTAAGAACATCAAAACTGCTTGGGAAACCAACCTTATATAACATGTTCTCATTTCATTCATTTCAGGGCCAAATCGCTTCCTGAAGAACATCTGCAATAGCTAATAATGACCCACATTTTTTAAAGTCCGATTTCTCATGTTTACTCCTTTTCTACAAATAAGAAGGCTGACAAGGTATCAAAGTAAGAATTAATTACCACTACACCTAATCAGCCAAAGCTGACTAAGGGCCTCTAAAGGCATTTTTTGCCATCACAGCAAGCTTTAGTGATGAATGCTCAAATGGATCTTGAAATTAAAAAAAAAAAAAAAGTACAAGGCATTTCATGCAATGAAAAAGGTGTTCTTTTGTATTAGGTTACCAAATTTTCTTTTATTGTTTATAATTTTCCCTTATAGAGTTTTTCACTTCCCTTTGCAGTAAGAGAATATTCTAAGAGAAAAGTAGGACTGTCTGACATTCCGGTACCATAACTCAGTGCTATGTCCGCACTGAACTTGGATTCCAAAAGACAGCATTTATATTAACTGCTTCAGTGCCCTATAGACACAAGATTTATGCCCAGAGGAAAGCTCCCATATGACTCTATGGACACAGAGCTACTTAAATCAGTGGTTCACTGATTTAAGATGGTTCCTCTAAAAGGGGTGCAATAACTGTTCCCAAAAGAGAGAAAAGCAGTAACATTCTACTCCCACCATCCCTCAATTCCGCACCCTGTCTGTCACAGTTACCAAGAGCATCTAAACAGTACTGCCATCTTGCAACCATGATGGTAGGAAACCACCCTTCTCCACCATCTCCAAGCAAAGCATTGCAAAGGAATCTTGAGAAAACACATGGGCACGTAGATAACAATGAATTATTTAAATGTATTTTATCATATAATTTGTTCATTCCATAAATGTATGCTGAGTATGTAGCATGTGGCAAGGGCTATCTATGTACTGCCTACAAAGATGAATACTGCCTTCAAGGCTTTCACTCACTCAATCCTTTTAGTTAGGTATTAAATGGCCAGGTAGCCTTAACAAGATGAGACAGATTGCTGCAACATTTTCTTTATGTTAATGCAAGGATTTAGAAAATGCGGTTTTGACAATACATCCAAGGAAGTGTTGGATTCCCTTAATTATAAAACCAGGGGCCATTTGGGGCATAGTTCAGAAAAATAACCGTGAAATTAGGGTTACCATGTCTCTCTCCCACAGAAGCTGATAAACAAAGATACAGCAGAGATTCTGAATGCAGAAGGGTCAGTTATGAGTGTCATTACAGATAGAATAACTCACACAGTGATGGAACAGGCTCAGTAGTTTCAGACAGCGACTGCGCTAACCATCACATTTTAGAACCATAAAAGACTGCAGTTAGGTCTAGTAAAAATCTCGCCTACATCGTGCCTGGAAAGGTTGTGTGATTCACAGTCACGCAGGTGTTATCATTTTGGAATCATCATAAATTTTATTGATCCTGTGTTTTTCCAACTATACTACTCTGATTCTCCCACACACACTTACTTTACACTACTATGTGTCTGAATCCTGTACAAAGATACAAATGCACACATATGTATCATGCTTGCCTGCCCCTGATTCTTACACACACACATTACTCTGTGTCTGATTCACACACACACACACACACACACAATTATATCACTATGTTGGACTCATATATACACATACACACATATATATTACACTACTCTATTTGACTCTTACACATTTGATGCACATGCATACACACACACATACACATACGTGCATCAATCACACTGTTTGATCTGTACATACAACTTACTCATATGTATCATACTACTTTGTGCCATACACACATACACACCTTGATAATACTGTGTATGTTATTTATATTCACACACTTACATACTGGCATATAGAGAGACACACTAAAATTTAAAGCAGTAAACCATGTTCGTATTCAAAATACGTATTTTTCAATGTGAGAAGTTCAAATGTGAAACAGACACTCATGTTATGATTTCAAAGTTACTGTAACTGATACTATGTCGTAATTTACCTGGACCCTATTTACCTCTATAGGAGTTCCTAACTTGAAAGAAAGAGACATATCTAGGTGAATATGATGACATGGAAACTCCCTGAGCCCACACCTATCCATCTGCATGAAGGCTGTTGTTTCTTGGCTGGAGGATGAGGGTATTCGTATTGTTTGTGTTGTAGTTGTCCATCATATGGGGTAAGGAATGGATACGCACAGCAGCCAGTAACAGAGAACAGTATTATATGCACCTGCTTTAGGACAAATTCCCAGTTTCTAAGCCATAAAGCAGTGTTAGGAGTGACATGAAGGAAGTACATAATCAACATGGCTTAGGACCCCAGCTACCTGAAGGGACATTCTCCCTTCTGTTCACGGGCTGACAATCTAGAGAGCTCTGAATGATGTCTCTAGGCATACAGAATTAGGATTCTTTCTTACAAAACTTATAAGCAGCAATGATGAGGCCCTCTCAGGGATTTTAGGAAAAGAGGATGTAAGCAAGCAAGAGACCAAAATGGAGAAGACCCTTCATGGTAACCAGCAGACGGAATAACTCATCAGTACATATAAGATGTCCCTGGGCACCCAGACACAGAAGGATTAGGGGACACTTTAAAGGAGACTGGAAGTGCTACAGGAGCAGGTAGGTGCATCAACAGGAAATATGAGCTGCTGTGGATGATACGGTCCATCCACATCCACACTCTAGTAAGGCCAGTGGACACAGAGGTGATTCTGAGAAGGTGAAACTTACGTAAAGAGGAAATGGAAATGCCTGGGGGGGGGGGGTTTAGACTGTACTCTATTATTCTCAAAATGTCTACTGAAGCAGATGGTGAATATTTGGAACACTTGCTTTCTCAAGCTACTTGCTCTAATAGCCTAGCACGCTTTTCTTTATCCAAAAATAATTTTCCTTTATTATGAAATATAGCCATTTCCAACTCATATATACATTATACTGAAAGAGCCTGTACAGTCAACTATCAGGTCCTACTTTTATGATCCTTTTAGAGAACAGTCTCAGAGTTTTAAATAAGATAGTGAAAAGAAAACACCAAGAATAATGGTAATGCAATATGAGTGTACACCTCTGGGTGTCAGGCAGGAGAGTTTCACCTAACACTGAAAATCAAAGACTGGGAAGGCGTCCTGCCAAAACAGAGATTATCATACAAAGTCAGTCAGAAAGAGAAAGACAAATACCGTATGTTATCACTCATATGTGAAATCTAAAATATGACACAAATGAAATTATCTACGAAACGGAAACAGACTCAAAGACATAGAAAACAGACTTGTGGTTGCCAAGGGGGAGGAGGGAAGTTTGGGATTAGCAGATGCAAACCAGTATATATAGGATGGATAAACAACGAAGTCCTAGTGTGTAGCACAGGGAACTATATCCAATATCCTGTGATAAACTGTAATGGAAAAGAATATATATATATATATACATATATATATATATGTATAACCGTATCACTTTGCTGTAGAGCAGAAATTAACACAACATTGTAAGTCATCTATACTTCAATAAAATTTTTTTAAAAAAGCATCATCACTCCAGACTTGGAAGACAGCTATAACAGGTCACTAGCCAACTCTTAAAAATGGGGCATTATTCCTAAAAAGGAAACACGCAGCTTAAAGAAAATAAACCTAGGTACTTTGAAGACCATTTTAAAGACCTTATCCATAGCTCAAGATAAACATCTGCCAAGGATCAAAACGATTAGGCCCTGGGTAGAGGCTTAGGGTACAGGGACAGGGTCGGAGGCGACATATATAGCTAACTGCTTTTCAAAAAATGAAATGAGAGCCCTATCAAGGGATACAGGGAAACCCTCAAAGATTAGAGGGTCAAGGAAAAACTACTAATCAGGCCTGCCAAGAAAGAATTTGACAGTAACCTTACAAAGTCCTCCAAAACCAATAAAAAGAATGTTGCTTAAAAAGATAAAACCTCAGGAAGTAAAGTAAGATTTTCTGCAAAGCATGTACTTTAGATGAGAGACAGAAAGACAGAAACTGAATAACTGTTTCCTTGGTCTTTATTGGGAAAAGTATTAAGAATATTGCAAATACCAACTTATCTTTTGAAACAGATAGGCATGCAGGACTTAATCAAAGAGTCATTAGTTCGAAGGTGGGTCTAAACCTAATCATTAAACAAGATGTAACAAAAATTCGATTGGCATTATCACAGACTTAAAGATTCAAAGTGGAATTTGTAAACTGTTGGCTCAAATGTAAAATGCTAGTTAGACAGGCCAGTGGACAGAAGGATGCAGTTGCTAACAAGGATGACGAAGCAGAATTTTCAAAATGAAGGCCTTTTAAATAGTCAAGAAAACAACATGTTGAGGGACAAAACCAAACAGGAATTAATGGTAGAATACTGCTGAGCACTCATTCTACTTGAGAGCAACCAACAGACTGAAACAAACCAAAGAGCAGTTTTTAAAATTACATTTTGCTGCGGTTAAAGCAGGAGACAAATGACAGAGAAACAGACGTACAAACGTGAGAACGTCCAGGAGACAGGTGCTCACCGTGGTCTTATTTAACATTTTTATAAATGACGTAGAGAGAGTGCACACGAAAGCAGGCACGTTTCTATCCAGCTCTCTTAGTTACCAAAATGCCAAGTAACAAAGATAACATCTTTTAAGCATCAATCTGACAAACATGGTAGAATGCTTTTAACCAACTTCCACTTAACCAACTGTCCAGATGAACCAATGATCTCCACTCCCTTTGTAAATCATATTGACTGATGCACCTGGAATGCTCCCAACCAGAAGCCTCCTTCCTGAGCAGAGCAAGGGCCTCTGCTGCCATCAGCTGAGCCATATCTGTAGCAAGAGTAGTTTTGATCCTAATGCTGTTCAAGCAGTTATACTTTATTATAGTAATGTGATTTTTATTCAATGATATATTACTTAAAGCAGTGAAGCTGGAGTACGAAAAGCAGCACAATATCTGTTTCTATGAAAAATACGTTGAACGCTTTCAAGATTTTCAAAGACTAGACCTAATAAAATACTAATTTTTAAAGCTGCCATTGAATAAGGCATGGGCAATCATAATTGTACAATGAGAAAAATAAATCAAAAATATCTTCAAAAGTGTTTCTAAGGTTTTTAGTTTCACTCTAAAAATAAACAAATTGGAAATAACAGATAATCCATTATTAGTTTTGATACGAAAGATAACACTGAATCCCATCTGTGAATTGAAACTGGAAGAAAAAGTCTTGGCCTTATATGAAAGGGTTGCCAAAAAATGCATTTATGTTTAAAATATTTAAGATATGTATACATCATTTTTATGTTTTTCTATTTTAATAACTTTCCTGACTAACTGACCAACTGTTGATTCTAACTTCATTTGTTGAGGAAGCTCTACTGTACTTATCGGTATGCCTACTATGTGCCAGGCAGTATAGCAGGGGCTGTGAATACAATGAAGAAGAAGGCTTCAGCCCTTCAGTAAGTCACAATTTAATGGGGTAGATGGATGTGCTAACGAAGAACAGCTATCCATTATACCAAGCACTGAAAAGAAACATGAAGTGTCAAAAAGAAGATAACTTAGTCTGAAGAGCAGTAGGGTGAGTTGATAGTGTCAGTGAGGCTATAGCTGTGTGAGTTCAGGCACACGCAGACAGAGCCCGTGTGCCAAAGCAGAGCCGCATTAGAGAGCACCACAGGTCCCAGACACCGAAAGTTCCCAAACTGTGGGAAGGCTGGAAAGGGAGGGTGGGAGCCGCGTCACGAGGGACAAAGTTATTTAAGTTTCAGACTATAAATTATGGGGAATCATTATATGTTAAACAAAAGAATGACACCATCATACCTGTATGTTAGCAAAGTTATCTTTCCAGTTTAGCAAATGGATGGAGGTAATACAGAAAGAGACCAGCCATGACACTAGGTTATGAAAACAGCCTATTAAAAAAAATAAAACAACAGAAGGACAATATTGAGGAGGTAAAATCAGCCTGATTTGGTGACTGATGAGAGATATAAGTAGTGAGTCAAGTATGGTTCCCAGGTTTAGGGATGGATGTAGCACCTGGTGGTCAAAGATTCATTAATAAAAACAGGAATTTGCAAAGCAGAAATAAAGACACAGACGTAGAAAACAGACGTATGGATACGGGGGAGGGGAGGGGGGATGAACTGGGAGAAGGATTGACACAGATACACTATTAAGTATGAAACACATAACTACTCAGAACCTACTGTATAGCACAGGGAACGCTATGCAGTGCTCTGTGGTGACCCAAATGGGAAGATAATCCAAAAGAAGAGGGGATATATGTATACACATAGCAGATTCACTTTGCTGTACAGTAGAAACTAACACATTGTAAAGCAACTATACTGCAATAAAAATTAATTTAAAAAAATAAATAAAAACAAGAAATGCAGGATTCTAAAGGAACAAATAAAGAATGTAGCTGTGGACATGATGAGTCTGAAACGCTACTATATAACCAAAAGGAGATATTTAATTAAAAGCTGGCTAGAAATAACTGGACAGTTATTTCAAATTCCAACTCCAGAGGCAAGAAGGAAAAGATAAACCCATACAGGAGTCTCAGAAGTAACAGTCAGAAAGGAAGAAGCAAGAGCTTGGGAATGATATGGGAGCCAACAGAAGGGAATTAAAGAAGCAAGCAATCAGCACATCAACTGCAAAAGCAAGGTCAAATAAGATCACCATGACACCACCGTATTTAGCAGTTACGAGACCATTAGCAAAGGAAGTTTGAGCTTGGTAGCAGGTACATAAGCTCAAGGGTCTTGAGTTGGCGTGTGAAGATCAAGAAGTGGAAAAGAGCTCTTTTAAGAAACATTCCTTCAACTGAAGTGAAAGAGAAAGTGAAGGTACTTCTTAGAGAATGTTAAAACATAAAGGAAGAAGTTGGTTTTTTTTAAGATGATATAACCTGAGAGATTTTCATAAACGGAGGAGGAGATGAAAACAGTCATGGGAGACAAGGTGAGGGGCCCAACTCCCCAAAAGCCAGGAAGGACCCAGATTCTAAGAGGACCGATGTCAGGACACCCCCAATTCAAAGAACTCGCCTGTCTCAGAATGGGAAGGAAGGAACGGGTAGAGAACTAGGCTGTGGTAAGCCAACAAATGGATCAAGTAAAAAGCTGAGAAAGTTATTCACACAGAGATCTACTGTCTCGGTGATACAGACATTACCTATGAGGGTGAGAGTGGCATTGTTTGGGAAAAAGGAATGAGAAAGGAAGGCAACGAAGTCTTAAACGCCCCCGTGTGCAATGCAGGGGCCCTCCTGAGACTCTGGAAGTGGGTCTGTAACATTTCCTCGATAATTCATTTCATGAGGAGAAAAAAAAATCAGTTTTAGATGTTTATAGCATCATGGGTGGCAAGTTATAAATAAACTTAGGAAATGTGCCCAAAGGCACTATGAACAACTCGAAGGTATCTCTCTAGGACACTCTTAACTCACAAAAATATTTTTAAAATTTAAACATGACCCAAATAGAACTAAAAATAAAGCATACAACATTACCTTTACAGAGTTGTGATGCCCTTCATAGTGTTAACCACCAGACCTTACTAAATAATGCATGTTAAAGGCGATACCTACTCACAATTTAATGATCATGAGAATGTGGGAGGGCCATATAAAAATAATGTGATGTCTTGGTCTAGAAACAGAAGCCAAATAATCTATGGAATCATACCTGCCCCATGGTATGATTTTATAACACAACCTGTCCATCTAATACTGGCCGCAGTACACTCAGGTCTACCTCATTAAAACCTGAGAGAAATATACATAAGGTTTAGGAAAGAAAAAGTCATTATTTTGTAAGGTAAGGCAGGCAGGAGACCTACATAAAATAATCCCTTAATCTGTGAGACTAAATTTTATTAAGTTAAAAAAAATAATAATGAATAGAAAACTAAAGTGGATTCAACAGAACCAAGTAGTAGTTTAAAGAAATTGAGATGTCAGTGGACTATTTTAAGGGGCAACCCAGAAACATGACCCTCCTTGATTGGCCATGAGTCTGACCCTATACAATGATTTTTATTTTAAATCGATGCCAATGGAAAAGAATAAGAAATTCTACATGTGTTACCAGAAAAATGTAAAGCACAATGTAATCTAATAACATTTCCTAATCTTCCTTCCCCCTAGAACAAGTAGGCAATATCTCATAGACACTTAGAACACAAAAGTACAGAAAGCAGGGATAGTATTCAAACCTCCTTATGAACCCTTAAGTTATTGCTACAAAAATAAAACTTTTACCTGAAAATACAAATTTATCTGGAAATAAAACAAATGAAAGCAGATCTATGCCACTGACGTTCTCCCCAAATTATATTCCACCTTTATTATTACTTAACTGTTTGCATATTATCATGCATTTCTTTTGTCCCTGTGAGTACTTAACAGAGTGTCTGCTATATGGTAGATACTCACTAAAAAGAAAAATTAATGAAAGCATGATTATGATAAAAAATAATGAAAGCATGATTATTTTTTTTAATGTATGAATGGGTCTTCCCTGGTGGCACAGTGGTTAGGAATCCACCTGCCGGTGCAGCGGACATGGGTATGATTCCTGGATCGGAAGATCCCACATGCCGCAGAGCAACAAAGCCTGTGCACCACAACTACTGAGCCTGCGCCCTAGAGCCCACGAGCCACAACTACTGAGCCCACATGCCACAACTACTGAAGCCCACGCATCTAGAGCCCGTGCTCCGCAACAAGAGAAGCCACCGCAATGAGAAGCCCGCGCACCACAACGAAGAGTAGCCCCTGCTTGCCGCAACACAGGCCCAATGCAGCCAAAAATAAATAAATTTATTTTAAAATTTTAAAAATAAAATGTATGAATAAATTCTTGCCAACTCCTGATCTATACCATTTCAAAGATCTCTACTGAAGAAATATAATTATATAAAAGATTACTCCCCTTAACTGTCTACGAGAAAAAAAAATAACATGTAAAAATAGCACACAATCACTACAACTAAGCTACAATTTTTGAAACTTTCTTAAATTAACCAGCATTTGTGTTTTACACTCCTCTGGCGTTACTAACGATTATCTAGCTGATATGACCATGTACTTAACTGATTATTTCTTGTTTTTCTGTTTGTTTTTTGCTTACAGATGCTGATCCTATGATTTTAAAATACGAGATTTTTTTTAAAGGAGTCAATTACCATGAATCGGGGGTGGAGGAGAGGAATTACACGCAGTAATGTTGATCTCTGCACTTCCGCAAACCTTTCTAAGACTTTTTTGAGGCATAGGAAGTTCCAGATCCTGCTCAGCGTTGCTTAAGGAAATGCTTTGTTCAGGCTGTTTTTAGAGAAAACAGTCGATAACTATGCTTGTTCCTCTGAATTCAGCTGCACCAGCTGCTGACTCAATGACACTGAAATTAGGAAGCTTTGTTTGAATGGTGGCCACACAGAAGCTCCTTTGGTATACGTCTAGCGCCCCAACAAACAAAAGTCTTTAAAAGGCACATGCCAATCCACACATGTCCAGAGAATAAATTCTTTGCAAAACAAAATAAACAAGTAAAACGGCCCCAATAAAAAGTGTAGGAGTTGAGGGCGGAATGCAGTGTGAGGGGAAAAAACCTGAACAACTAAATATTTCATTTACAAAGTAAAAGCAGAATGTATTTGTTAAAATATTTTCCTAAAAACATGGGACATGCTATGACTCTAGATATTATTACTCACTATTGCATATATAAATTTAATAATGCCAATAGTGGCAGCAAAGACTCAACCAGGAGGAAAGCCTTGTTAAACCTTGCAATCTTTCTTTCTTCCCATGTGTTATAGTTCCATCAGGAGCACCACAGCAAGATACAAAAGCCAGCAACACACACCCACTTACTCTTATTCAGAAGGTATTTGCTATATGCTGAAAGGCTGAAAAGCTAAAAATAACTGAGTGTTTAAAAAAATCACTGCTTAAAAAAAAAACAAAACAAAGTATTGCCCCATCTGCTTCTGTTTTCTCACTCTTAAATATATGTGTGTGTGTATGTGTGTGTGTGTGTGTGTGTGTGTGTGTGTGTGTGCTGGGCTCACATGCACACACATGGACATTTTACTATTTTGTTCTAAGCTCTCTTTTTTTCCATAAGTAAAGTCAGCGCTAAAATAGTCAAGCAACTGTATAGGGAAGCACAGGAGAGATGATCAACCCAGTCAGAACGTATGAACTCCTACAGAAACACACCATTCCTCTTCCTCCCCTGCTCTCAGAAAAGAAAATGTGCCATGGGGTTGAATGGAAGCCTGGCTTCTAAGACCAAGTCCTCCAGGGACAGACTTCTCTCATTTACAACCCCCAGTCCGTGTTCCCCGTCTCCGTCATCGAACTTGACATTAAGCTTCCCCAAAACTCAGTTGCTGGTAGGACCCATGTGTTTGTGATACATGGAGAAGTGAGACCTAAATTACTCATCCTAACTAACTCTATCCTGATGACTCAAGCCTGGCTAGATGTGGGGTATCCCTGAGCAGACAAATGAGGAAACGACAAACAATGCTTGGAATGTTCCTGGATATCAAAAAGGCATAATTTCTACAAAGGATCTGAGGCACTGCACAGCAGTACGCCAAGAGGGCTCAGCTGTGATTCTATTCAACTCAACAAATATTTATCATGCATCTTTTGCCAACTCAAATGTAAGAAGGACTCCAAATTGTATTTATATCCTCAGGGTATAAAAGAGTGCTGGAACAGACAGTAGGCACTTGATAAATGTCGAAGGAAGGAAGAAAGAAAAGAAGGAAGGAACTTCTACAGAGCAGGCATTTGCTAAGTACAGAGGATGCAAAGGCCAACAGCATGGCAAATGAGCTTCAGAGGTGCTGCCTAGTGATTTACTCAGGGTTGCCTCTCCTACTTTCTAATCTAGCCTTGATTTAATCAGTTCTTTTTCTTAGGCTTCAGACAGACAAAAGGTAAAATATCTTCAAATAATGTTTTTGACAGCAAGAATCTAAAACAGGTTTTTAATCTGGCCATACAGGAGAATCATATAGGAAACTTAAAATTGGCCAGCTCCTGGCCCTTGGGTCCCATGCTGAATTAAATTATCAATTCAATTACAATCTCTGAGGAGTAAATAAAGGTGCTAGTATTTTTAAATACTCATGTGACCCTAATCTGCGTTAGATTGAGAACTACTGCCTGATAAATAATGCTACATAAAATGTTCTGCCTGCGATACACTGTGAACCTGATAAGCTAAAACAGAAATCTAACCATGTGTATGTTTATAGCTCCTACAGTAATATATGAAAGTCATTTGTTTAAGCAAACATCATTCACTTCACCTTCCTGACCAAAAACTTACAAAAACAGGAACAGAGAAACACTAAGTCACTGATATAACCAAAAAAAAAAAAAAATTTTTTTTTTAAGTTTTTCAGCTCAGCACACTGGCACAAAATGTCTCTAAATAGCTGAGAAATAATTACAATATAATTAAAGGTTTTCAAACATACGATTCTGACATTAACTTAAAGATTATTTTGTTTAAATTGCCTATACTTTTTCTTTTAAAGCAGCTCTATTAACTGCCAAAAACTGAAAACCACCTGGATGTCCCTGAACACTCTACTTTTAAAAGTAGGTATTCTATGTTCTAAAATTGATTGTGGTTATTGTTGTACAACTCTGTGAATATGCTAAAAACCACTGAGTTGTATCCTTTAAATAGGTGCATTATATGGTATGTGAATTATATCTCAAGAAAGCTGTTACAAAAGAGAAATCTTTTAAGCAGGCTTATTTTCTTAGTTACATTAAAAATGAGTTTTTTCATAGTTGTATACAGACTATAGGTATTCCACAAAATATTAGTATAAATCTTAGTTTCTTTTTCATATTCTCCTAAAATCACAGGTACATTCCATACTGGAAGAATTTTGGCTTCAACAGCTTTTCAAACTCACAGGCTACAGCAAAAATTTTTAACTATAAAAATTAACATTAAAATACTGAAATAAATGATATAATTAGGGAGGGAGCAGGGAACAAAGCGTGATGAAGTTATTAGTGAATCACTAAGTGTGATGTGGTGGAAATGAAATGGTCCTAAGAGTCAGAAGTCCCAAATCCTAGCTCTGACTAGGATGAGTATTCTTGGACAAATTACTCAAAATTTCCTTAAAAATTATACATCAGGGCTTCCCTGGTGGCGCAGTGGTTGAGAGTCCGCCTGCCGATGCAGGGGACAGGGGTTTGTGGTCCAGTCGGGGAGGATCCCGCATGCCGCGGAGCGGGCTGGGCCCGTAGACCGTGGCCGCTGGGCCTGCACGTCCACAGCCTGTGCTCCGCAATGGGAGAGGCCACAACAGTGAGAGGCCCACGTACCTCAAAAAAAAAAAAAAAAAAAAAAAAGTGTTGAAATTATTTTGGCTTTCTTACAAAAAGAGAGAGGACAGAGTTCAGAAAGAGACTAACTTTCTCCAAGAACCTTTCAAACTTTGTTCTCCACCCCCTTTTTCCTGTAGCATCACTTAAACTACTTGAGTTTTTCTTGTCTATGTATCTTCTCATCTCTAAAAGAGAGACATATGTCTTTTAAGAGGTTTTTGAACTGTAAATTAAGTCCTCTACTCTGGAAAGTAAGTGCAGCTAATGAAACAAACTCGGGGCTGACTTCCTTCATCTGCCTTTTGGACCTAGGACAACACTGTGTGTTTTTATAATAGTGCAATTATATACTGCAAGTGGGTTTTGTGTGTTTGTTTTGTGGTTTTCTGACAAGAGTCCAGACAGCTATGGGAAAGGGAAAGAGCTGGAAGGAACATTATTATTAAAAATGCTTGTCATTTACAAATAGAAGACACAAGTATATGGAAATGTTTCTACAAACTTTTTCAAGCATTACTGAAAACTTTTATAAGGCATAATTATAAATGGTCCTAAATGTAATATTATTTACTTGAATCTTCAACTCTGCTAAGGACTGATTCTTACATTAAATTTCCCTCATTGTGTGAGGATATGGAAATACATATACCCACACATGTGTGAGTTGCTCTACTGTAATTAATGATGCACTTTTATTCTCTATTATTGTGTGGAAAACATTCTGACACAAAATAAATGAAGCATAATCATTCAGAGTAATGATTCGAATGTGCTGATTAATGATACCTGATAGCTTTTCTTGTCTTTAGTTAAATTAAAATATTTACTGGGCATCGTAAGGGCATCCCCTAAATGAATGTTTTCTAGGTAATCATTTTACGTTACGGAAATCACCTACCCTACCATCATCGAAAACAAGTTCCCATCAATTGTAAAATGTACCATTATTTTATGTGCAAGAAACTAAACCCCTGTCAAATTAAACTAGTATACAATGCTAAATTGCCTTCAGAGATGTTACAACGTGTGTGAGGCGGATCCTGGGGGAGGGAATGTGCAGATACATGGCACTCTATTCCCAAAGGACTCAATAAAGGTTAATTAAAGAAACATTTTTAAAATGTTGCAACAAAATATTTTCAAATTTGAAATAGACCAGTCACAAAAAACTGTTATGATTTCACTTATATGAGACACCTAGAGTAGTCAAACTCATCAACAGAAAGTAGAATGGTAGTTGCCAGGGGCTGGAAGAAGGAAGGAACAGAGAATTATTGTTTAAGGGTACAAAGTTTTAGTTTTGAAAGATGAAAAAAGTTCTGAAGATGGCGGTGATAACTGCACAAAATCTGAATATCCTTAATGCCACTGATCTAAACAATTAAAAGATGGTAAGATGGTAAATTTTATGTGTATTTTATCACAATTAACAATAATAATAAAAAATATCTCCACAAGAAATAAACAGTATGCAAAACAAAATCACAAGACAATGCAAATCTTAAGCTAGGAAGTACCTAAATTCAACCCAGCCAATTAGCTAACTTGATAAGGTAACTCTTCCTGAAAAACTTCTATTTTTGAAAAAACACTGAGTCATCTCTTATTGGACTAAAGAGAAAGTTCTATACACTGATTCCTGAAGCTGGCACTGTTGTAGTCTCTGCAATACAAAGATGTGCTCCGATAGTGGTTTACACAGTTAATCTACCATCAGACTCACCAGTGGGCTTTTAAAAGATTTTCTGACACTTCATAATACCCAGTGGGAAGGCCACAATGCAAAAAAAAAAAAAACAAAAAGAAAAAAATTAAATAAAATTAAGTTTTGGTGAAGATATAGAGAAACTGAAACCCTGCACTGTTAGTAGAAATATAAAATGTGTAAAATGGTGCAACTGATATGGAAAACAGTATGACATTTCCTCACAAAATTAAAAAAGAACTACCATATTATCCAGCAATCCTACTGCTGGGTATATATCTAAAAGAATTGAAAACAGGGTCTCAAAGAGATAGCTGCACACCCATGATCATGGCAGCACTATTTACAACAGCCAAGAAGTCAAAGCTCCCCAAATGTACAGTGAGAGATGAACAGATACACAAAATGTGGTATATACATACAATGGAATATTATTCAGCCTTAAAAAGGAAATCCTATCACATGCTACGACATGGATGAAACTTGAAGACATTATGCTAAGTGAAATAAGCCAATGACAAAAAGACAAACGCTGTATATTTCACTTATATGAAGAATCAGAAATAGGTAAATTCATAGAAACAGAAAACAGACTGTTGGTTACCAGGACCTAAGAAGAGGAAGAAATTGGGAGTTGTTTTAATGGATATAGTTTCAGTTTTGTACAATAAAGTTCTGGGTATCTGTTGCACAATGTGAATATACACTACTGAACTGTATGTTCAAAAATGGTTAGATGGTTTTTTGTTGTTTTTTTTTTTTTTTTTGCTGTACTCGGGCCTCTCACTGCTGCAGTCTCTCTCTCTCTAACCGGGAAGACCGGTTAGAAGGTTTTTTAAAAGTAATCAATCCACAGACTTCCTGACCCCCATCACAAACCTACTGATAGGTTTTCCGGAGACTGGGTTAAAATACTAGTATGTGGGGCTTCCCTGGTGGCGCAGTGGTTGGGAGTCCGCCTGCTGATGTAGGGGACGCGGGTTCGTGCCCGGGTCCGGGAAGATCCCACATGCCGCGGAGCGGCTGGGCCCGTGAGCCGTGGCCGCTGAGCCTGCACGTCCGGAGCCTGTGCTCCGCAACGGGAGAGGCCACAGCAGTGAGAGGCCCGCGTACCGCTAAAAAAAAAAAAAAAAAAAAGACCAAAACCAGCAGACAGAGATCTATCAATTTTATCAGTTTCCTAACCGAAAGTGACTCAAAGACAATGGCAGCCATGTTGAACCTTCAGTTTGCTTTTAACAAATGTTTATAGGTGTATGTAAAATATTTCTTATAATGGAAATTGATTATCTTACAAACGTCACTAAAAATGGATGACTTTTAATACTGATACTTATGACAGAAGAGACAAAGGCAGTCCCTTCAAGTCCCTCTACAACAGTCCCTCTCTCCATCACTGAACTGATACCAATGGGTGGAGCCCCAGGTCCACTGACAGCAGTATCTGCTTTACACTTTTGCTTTAGGAAGAGCCCCAAGTCTTCTTTTGCATCTGTGGTGTCCAGAGAACTCCTGGTACCCAACTACCATTGTGGGCCAATCCTGGTCCAGACAGCTCTAGAAAACCAGAAAAGCAATTATACAGCAAAGCAGTAAAACAGGCAGACAAAATAGGTCTCACAACCTAGCTCTGCCCCTTAACTGCCAGGTGATTTGAGAAAGATACTGAACCTTGATTATTGCATGGAGGAGTAACAGGAACAATCATCACAGAGTTATTATGAAGATTCACTGGGATGATATATGTAAACCACTTATAGCACAATAAATAGTGCAAAATAGGTATTCGGTCATTAGTAAATGACGCTATCTCTACGGTTGCCTCATCTCCTTTTTTATTAAAAAAATTACTTTAAGTACTATAGATTTCAGTACAAATCACTCTCCATGAATGCACCGATTTTTGTCTCTACTTCTAAATTACAACCTCAAGGACCATGTTTAATATGTTTTTTCTATGTTCCTTAGAGCTCATCACATGGTATTAAGCACCTAGGTATTTTAATTCAACCATTTAATTCAACCATTCACTCAACAGGTAATAATTATGGATTTGCCGTGTGCAAGGCACCGTCCTAGGCATAGGACATACACTGATCTCTACCCCTGAGTTTACAATCCATGCTCAACAAGATCTAGTGCGTTTTACTGAATTATTCATTGGAACAATACATGTATACAGGCATGGAAAGCTTCCTTCTATGCAGTTACAATAATCTGTTCCCTTACTCCACTCCTATCAGAGAATAAGTCACCTTATTTAATTGTTATACTAATTTCAACTATATAGATTATAGAATCTCATGTTCCAGCAACCTCAACTACTGGGATCTGTCTAAAAATGAAAAATGTCTATACATGCCTCAAGAGCTTGTAAAAGAGCCCATCAGAATTTTTTTTTTTTTTTTTTTTTGCAGTACGCGGGCCTCTCCCGTTGCGGAGCACAGGCTCCGGACGCGCAGGCCCAGCGGCCATGGCTCACGGGCCCAGCCTCTCCGCGGCATGTGGGATCCTCCCGGACCGGGGCACGAACCCGCATCCCCTGCATCGGCAGGCGGACTCCCAACCACTGCGTCACCAGGGAAGCCCCATCAGAATTTTTACCCTAACTAAAAGTATTATATGGCAAAATTGTTGATACAAGAACAAAAGAAATTCACAAAACCATATTTATGCATGATGCTGTAAAATATTTCAATATATTTACAGACGGAGCTTTCTTTCCAATTCCAGAATCACCTTTTCTCATGTAAAATTTCTTCTAGTTAGAAAGAAAGCGTGAGTGAGCTAAAACAGAAATGTCTTGAGGAAATCACACTGTATTGCAAGTAGCTAAGAAAGAGATTACATGTTATTAAACTAACGAATCTGTCAATAAAGAAAAAAAGCATAATTTTCTCCATTTGTTCAGCACAATCCTTTCTTCCCCTCCAACCCCACCTCATGGGCCCCAGTCCAAGATTCCACACTACGAGCTGCCTTAGACTTCTACCCCTCTACCAAATACAAGATGTTTTTAGTGAGGAGGAACATGCACATATTTTTGTACAAGATGAGTATCTAGTTTGCTATTTCTGGCAAACGACAGAGAATGCCCAAGGTTGTCAGTGCAACTTTTATCTCCTGTGATTTAACTGGACCTTTAGCAAGCACAAAAATATTGCAAAGGAAGGAAAGGATTTTTTTTTCCCCATGGCTAAATAAAGCAAGCCAGGGAGGATTTTCTGAGGAGGGGGACACTGACAGACCTTCAGCCAAGAGTTAGGTGGGTAAAAAATTTTGAGAGGAACATTAGAAAATAAAAGAATTCTTATTTTTGCATTAAGTAAAGCAAAATAAGACAACTATAGGCAAAGGAAAGAAAAATGTTTCAACCAAGGTAACAATATAAAACTAAAACATAAGTAACAGTGACTGAGACAAGAAGTTTAACTTTACGTGTGTGACAATACTGTAATGGTTTGGACAATGTACACCGAAGTATACTGTGGACTCCTGTATATGCTGGCATTAAAAGGGTGTGGCTCACAGAACAGGTCTCATTTCTATATCAATTATTAGCTGTTTATAAAAAGTAATGATCTAGACAGTCCAATTGATTTCATTTCAACAAACATTTCCTGAATACATTTGTCATGTCCATAACTCAGCAAGTGCTCTAGAACAGAGATATGTAAATCCAAGTCCAAGATGTGTTTTAAGTAACTCAGATCATCATTTATTTTCATAAGTTTGTGCAGTTCATGATGAAATACGTATGAGGTTTGACCTTATTAACTTGATGTTTTGTAGCTCAAAAATAGTTGAATAATGGTAATTTCATATGGTTCAGCCTGATATGATACCTATCAGTGAAAACTAACAAAACAGCTGTGAAATAGAAGTCTAGGCAAAATGTCTCTTTCTGACATATAGAAAGTACAAAAATTAAAATTCAAACAAAAGAAAATTCACTTTTGACTTTGGAAAGCAGGACAGCTTCTCGGAGCAGATGGCATATGAACTAGGCAATCAGGTTTTGAAAGTTGGAATAGTTAGAACAGGGAATAGAGTGGGGAGGGAAGCAGCAGATGGGAATTTTAAGCTGAGGAAAAGCAAGAACATAAACACAGGATCATAAAGTGTAACAGAATAATTGAAATGACAGAATCATGTATTTTAATGTCACAGAACATGTACAGAAGGTTCACTATTAAAAAATAATTTATATTCAATTCACTTGATGAATTTGACGTTATGTCTCAAAATCCAATTAAAATCTGGGATTCTGAAACAAATATAAAGGTTTTCTGATAAACCATAAAAGGAAATTGAAATAAGAGCGTCAAGTCAGTCACTCCCTATAAAAGGGCTGCAAACATTCTCAAGTTCATAGAAGTCTCAATACAATACAGTACACTAAAAGCTCCTTGCTCTGCCTCAGAGGCAGCAAAACCATGCATTAGATGATACTGTTTTCTGTTCAGTGATGGGCAACAGATTTCCCCTTGACTATTGTCCTTATGGGTACCTCTGCTTCAGCTTCAAACATCAGGGTTTTAGAGAGGCCCCATTGGATTTAAAGGCCAAGTTCTTCCCTCCACTCCACTCACAAATAACTGCAAGTAACCATTATAAACTTGCCATGGTACTGGCAAAATTTAATAATCACGAGAACTTACTGAGTGCTTTGTGGGAGCGCTGGCTTTTGCATGGTTATGAGGATGGTAATGAAATCTAATCTACTGCTCCATTACACATATTATTCTTAGCCACAATAACAGTGTTCCGTTTAAGCTTTAGGACTGTATTTAAATAGATGGTCTAGGAAACAATAAGGCCTAAAAGAATACTGTAGGTGTATTCCAAATTTAGAGTGAGTAGGAAACATCAGGGGAATTTTATCGGCTCCATCAAGCAATCAAACACTCGGAGCCAGCAACATAAAGAGGCCAAGAAAACAGGGGACGGGAACTCTCCTTATTAGAGAGTCTGTGAGCGAATAAAAATATTAATCAAGAGACACATAAAAAGACTTTTAATTATAGTTTGGCAGGAAGCTTTTTTTTTTTAAGAGGAACATTTAATGCTATGCTAGTTATACTTCATAAACACTGGACCCAAGGGGTATACTATATATCATGACTAGTTAGAGAAGCAAGACCCAAGGGATACATACCTATCATGACTAGTTAAGGGACAAAAGGAAGAATGGAGTTAGGGGACCAAGTAAAGGAGGAATGAGATGCACACAGAGAAAGACACAAAACACCAAAGAAGTAGAAATATAAGAGAAAAGCAACCTATAATCAAACCCACATGAACACAGGATAGCATTCTAATTTCTCAATCTCTCCAAACATTTTTACTGACGACTGAGAGATGTCTGTCTTACTATCATGAACACGTGCAAAAATGGAGGTACCTCATCACCTGCCCCAAGGGGCGTGAGGGACTATGCTAAGGAATAAACGTAAAAACCACAGCGCGGAGGTGCTTTCCCAACTGAAGCCCGTGACAACGTTAGAGGCTCCGGCAAGAAGGACGGAACTTGGACTTGTGGAAAAATGAGATATCCCTGTTATTAAACCTGCTGGAGAATATCAAAATGTTGTAAATTAATTGTCGCGCGTACGCTTGAGCCTGATACCATACTTGTTGAACAGAAGTTCTAGGCGGTGACCTTAATTTGCGAAATATAACCACACATTTCAACAATTGTATCTTCACTTGGACTTTTAGGTTTAGAGAATGAGACTGCAATTGTTTCCATAAAAATATTCTTCTACAGCTTTACGTCAATTTTGGATTGTTTCTTCTCATCTGATAGTTGGGCTTGGTTGTGGTTTCTTACGTAGAAAGGGTAGGAGATGAATGATAACGCGTTTCCAGAATTCAATGTAAACTCGACCTTGGCAGTGAGAAGGCCCACCAGAGCACATGACTCGACTGTCTGCATGTTCTCTGGAAACTGGTTCCCCTTCCCATGTTGCTATGTGTGGGGACTCTAACACCTGAGTCCTGGGCGGTCTTGAAAGCATTCAGGCAGCCAGCTTCCCGGATGCTGAAATGGTCCCGGACCCCATCACTGCTTTTGAGGCCGAGTGAGAAGGCAGTGGTAGAAAAGGCCCGAAGAAGGGCTGGCGCTGCGTAAAGACGTGAAGCAGCAGGTGTGGTGGGGGCACTGGCCGCTACCACCAGGCCTGACTTATCACAAGGCCTGACTGCCTCTGCACCACGGATGAACGTCAATGAAGCTTCCACGGAAAAACCACATTCACAGAGAGGAGAGCGGGAGTCAGCGAACTTCTCCTGTCAAGAGCCAGAGAGTAAATATCATTGGCTGTGTAAGCCAAAGGGTCCACAGCAGCCACGGACAATGCTTAAACAAACGGGGTGGCCGCGCAGCAATAACGCTCTTTGTAAAAACGGGCCGTGGGTCCGGCATTGACTTCATGACTCTCCAAAGTTATTTTTCTGGTAACACCCTCACAGCCTTGCTTGGGGGACGATGAGTCCTAGCAGCTATTATGTCATTTGGGTGCAATGCTAACAGTAACGAGCATGGCTGTGCCTGCCCTGCCCAGAATTTCTTAAGCACTTGCTGTGGACCAGACACTGAGTTCACTGGATCCGCGCACCTCCTTGAGGTAACTACATCATCCCTATTTCCACGTACAGATATGGCAGCAGCCTTAAAGGCTGCAGCGACTAAATCCAAGATCTCCGTGACTCTGATCCGTTGCTGCCATCTACTAGCCAGCCAGCTTCTAACTTCAGAGCTCACCACAATCAACGGGGAGCTCGTAAAAATGCCCATTCCTGGGCCTCACATCCAAAAGGTTCTGATTTAGTCATGTGGGGTTAGGCCCAGGACTCTGCATTTGAACACATACTTCTCGTTAAGTCTGGTGCAAACGGTCAGTGGAACCAACCCTGAGAAACACTGCAATCCCATGCATTTTCCAAGCAAAAAGCCAAGCATCTGTACTGGAATAGGGATTGTCAGTGCCTGCTAAAACCATACTTGAAGTGGATGATCAGCCTCAATGAGGAAAAGCTGCAGTAGACGGATTTCAGGCTAAATTTTAATTTCAGCCTGCTTTCTCTTTTTTTATGAATTAAAATTACGAAAACTATACTGAGCTTTTAATATTTTATAGAAATGTAAAAGTGCTTTAAATTTTGAAAACCTGTTTTTGTTTAACAAAAAATAAGCTAAACAAATCACTGATATTTTAAGCACAGCGAGAGATTGATGATCACCTGCCAGCAGGTAATCTTTTGTTTTAAAGACGTAAACCCATTATACCTCTCTCCTGTATCTTCCAAAACGTACACTATCTGGAACATTCTACGTATGTGCCCCTGAGGATGCTGGAGAAGAACTATGATGTTTTTGGCAACGACTGCACTTGGAGTTAATTCTGACAACACAACTTGTTGAGTAAGTAACGGAAAGCCTGGCCCAACATGCAAGTTCAGATCCAAAGCAGCAGCTCCATGAATTCTGCCATCAGTAGCACAAGGCACAGAAGCTTGGCCACCAGCAAGAGCACGTGATGTGAATGTTGACACAGGTCCTCTGTCAGAAGTTATGTAGGTCAGAGACAAGACAGCAGAATGGCTTCAAAAAAAAAAAAAATCTTGGCAGGATTTTCTCACCTCTGAAAGCAGCTGATGTCCCTGGGCCCTAAGAAGAGAGCCTCAGGTTCCCTGTAAAGAGTCTAGAATCTTCCGCATAAGCAATCTCACAATAGCAGAATTGGGGGGAGCCACACAATATGGAGCGGGGGCTCAACATTTATACAACACATATCTGGGGGATCCAAGTATGAGCCAAGATACATGCTGAGTGCTAGGGCTAAAACACTGATTAAAATGTATTCCCTGTTCTCAGGAAGCTTAAAATCTGAGAGAAGTCAGGTTCCTAGACCCAGTTTGTACCAGCTTCTGGTCCTGTCATTCAAGTTCCTGAGCCTCAGGGGTTTTTTATTTGTAAGTTAGAGACAGAAAGTTCTTCCACTGTTAGCATTAAATGAGAATCTCTGTAAAGTGTAAGGTACTAACACATAATGAGTTGGCGTTCCTCAGTGCACTGCACAGAGGGAAGCCAGACCTGGGCTATCAAGGAAGCCCCACCAAATACACAAAGAGTTAATGAGCAGAAAAGGATGCACCCAGGTGCATCCTCAAGCAAGAGAGCACTCATGAGGGCATGATCCAGGGTGGTTTTACCAACATGCTCTTATTCTTAGCAACTTCACAGGGATGAGTGATTGGAGGAGGGGGTGTTACAGACTGCGGACAAAGTATGCTCCTGCTCTCTCTCTCTCAACATCAGGGGACCCTAAGAAACAGGAATCTGCTAAAAACTCCATGAAAGATGGTGAGATCAGGCCCAAAGGCCAAGCAACTCTTACTACTTAGTAAATCATCTGCTCAGAAATTCCACTAAGGATAAATACCATCCTTCAGAGGAATTTAATCTACCACAGAAACTACTGCGCTGGTGACATTGTTGGCTGCGGCTTTCTTTCTGCTCTAGCACACCAAGGACAAAAAGAAAAAGGCGAAGGCCATTCAGAAATCAGAGATGGTCGTTAGATGGTACTTTTATGCAGATAATTTGGTTTATAAAAAAGAGCATATGGCTGGGATTCTGAACATCTAGGTTACTATCTTTCTAATGTCACTTCATAGATCTGCGGCCTTAAGATCTCTAAATGACTGAATTTATTTGTCTGACAAGTTTAGATTACAATGTTAACTCTACCATTTTTACAAGGTTTTGATGATGGCCAGATAGGATGACAAATGTGAAAGCATTTTAAAGCGTTAAGATCACTCACAAGGAATTATGATTAAAGAAACAAACGTGCACGCATATGGGGATGTTTGAAGACAATAAGCTTTCATCTTTTGGATTATATTATAAACAACTGTATTGTGTTCCAAGCTCCTAAGAAATAATAAACCTGTGCAATAAATTATTCTGCTACCTGCAGTGGAACTGTGCAATTATCATTTGTAAAATTCTCATAAATAAAACCCTAAATAAATAAAACCCTAAATACAAATCCAAGCTTAATCTCCATAAAATTAACTTTATCTTATTCATAATATAATATATTCATTGCTTTTCAGGTAAATGATGGGGTAAATGAGTCCTATAAACACACAAAGAATCAAAAAACACTTCCCCCAAACAAAAAAACAAATAAACTGTGGAGAGAAAACACACTAGGTTCATGAATACAATAAATTCTGTCATTCCACTGCAAAAATAGGTGCTACTGTGCTCCCTTTCCAATCCTAAAAAAAAAAAAACCTTCAAAATATGATAATAAAGACTAATTCGCATGCCATTTTATTTAATGTGTGCACTTAAATAAGCCCATAAAGAAGTATTAGTCATCAATGACATGTTAAAAATTCCAGCTAATCTAAACTAGGCATTTAAAAATGAATTATTTCCAACAAAGACATCACAAGAAAGCTCTAGGCTGGTATGTTTTATGCATATGAATACAAAATCATCAACAACATACAAGCAAACAAAATCCAGCAACATATAAAAAGAATTACATATCATGACAAGTCGGATTGACCTCAGGTATGCAAGGTTGGTTTGATATATGAAAATCAATTAATGTAATAACACCATATCAAAATACTAAAAAAACCCACAAAACACATGATCATATCACTAAACACAGTAAAAGCATCTGACAAAATCCAATCCCCTTTCATGATAAAAAACTCAACAAACTAGGAATAGAAGAGAACTTCTTCACATGCTAAAAGGCAGCTACGAAACACACACACACACACACACACACACACACACACACACACACACACATTACATCATACTTAATGGCAAAAGACTAGACGCTTTCCCCCGAATCAGGAAGAAGACAAGAAAGTCTGCTCTTGCTACTTCTTTTAAACACTGTACTGCAAGTTCTAGCCAGAGTAATTAGGTAAGAAAAAGAAATGAAAGCCATTCAGATTGGAAAGAAAGCAGTAAAACTAACTCTATTCACAGATGACATGACCCTGTATATAAAAATTCCTAAAGAATTCATTTTAAAAATTAGAATAAATGAGCTCAACAAGGTTGCAGGATACAAAAATCATTATACAAAAATCTACTGTGTTTCTATATACTTGCATGAACAATCCTAAAATGAATTTAAAAAAACGTGTCTACTGGTAGTTAATAACACTGTACTGCACGTTTGAAAGTCGCTAAGAGAGTAAACCTTCAAAGTTCTCATCACAAGGGAAAAAAAATTTTGTAACTATGTGTGGTGATGGATGTTTAGACTTACTGTGGTGATCATTTTACAATACATACGAATATCAAAATCACTGTGCTGTAAATCTAAAACTAATATAGTGTTATGTCAATTACACCTCAATTAAAAAACAATTCTATTTACGATTGCATAAAAAATAATAAAATGCTTAAGAATAAATTTAACAAAAGAAGTACAAAACCTACACTCTGAAAACTAGAAAATACTCTTGAAAGAAATTAAAGACTATCTGAATGAATGAAAAACAACATCCCACAGTCACGGCGAATTACAGCATCTTCATCACAAGTGGCATCTGAGAAAGAAGCTTCCTCACCTGAGAGAGCTGCCAGGAGCCAACTTCTTCTCATCCTACAAGTGAAAAACCAGATACCTTCCTTCTCACTCCTGCACACTTGAGGAAGAGCCAGAATGACGTTAAAGCTGACACAGAAAGACAGAAAGAAACTGGATACATCCTTGATGATACTATTGAGACATTAAACCAAACTAATCCTGAAGACCTACCTGCCTCTGGACTTTCTATGATCAGACCAAAGACTCCTTTATTATCAAAGCCAGTTTGAGTTCATTTTCTTTACTCCTAATCAAACACATCTTAATTGACTAAATCACAGAGTTAAGAAATGCTAGTGGATAATTGGAGCAGAAATATAATCTTGGGGGCAAGTGCTGAAACAGCTATTTTTGAAGAAAGGCAAACTATGTTTCCCCCTAGTGTATTGAATCATGTCTCAAAGCTTCGCTCAGAACTCTACTCTCCAAACTTTTTCCAGCTCAAAGATCTTACCTGAGCTCCAGTACCTGAATTCTAACCACGTGAGCACAGGTCCACTCAAATGCCTACCATCAGCTCATACATAATCTGTCCATTACTGAGCTCAGAATCTAACTCCAGATCAGCTCTCCCACAATCTCCCCATGTGAATGGCATCTCCCAATCACCCAACGCTGAAACTTCAGAATCCTCTTTCCTCTCTCCCTCTCTTTCTCTTCGTTTGTATTCTCAGGAGTCAAAACACCCTTCATGAAATGCTCTTAATTCTACCTATTTCTTGCATTCCAAAACTCCCTTATTTCACTCTAGACCACAATTTTCACTTTCTACCTAGTCTCCTTGATTCTAGTTTCTCCTCATTAAACCCAATCCGCATGCTGCTCAGATTAAGCTTTTCACATTATTTTCGCCATGTTGCTGCCTTCCTCGAAAAGTTCCCTCACTGACTGCAAAGTAGTGCTTCATAATCCACCACCACCCCAAGTTAAGCATCTGTGAAAGATTAAACTAGATAGTGGTAGGAATGGTAATGGCTGTTTCATTTGCTCTGCTGAGGTACAAAAAAGTCACCATGGACATCTTTATAGGTGGCTAAATCATCTTTGAGGACAGACTGGGGGCAGTTAACCCAAAACTTGGGAAAGAAAGGTCACTCGTCTCCTACTTTTTCTTTAAGAAAACATTCAATTATTTTCTTCACTTCCCATGCTCCTGCCCTTCTGTTATCAAAAACAGGTCTTTCCTCTTCTTTCCACCACCTGTATGAAGAAATCAGACCCAGTGTCTTACAACTACTTCCCATTTTATTAATCAATATATTTTACATGGACACTTACACAAATCGAAAAAGTCTCCCACTTCCCATGGAAATTCCATTGTTCTTTTTTTAGTCATCTTTGCTGACACTAATGTCCAAAATAACATGACACAAAGAATAAAGAAATTAAAATACAGAGGTCATAGATTTAGGCAAAGCTGGAGATCCATTTAATGAAAAAGAACTCTGTAAACTATAAATCACCATAATATAATCATTATCATTTACTTACAAATAACTTTAAAGAATTAGACTACATTAATTTTCAAAGAATTCTTTTCAAAGAATCCCAGCTCTAAAGTTATAATTCTAAGGTTTTCGAAAATATATCATCATATGCCATATATATGTATATATATATAAATACACACACACACACACACACACGCACAGAGTGTCAAGAAACGACTGTAAAATTATATACAGTGAGAGGGACTATTCGCCTCAGACCCATTTCTCTAGACAAGTAAAACAAAGAAAAATACAAACTAACATAAAGGAGCATTACTTTGGTTCAAATAGCAATTCAGCATTTAAACCACTCTGTTTCAACGCTTAGGGAAGAACTAGTTTTCCCAAATATTTCAAAGTATACTAGGTGTACTAGTAAAGAACAATTTCTTTAAAAAGCTAGGGGATAGTCCATATTTGTTACACAAACATGTATTCAAAAATTTAAATCGGTATGTTTTATAGATTCTGATGTATATAATTTTATATATTTTAGACCCATCTCTTACACGTGTATACTAATAAATATTTGTCATACACACACAAACACATACATACACACACAGCAGAAAAAGTTTAAAATCCTGTTTATTCAAATTATTTATAATTTAATCCCTTGAGGGCTGGGAAAGTAAAGGACACTGGTTTTATTATTAATAACTCTAAAATATACGGATTTAGAAAACTACAGCTCCTGGCTTTAAAAAGCCAATGCACGTGACTTTGTGGCGGGGAAGAAATGATCCGAGCACAACTGGCTTCCCCAGCGCTCTGCACTTTCCCTTATAGATCACGTGGGTCATCTCCTTCGTCAGATGTGCACTTCTGAGGGGAAAGGACTGGGCCAGGAGTCCCCAAAAGGAAGCACAGGGCTGGCACATAGGAGGGACTCAGTAAAAATGTTTTTTTCCCACAACCAGAAAGGCTTTTAGATCTATTGTTCTACTGATTTGGCTACATTTTTTAAGCATTTCTGAAGCTAACTGCTTTCAGCGTTAAATACCCCACGTAAATAATATATTCTACGATTATTCTACTCACTGTGTACAGTATTATTTCCTTTCACTTGTTTTATACTTAAATATCTTTCAGATTTCAGAGGAAAACTCAGTTCTATTACAGATTTCTGAGATTTGATCAATTAAGTCGGCATTTTATAGGCTCTGATCATATACCCTCCAGCCTGAAAAGTTCACATTTTTCAAATCCCCAGGTAGAACAAAAATCAGTTCATTTCCCTTTTTTCAAATCCATATTTTTCTTGAGATGTGATTGAAAACCCCACGTGGGATTTCAGATTAGAAGTGTCAGGGGGTTATGACTGCATTCAGTGAAACTTCAATTATCTAGACTCCTCAAGGAAAAAGTCCTCCGAGATGACTGAATTTTTGTTACAGTGAACATTTTCAGTGCCTCTATTTTTTATTGTAGTTTTTAAAAGACATGTTTATAAGCTGCGTTACATATTTCCAATTCCTTACAAAGAATGTACTGAAAACTTAAAACTATTCATAGTGACTTGGGGGTTACCATTTTGAACATGAGTTACAGTGATGACCTCTGCCAATCCTCATATCTGATTCCAGAATCGCACTGGGTGTGTTGGGTTGTCTTCAGCATGGTATCGTGATACCATCAAGGACACACAGTTCCCCCCCGACACACACACCCACACCCACACACAGCCGGTATCTCTCACACCTTCATGAAATCCTCTAATGAACGTAGTGGCTTCCCCACCCAGATTCCTACCATCTTCCACCATGTCACGAGCTCGCTCTTTTGGTCTGAAGAGGCTCAACTTTTACACGCACATCCTGAGCAGTTCCTTTCAGTTACGTCAATTTGCTGACAAGTGCTCAGAGGCTGTTTCTGGAGGTTTTCTTCTTCCCCTTTTAATTATAAAACTCGAAAGGTTTTCATCTGAATTGGTGGTACAGGAAGGTACCAAGTTCAATCAACTCCAAAAGTGTGCCTGCCATAAGACAGACTACAAGAGTTCATCATTCTAATTAAACGCTAAGCTGCATCTTAAATTATGTTTACCTTCCTTTGTACCCACTGCCCCTTTCACACTGGCACTCAGCACAGCGCTCAGAAAATCAAAGGGTGACTGACTAGACTGTACTCAGCTACAGGAAAAAAAAAAAAAAAGGTCCCCCATTTCTCCAACAAAGAAATCACACAGGCAGTAAAGATTACAATCACAAGCCTCAACGCAAATTTCACAGAAACACCTATTATGCAAGATGCATTCTCCATAAAATGTGATCATTAAAGATTCAATTATTTAACTTGCTCTCTTCAGAAAAACTATTTTAAAGGCAGAAACAATGGCCTAGGATTTCCTCCAAGCTTTTTCAAATCAATATTTGTAAATCATGTCTGTTTCCTAGGAAACTCAGCAGGTTAACCTAAGGCAAGGAAACTCTACCAGTGTCATTTCCCTTTTATCCTCAGCTCACATATGTGGTTACTGCCTATTAGAAGAAAAAAATGACCTTCCAGTATCAAAGAAATCACAATGAAATGAGAAGGGAGCTAGAATATCATTCTCCCAGCCTGCTTCTTCTCCTGGGGTGGATGGGAGAACAAACAGAAGAAAAGTCTGCCCAGAGAGCTCCAAAAAGCTGGAAAGTGGTTTATGATCTAGTTCAGTAAGTGCCCAACACAGTTTGTGGCATTTAGCTTAACTCACTATGTGACAGGCGAGACAAAAAATGTGTAAAACCTGGATTTATTAGAAACACTGGGTCAGACATTTCTGAGTTCAAATTCCAAATCTCTTTACCTGGGTAAGTTACTTCACTACTCTGAACTATGGTTTCTAACTCTTAAAAAAGGAAAAATACCTAGCTCATATTGTGGTAATATAAATTAGGTTTAAAATGAATACAAAATACCAAGTTCAGAAACAATTTTGTCTCTGAAGAGTCTCCAAGTGCTATATTCAAAGATGGCAAAACTGGTAGTTTCTCAAAGTCTTTATGCTATTGTTAAATAAGGGTGTGATTTTTTTTTTTTCGGGGCGGGGGGTGGGTTTTTTTTTTTTCTCCTCTTAAAGGGTTTACAGGGAGACATGGCGTTTACAGAAAGTACAATGGAGTATCACTTCTACAAACATCGGCAAATGAACTTTTTAGCCCTGAGAATATGGTTAGTATTTACTGTACATCTTTGCTGGGTCCACAGTACCTGGACTTTTTTCTTTAATCAACAACCAAATACAGGAGGAAAACTAAGGCACAAATCACAACATAAATGAGTTTTAAACACGACTGTAGAGCTTGTTTAAACAGTTTCAAATTTCTAAAAGCCATTATTAAATCACAGTAATGTGTAAGGCATCACAACCCTGGCCCAAAGATCCAAACACTACATATGCTGCTGAGATTTGCTGCTTAACAAGATTCAGACACTATATCCCAACATTTTTAACACATTTTTAAGTATTTTCCCAAACATTTAACCACACAGCATACTTTAAAATGTTATACATATATTCATGTGCTTGGATGATTTAAATGTCTGCAATTGCAAAGCAACTTTTCTCTAAAGCAGTAACTTAGTATTTTTCCATACTCCAAGCCCCAACTCTACAAAATGCTCCTCCAAATACTTGTTTGCAATACTCCTTTTGACTTATAGGTGCATCTACTGGCCCACCGCACAGATATTCAAAATTCAATGTTCTCTTCTCTCCCTTTTAAAATACCTAAAAATCCAAAAAAGAAACTAAGAAATGGAAACAACTAGCTAAACTAACTTTCATAGGCCACATTCAGCATCTACTACCAAATGACAGACACCACAGCTCTACATTTCCGTCTGTACCATTCACCTCCTAATAGCCCAGAAATCCTGATCCCAGGAATGTAACCATTTCAGCCATAATACCAAAGACAATTCAGATTTTCAGCTTCTCAGTCACAGATAAAGCTGAACTCACTGATCAGATTCTTGAAATTAAACACTGACAAGCGAACATTGCTCCCATTTTAATTAAGTGCTAAAAATGGTCCAGGTAATTACTAACCATCGGTATTGCTAACCTTCTGGCAAAAGCTTGGTGTTACAAACTGTTAGGCTAATCAAATAATAATTATTATAATTAATCCTAAATAATAATTATATAATATACAATTATTTATGTAACTCATTTTTATAATATATTATTTATATAGTTATTTATAAAAATATAAATGTTAAATTGTTATGATCATAAAATGCATTGTTATTATTATTATCACCACTACCATCACCACCAAATCCAGAAGCACTAAAATCTCAGGCATAGATTTTGACTTAGAGCCATGAGAGCTAAATTTCTGTCTGGGCCCCTGGCTTTACTGCATTCAAGCTCTATAACCTAGTACAAGTCACTTTACCTTTATCTACAGAAGACAGATGATTTAAAGCTCCTTTAAGCTTCCATTACTCTTTAGGCCTCATGCCCTGGAGAGCTGTATACTGAATAATGAATGGCCGTATCAAACCTCATACATGGATTTTGCCACAAGGCAGGAATGCATACTTCCCAGATATTTAGTCAATACCACACGAAAGAGCCATTATATAAATCACACCTTGGTAACCTTTGTTTTCAAATTTTTAAGCAAGGAGTCTTCATCATAGGCTTAAGAATTTTTAGAAAATATTTTGCTAGCTTGTTTATGTAGCACTGAACAATGATGAAGCAATTGTGTTCAAAATGTTAAAAGGTTTACATTTAAGCGAACAAGTAAACAAGTTCACATGGGACACTGAATATTTTCAAACCCTTAAAGAGACAACATGTTATATGCTACAGGTCTTGTTCTACAACACAAATGAGTGAAGTTTCATTAACAGGTGTTTACTTTCTAAGGTTAGGAAAGGGTATCTTTATGACTTTTTCTATCCTAATTATTATTCTATAAATGGCTTTAGAGAAATCTCTTTGCACTGGGTCAAGCCCCATAAGCATACAAACCTTTTACGATACAAATCTTACCTGGCTCAGAAACATCAGCTAGAGCCCTCCCACCAAGCAGAAAATGAGTCATAAAAATAGCCTTTCCTCTGACCAAGAGAGGAAGACTATGAAAGACCATCAAACCAAGGTGCTGGTCTCATACCCAGAGTCTGCAGCTCTCCAAGCCTTTCCTCTAGCCTGGCCACATATCATATTCACACCACAAATAACAAATAATCCATCCAGTAAATCTTGGAGGAGAAAGAAGACACTAATACGGGGTACTAGGGAAGCACGTTCAATGTACCTCCACAACATTCGTTCTTCCCTTTTTGTAAAATTCATCACATTTAATTCAGTTGTTTCACCCGCTAGTCATGGTCCCATAATGGGTGGAGACTGTGTCTATCTTCATTCTTGTAATACACCCAGCGTGGTGCCTCACACAGGGTAAGCCTTCATTGAAAAAAAAAAAAAAGTGTTGATTTATACTGGAAATTTCTTTGAAAACACATTCTAACAACAGTGCTAAAGGTGCTGAAATGGTACAAAGCTGACCATAAGATATTACTGTGTTGTTTGCCCAGAAGCACCCAAGGACATGGAGAGCTGCAGGGGTGGGGAGAGAGGATGGTACATGCAGGTGAGCATGCCCGCTGGCCCTGAGCACCCGGAAAGCCCAGGGCAGAGGGGAGCAGCTGAGCTGATGCATGTTGGCAGCTATCCACTGGTGACTAAGGACACAGGGCAGTGGAGGTGGACAGTAAGGAGACAGCACACGATGTGACAGAGAGTCGATAGAGAAAATAGGTAAAATGATTGAGCAAATAAGGACGTATGCTGAGGCTAAGCAGGGCCAGGCTTCTCACTGCTGGAGCAAGTATTTACAAACATAGAAAGGGCAACGGCTAGAAAGACGTGTTGGTTTAGAACTGGAAGTATAAGTACGAACTTAGTTTAAAATATATATATATATTTAATATGTATATATATGTATATATAAATATATATATAATATGTATTAAATATATATATATTTAATATGTGTGTATATACACACACACAGATGTATGCATAGCTATAGATGAAGTGTTTATGGGTGTGTATATGTGTGTAAAAATGCTTGCATACGTGCATACATGGACGTGTTTCCTAGCGTCTGTTGGGAGGGCCCAGATCTTAGTTCCTGAACACCATACAGAAAAGGAACCACGGTTACCTTAAGAGATACAGCGTATTGCAAGGATGGGGCAGGGAAAGGGCAAGATGAGCCTGGAACAACTTATTCTGTCACAAAATAAGGAAGTGCTCCAAGATTGATGAGACACATAAGGGGTCCCCATTTGCCAAATCTGGGACAATATGAGCATCAAAATAAATAAGGGTAATAGTGAATCGTAATGCCCTGAATAAACTAGAAATCTGTGACACGTTAAAAAAAAATTAAAAGATGAGGAAGAAGGGAAAGCTCTTCCATAAAGGAGATTACCAGTAGAAGGAATGACAGAAAACGAAAATCACCATTTGGCAACTCTCACCGTGTTGGCTGACTCAGGCAGAGCCGTCAATGGAGAATAAGCCTGGTGGATGGTGCTTTGATGAGGGAAAGGACCCTGGCGTAATCTCAGATTACCTCCCTTGACAGCGCTCATCAATTACACAGGGGGTAATGGTGACTTTGGAAGGGAAATCCGACATACACTCACATGACCAGCTGATCAAAACTAACAGTCACTAACAAGAAACAATCTCCAAAGTGGCCCAAGTACACCCCTCAGAGAATTCTGAAGAACAAAGTCCAACCTTGAATTAGAGGTATTATTTGGCTAAGTTATAAGTGCTATTTGTATCTGACTTTATAGATCTTTTTGAGGGAAAAAAATAATCACAATTAAGGAAATGTTTCATTGTTACTGAAATGATCCAAAAGGAAAAAGACAACTTCAAAATCACTATGAATATGTATTGATGAGCCATAATTCAATTCTGCCTAATTTCAAAAGGCTTAATCTAGTATGATACTATAAAGTACAATGATTACACAAATAACTCATCAACACAACGTAAGACATACTTTATCATAGCATCACAGTTTACACTGTGATTTAGAGACGACGATAGAAGTTCTGTTAAAGGTTGGTGAAGTTATTAGTTAAAATATGACGCTATAATAGATCCTAAAAAGTTAATTTAATACAAGAAAAGTGAGAACAATTTTCCCAGTGGAATAATTACCTTTCTAAAACTGGGTCACAAAATTGATGTTATCCTGTTATTAAAATACACACACACACACACACACACATCATACAAAAAATAAAGAGGCATATACAGATAAGGAAATTTCCCAGATAAGGTGTTTTTTGGGCTTGTGAGTCATCACAGTTGAACATATTTTTAATATATTACTTCAATGATTTGTACATTATTCCTCTGTGGACAGGTAGAGATATTCAGTGAATGATTAAACTCATGCACTGTGTTATACCACATTCATTCAACTGTAACTTTACAAACTGACATTTCTGCACATTCACATAAACTGAAATTCATAAAGATGAGTAAGATACCAAAATTTCCTGACTTGCGTGACCTCCGAATCATTAAAGATTAAATGCTTGGTCAATATCATATGGTTTCAGTGAATCCATGTACCCGATGTTTTGAATGACCAGAACCCCACTTTGCTGGTTAGGTCAGATACGGTTTTTACTGTGTTTATCTCCAGCCCCCTACCTTCCTCTCAGCTTCTCCTTATTTCTGTTCATGACACCACCATTTTCCCAGTCTCACAGACTGAAAACATAATATAGTAAAGCTAGTACACAATTTCAGGAGTCAACATGTTCTATCAAGAAAACATTTTCCTAGTTTAGTATATAAGTCCATTAGTGCTATTAATTAAATCTATTAACTTCTAAATTCATTAGATTTAGTTTAGGAAGTAATAGACCAGCAATGTGAAACAGAAGAGCCATAAGAAACCACGGTGACTGGGAGATAAAATATGGAGTAGATAGGCTCTCATATTTTAAACTTGATGAGTAAACACACTAAAGTAGGTTAGGTCCCCCTTGACACTCCATATAGGTTCCACAGTAGCTCTGTATACTTCCCCTCTACAGCTCTTCAGCCACCTTCATTAATTTAATTAATTTCTGAAATTATTTATTGTCTTTTTTTTAAGACCATAAGCTGCACAGTTCACAGCAGGTTGGGTCACCATGAAATTTAGCACATCATCAGGGCCAAGTACAACATAAGTCAATGATTATTTCAGTGCTGATAAGAGAGATCTGTTCTTTCACTAAATAAATATAAGGTTTACTGGATGACTGTATTTATAAATCTCTTAAGAAAGTTGAAGACAAAACTATGCAGTTTGATGGTCTATAAGAAAGATCAGGAGATAACTGTCAAAGGAAATAGTGACTGATTTAGCCATTTCAGAATTCTCAAGAGACAAGTATTTTCTAGAAATACAATTACCTGAGTTTTGTATCCCCAACAGAATTGAGTTTTGTTCCTAATTATCTCTAACTTTATCACAGGCTCTTTGTTTAAAATTTTTGAAAATATCAATCTGATCGATGAAGGGAAAAGGGGAAGCAAAGCTAAGAATAAAATCACGTCATCATTATATTTGAAATACTTTAATTAGAAGCATCATACAATACACAGAGAATAATTTGACATTATTGAAGGTTTATCCACAAAGCAAAAAAAAAAAAAAAAATTACTGAGAAGGCAAGAAAGGGGAACAGAAGTTAGAAAAGAAAGGAAAAGGATCTTTGGTAAAAGAGTAAATTCATACAGGATGGAATGCAGGGGCTGAACTCTTGGCTTCTCTCATCAGTGTACAAGTGAAGACAGCATTACTTGGCTTCCAACCTAAATATGTTAACAGAAACAGAGCTTCGGAAGGACTTTTTTTTTTTTTTTTTGCGGTACACGGGCCTCTCACTGTTGTGGCCTCTCCCGTCCGGACGCACAGGCTCAGCGGCCATGCTCACGGGCCCAGCCGCTCCGCGGCATGTGGGATCTTCCCGGACCGGGGCACGAACCCGCGTCCCCTGCATCGGCAGGCGGACTCTCAACCACTGCGCCACCAGGGAAACCCCTGAGGGGCTTTTTCCACGAAAGGATGAAGTGCTTGTTCAAATAATGCAATATTCAAGCACTGACAATAAAAGGAGAAAAACTAATACACATTGTGCCTACTGATCTCCAAAGGAAAAGAGGAAGAAGGCTTTTGCAAAGAGAAAGGCAGGGAAAATGACTTTCATACTACGTGTAAGGAGAAAGTGTGTAGAGGGGGGAAAAAAAAGAGAGACTCAAGCCCAGACACCGATGCTCTCAGCATCATCTCTTATTGTAATAAAATTAAGGTGGTTACAAGATAGCAATTTCTTGTCAGCTTTAAAAAGAAATGATGTAATTGAATTTTACACACTCGGTTGAGCCTCTACTCTATGTAGCTTGTACCCCAGCTACTGGGAATTCAAGGCTATTTATAAAGCATTGTCCCTGTCCTCAAGGCACTCACAGTCAATTATATTTCATAATCACATTTGGTGCTTCCTAGCTATTAAACGCTTCATCTGTGCTTTACCTGTAGACAGGAAATGCTCGCAGACGCGTAAACCGGTATCTATCAAAACTGATATTTAGGACTGTTTTGACAATACAGGTATTTCAACAGCTGTCTGGACCAATTTCTGTTTTAAATTGGACATCTTAGATATCAAAATTGAATTCAAATACTTAAAATAGAATTTTCACATAATTATCTGAAAAGTTCATTTATTATTTTAAATATTGGTGAAATCATGATTATACTTCACTATAAGGGGAAATTAATGGCTTCTAACATAATAAAACAGACTAATTTAGGGCACTTTATAATTGAATTCCCATTTCTCCTACTCAACAATACATTTCAATACATAAATTTTTTTTTAATTATCAAATTCTCAAAATCTTTCTAAACATTCACATTCAAAAAATAGTGACATTTTCTGGAGAACCAAAATCAACACAACAAAACTGCTGATAGAAATTGTGCATTTTTTCATTGGGTCATCAAGACCATAAATTAAATTATATTCAAAAATGTAACTGCCTAGAAAATATATGATTGTGTTATGTGAAACAGATGATTTTAGACGCCAGCTCCAACCCAAGTATTGTTAGGTATTTTTCTCTGTAAAGACAGCAAGGTGTTTAGCAACTCAAATCTATCTCCCACTAACCACAAAATACAGCCAAGTCAAACAATTCAAGAAAGTCTTTCCTATTCTTCCTCTGTATTATGATAGTAAAGTCCTGGCAAGGGAGTTAGTTCCACTTCAAAACAGCTCAAAGGAAAAAGGAATAAAGCCGCCTCTATGGGACACATGTGTATTAAGGATTCAATTTCTAAGAGCAAATATCCTGGGTAGAGTCCCTGTAAAATTTTTCTTCAAACTTCCCAATCAAAATTTGAAATCACAGTGTTACTACACGAAAATAAAGTAATAAGCTGAATTTCAAGATAATCATATCACTACAGAAATAAGAGTAAAAAGGAATGTTAACTCATCACTTTTTAGATCGTTTTATGTTCTACTTCTTTAAGTATAAAGTCTCTAGGTATATGTATATTATGTATATGTATGTATGTGTGTGTGTGTATATATATATCTCAATTTGAGGTCTCTGGGTATATGTATACATATCTCAATTTAAAGAATAAGAAGCAGATTAGAGAAATAAACCACATATCAGAAACCAGAAATCAAGTAAAGCTAAGACATTAAGACTTGCCCTGTACTTGAAGCATGGTGCACCTACAGAGCAGGAGCAAAGAGAAAGAACCAAAGTGAAGATGCCCACACATGGCATTATTCACCTAAGAAACTGAATGTGTTACAGATGCATAATAATCTATAAAGATAAAAAAAAAAAGGCTCTTTAACGTATGTCCCTCATCTCCTTGAAAATACACACACACACACACACACACATATATATATTTATGTTCTCTGCAATAGCAATAATAATTTGTCCATGTCTAGGTCATTTTGGCTTCCTTAGGATCTCTTGGGATCAACTTTTTCACCAAACTCCTACTGACTCCAATTGCTCTACGACTCTGAGCAACTCTAAATAATGTTCATTTACATATTATCTTTCTTCAAGAAGCTAAGCAGAACTCTTCAAGAGCAAAAGACAAAAGTTAGCATATTTATGTCAAATTTTATACTGAATAAAAACACTCTGTTTTTAATATATAGAGAAATTTTACCTAAATTAACCATATACACCATGACGAAGGATTTTAAATAAATACCAAAATGCAGAAATTGTAAATCAGATTTTCTAACTAAAAAATAACTAAATGTAAAATCCAAACACTTGGAAATAACCAATTAGAAAATGCAACAGAAAACAGAAAAAAATGTACTAAACTTGAATATTTTTTTAATGGTAAAATGAGTTATCAAACTAAAAAGCTTTTGCACAGTGAAGGAAACTATCAACAAAATTAAAAGGCCACCTACTGAATGGGAGAAGATATCTGCAAACAATATATCTGATGAGGGGCTAATATCCAAAATATACAAAGAAACTCATACAACTCAACATTAAAAAAAAAAAAAAAATCCCAATTAGAAAATGGGCAGAGAACCTGAACAGACATTTTTCCAAGGAAGACATACAGACAGCCAACAGACACATGAAAAGATGCTCAACATCACTAATCGTCAGGAAAATGCAAATCCAAACTACAATGAGCTATCACCCCACACCTGTCAGAAAGGTTATTACCAAAAAGACAACAAAAACAAGTGTTAGGAGGGTGTGGAGAAAATTGAACCCTTGTGCACTGTTGGTGGGAATGTAAATTGTGCAGCCACTATGGAAAACAGTATGGAGTTTCCTCAAAAAGTTCAAAATGGAACTCTCATGTGATCTAGCAATTCCACTTCTGGATATTTTTCCAAAGAAAACAAAAACACTGATTCAAAAAGATACATGGACCCCTATGTTCACAGCAGCATTATTTACAATAGCCAAGATATGGAAGCAACCTAAGTGCTCATTGACGGATGGATAAAGAAGATATATATAAAATGGAATATTACTCAGCCATAAGAAAGAATGAGACCCTGCCATTTGTGACAAGGACAGACCTAGAAGGTAGTATGCTAAGTGAAATAAGTCAGAGAAAGAGAAATACCATATGACTTTACTTACATGCGGAATCTAAAAAACAAATGAACAAATATAATAAAACAGAAACAGATTAATAGGACAGGTGGTCGCCTAAGAGGTACAAACTTCCAGTTACAAATGAGTCACACAGATGAAATGTACAGCATGAGGAATACAGTCAATAGTACTGTAATGTCTTTGTATGGTGACAGACGGAAACTAGACTTATCATGGTGATCATTTTGTAATGTACATAAATATCAAATTACTGTGTTGTGCACCAGAAACTAACATAGTGTTGTAGGTCAATTATACTTCAAAACAAACAAATTCACAGAAAAAGAGATAAGAGGAGAAGAGAGGGGATGAAGGTGATGAAGGTGATCAAAGGGTACAAACTTCCAGTTACAGGATAAATATGCATTAGGTATGCAATGTACAACATGATTAATTAACACTGCTGTATGTTATATATGAAAGTTAAGAGAATAAATCCTAAGAATTCTCATTACAAGGAAATATTTGTATCTACACGAAACGATGTTCACTAAACTTGTAGTGATCACGATAATATATGTAAATCCAATCATTATGCTGTACACCTTAAACTTATACAGTGCTGTATGCCAGTTACACCTCAATAAAACAGGAAGAAAAAATTAAAAAAGAATAAATCATAAACTAGTTTATTTCAAAGATATAAGATATAAAAATCATGAAATTAAGAATTGCTTTTAACTACCAAGTAAAAACTTTTTAAATATATTATGTTTAAATTTATGCTACTAAATTTTGGAGGTAACCAAGGCTACTAATCGACATTGATCTAAAAGAAGTAGGGGGACTTCCCTGGCGGTCCAGTAGTTAAGACTCCGAGCTCCCAACGTAGGGGGCCCAGGTTCGATCCCTGGTCAGGGAACTAGATCCCACATGCTACAACTAAGAGCCTGAATGCTGCAACTAAAAGATCCCACATGCCACAACTAAGACCAGGTGCAGCCAAATAAATAAATAAATACTAAAAAAAAAAAAAGTAGGAAATCTGACTGAATCAACAACTACAGATCCGATTCAGTGGGGTTGCAGGGGGAAAAGAAACAAAAAATTATTTTAAAAAGATATACACAAACATGAAGTTTCTCAACATTTAAAGAACAGGTAATATATTTTACAGTAACTTTTAAAAGAAAAGATCATTCTGATGCTCTAGAGTACAGAAAAACATGGGACACTTACTAATTTACTATAGAAAAAGAAACATACTATAATGCAAAGCATCAACATGTCAAAAAGAAAAATCATAATATAACATGCCCCAAAATATTTGATAACATTCAAAGTCTATTCTTAATGATAATTCTTAGTGAAGAAAGAAAAGAATGCTTCCTTAACATGATAAAAATATCAATCCAAGCCAACAGAGGTTGCCTACCAGAACACACTGAATAAAGCAGCAATAATAACCAAGACATTCTGAAAATAATGGAAGAAGATTTGAACTATATTAAAATGCTAAAATATATTAATTAAAACAATGTGAGGCTAAGAAATCGTGATAAGCTTCAACCAACAGTTGTAAACAAATTTTTCAAGAAAAATTGGAAATGTAGATTTAAGTGAAATCTCTCAGGTTACTCTGTTGGCTTAAATTTTTGAAAGCATTGTATATTTCCAAAGAAAGCATTGCTGTGGGCTAAATCAGCTACAGTGGACCTCAGCCCTATACACACCCAGCACTTCCTGCCTCACCCTGAGCTCAAGCTGCTTCCTGTGTCTAGACAGCCCTTTCCTCTCCCTCCACCCATTCAAAGCAACCCACCCAGCAAGGTGTGGCTCACAGGCCATCGCTCTACAGAGCTTCTTAGAATCTCTAGAAGGAATTGCCATTACTTCCCCCTACTGCAGTTCTTATCACAGCTTTAACATTACAAGTTATTCAATGCGTTCTCTCTCTCTTCCTCTAGATTGTAGAACACTGTCTAAGAATAATATGTACTACTATCTATTGGCCATATCTGTGCCAAGCGCTGTGATGAAACTTTGCACACAACTTCTATAATCCTCTCAACAAATGCAGAATGAACGCTGTCCCTGTTTTACAGATGAGTGGGTGTAAATAACTAAACAGGCCCTGGAAGAAATAGGATGCTAATTCTTTTTGCCAGATTTCACCAACTACATCACAGTTGGTCTGAATTTAACTGACTTGGTATTCTCCTCTGAAAGAAGGAAAGGGTGAGAGATAATGGCTAAAAGAAAAACGAGACTGAGGTTAGGACTTCGTGGTGTTGGTAGGGGAGGAGTTTGTACCCTAGAAACAGGATATGAGTACCACATGAAGCACAAGACTGACTACTAAGTATTCTAATTCTGTATTTGAAATTGATTTCTATAATTTGTATCCAAAATTACCTTTTGCTTTAGAAATTTTTATTGATTCAGTTGAACTCTATGTACTCAGTGGGGGAAAGAACAAATGGGAACTGTACTATAGTCTGAAAGAAAGTCTGAGCTTTTGAAAAGACAAGCTTTTGAAATATCCGTAATATTCTTTTCATTTTAAGCTCAGTATAATGTTTTTATAACACCTAATTTGCAACAGTTTTGTTGGAACTAAAAATAAGTAATCTCTGAGGTAGCTATACAAGCTTACCTTGAAAGAATTCAAAATAATAATTTGTTGATAGCTTCTAAAGATAAAAGCACTTTGGGACGTTTCAGGAGCTGTGAGTGAAAAAAGAGAAGACAATCTAATGATAAAGTCCTTTCACAAGATGATCTGAAATGTCCATTTAATCATTCATCCTAAAGAACACAATCTTGTTGAAGCATCTTGAAAAGTACAATACATCTCACATAGAGAAACATCTGTGCCAACGAAAAAGAAATGGTCTTTTAAAAGTGCTGTCAGTTACTAAACAGAAATGTAGTCTTTTAAAGTGGTATTATTAAAGAAATCATCAAGATGGCAAGCTTCCTCTTCTTTTCGGATCTTTGAAATATATACTTTTTAAGTTCCACTTATTTAAAAAAAGCAAAGGTATTAAATAAAACTTAAGCATTTATCTGGCTGTTTCTACACTCGTTCAATCTTTGTTTGAGGTTAGAAAGCTATAAAGTTCAATCAGTCATACCTTGGCTCAGATTTTAAGCTGTTCATATTTAATATCTCTTCTTTATAGCAGAAATACTTGACTCTCCTTTTGAAAGAAAAAAAGACCCCTAATTTAAGATATTATTATATCATAGAACAAGAGTCAGCAGACCAAACAGAACCCATGACCTGTTTTTGTAAGGCCTGCTCCCCAAAAATAATTTTTACATTTTTAAAGGGTTATTTTATATCTACACACACACACACACACACATACACACACACAAAATGGCTGTAAACATATATATATGTGTGTGTGTGTGTGTGTGTGTTTGGAAAAATAAATATATATACACATATACACACACACCCCCAGACACCTTACATGGCCAACAAAGTCTAGAATATTTACTTTCTAGCTCTTGATGCAAAAGTTTGCAGACTCCCAATCACAGAGCATAGAGAGTCTTTATAACTGTGACCTCAGGACACGTAGGGTACTGACTTCATACTACTCTCTGAGCTGCCAAAGGGACTGATTTTTTTAAATATCTTTTACATTTATCACAGAGACAAACTACTCGAGCCCGGCGGCTTCAAGTTGACAATGTCACTTCCAGAAACAGCTCTCCTCTCAATACTTGAAAATACTGAGCTTTCAGATGGGGTGCTTGTCTCCCAGATGGAGGTTAAAGGAGCAGGACATGATACTTCCCACACATTTCTCCCTCATCCCCTTTCTTCCAGGCACACTCTTACTCCTCATTCAAACCCAGATGGAAAGTTTCATCCTCAATCAATCTCCAAACTCTCCAAATTAGCAAAGTTAGCTGTACCCTTCAATGCTCTCAGTACACTCTGTACAAACTTCTACTACACAATTTATTGTAATGTTTTACTAGGCTTTTGTTTACATTTCAAACAACGTTGACTTCTTGGTGACAAGGACCCTGTCTTGCTCAATTCTGCACCCCTAGCATTTAGCAGAATGCCTTCCCCATGGCAGGGGGGCGGGGCGGGGATTAGTTTCCTGAAGCTGCCCTAACAAATTACCACAAACTTGGTGGCTAACACCGAAGTTCCGCTCTCACACTTCTGGAGGCCAGAAGTCCAAAATTAAGGTGGTGACAGGGACACACCACGCAGAAGGCTCTAGAAGAGAATCTATTCCTTGCCTCTTCAAGCTTCTGGTGGCTGCTGGCATTATACGGTGTTTCTGGGCTTGCGGCAGCATCCCTCCAATACCTGGCTCTGTCTTTATACTGCCTTCCTCTCTTCTGACTCTTATAAGGACACTTATGGGATTTAGGGCTCACCCAGGTAATCCAGAATGACCTCATCTCAAGGTCCTTAACTTGAGTGCATCTGCAAAAACTCTTTTTCCAAATAAGGTAACATTCACAGGTTTGACAAATTCAGAAATGGACAAATCTTTTTGAGAGCCACCATTCAACCCACTGCAGTAGGCATTCAGTAGATACGTGTTTTCTTGCCTTAGATCCAAATGAAATAAACATCTTCCCAAAAAGAGGAAAAATGGATAAAGAACAGCCTTTACTTTGTTCCCTTCTTTGCTAATGTCCTGCTTGAAAAGCAACCACTGAGGCACAGGCAGAAGCCTATGCAGCATTTTCTTGCTGATCCCTAAGAATTACTCTACATAGTGCCAGCAACAAATCTCTGGAGACCATATCTTTATTCTGAGGAAAAAAACCCAGTTATATATCCTTTCTCACAAACCAACGTACTTGTTCACATGGTAATTTGACAAAGACCTTCTCTGGGTGAGGTTCTGATCTCTTCAAATTATTTATATAAGGACATGAATGTGTAATTTTACTTGAGTGGTTGAAAGTCAAACTATTAACAACTCACTCTGATAGGAAACTTAACCAAGAGTTAAAGCTTTATTTTTCAAAAATTTAGGCTTTTGATCTGTTATGGACAGAATGTGTGTGTCTGCCCAAAATGTTTTGGTTGAAGCCTAACCCCACAATGTGACTATATTTGGAGATATGGTCTATAAGGAGGTGATAAGGTTAAATAAGGTAGGGCTCTAACCCAATAGGGCTGGTGTCCTTAGACACCAGTGCACACTGTCTCTGTCATGTGAGGACACAGGGAGAAGATGGCTATCTGCAAGCCAGGAGGAAAGTCCTCACTACAGACCAACCCTGGTCTGGGACTGTCAGTACCAAGAACTGTGAGGAAATAAATCTGTGTTGCTTAAGCTACTGAGTCTGTAGCATTTTGTTAAGGCAGCCCAACCAAACTAAGGCAGGATCTAAACACAACCCCATGCGCATTATACATACTCAGTGAGAATTAGTTGATTTTCATGACTGTGATTGTTCCCAGTACAAGGAACAAAGTTTATGACTTCACAACAAGACTTTTCAGAAAATATTTTAACTATATGGAGTTCAAAGATTGTTACGATTTCCAAGTTAAGGTTAGAAACTGGGATAACAACCTCAAATCTTTTTAAAACTAAATTAGGGCTAAAGTAATTTTTCTGCCCAAGGTTTGAAGAGATCAATGAACTACTCTTAAAATAGAAACCTCTAGCAAATTATGAAAAGTGCTAGCAGTACAATGTGTGTGTAGACTCCTAACCTTAGAATAAAACATCCCTGATATCGTACTCCAGGATATCAGGATGCCAATATAATGAAAACTCACAAAGGAGAAAATTTAAGAAAAATGGCAATCACCTTGCAGTAAGATGTAGTGGAAAAGTTATTTCCTAACTCTTATCACAGCAAGCAACAGGCAACCAATGGCATCACATCTAAGAGGGGGCCCTTCACACTGTAGACACCAGAGATTTTTATGTCGGTTACTAAAATGTTCTGGCAATGGCAGTACATTACCAAAAAAAAAAAATTTTTGTCAAACAGAGTGGTCTTAAGGAAATGGTGCATGTTCTTTCTCAAGACATCAGCACTACACGAGCTATAAACATGAAGTTGGGGTTGGAATACTATTAGTCAAACAGCACAGTGAAGCATATCTTCCAAATTGATTGGGGTCATGTAGGAAATAAAAGAATATAAATATCAATTTGATTAAATTCACAAAAGTATGAAGAAATGAATAAAAAATCATAATTAAGAAAAACACAGGGACAGTTATTATGTTAATGTGACTATTAAAAAGCTGAGATAATGAAATGGGTAAAAGAAAAAGCAAAATGCTGAAGAAAAACACTACTTTATATTATAAAACAAATTAAAAAGGAAAAGTTAATGACAGAATAAGTCATTTAGTCCAGTAAAATCATATATATTTAAAGTCTCTCTCAAAAAGAAGAACAGGAATGGCAGTATTAACATCAGTCTAGGATGAATTTAATTTTAAAGGTATTCAGTACAAAAAAGAAGGATAATTTTAAAAAGAGTCATGGAGTTGTATGTCCCTAACAATACACAGGTAAATATACAAGCAAATCTACCAAAATTTAATGAAGACATAAAATTATAAAACTTAAAACACAGGAGAAGAGCTTCATGATAACGGATTTGCCAATGATTTCTTGGATATGACACCAAAAGCATAGGCGACAAAAGAAAAAACAGATAAACTGCACTAAAGCAAAACTGAGAGCTTTTGTGTATCAAAAGGATACTATCAACAGAGTGAAAAGGCAACCCACAGAATGGGAGAAAAATATTTGCAAATCATGTATTTGATAAGAGGTTTGTATCCAGAACAGAATATACAAAGAACTCCTACAATTCAACAACAACAAAAATCCAACTAAAAAATGGGCAAAGGACTTAGACATTCCTCCAAAGAAGATACACAAATGGTCAGTAAGCACATGAAAAGATGCTCAACATCACTAATTATTACAGAAATGCAAATGAAAACCACAATGAGATGCTACTTCAAACCCATCAGAATGGCTTTTTTTAAAAGTCCAGAAAATAACAAGTATTAGCCAGGATGCAGAGAAACTGGACCCCTTGTGCACTGCTGATGAAAATGCAAAGTGGTATAACTACTGTGGTAAATGGTATAGTAAGTCCTCAAAAAATTAAATGAAGAATTACAACAATATACAGCAATTCCACTTCCAGTTATATACCCCAAAGAATTTAAACCAGGGACTCAAAAGACATTCAAACATCCATTTTCATGTAGCATACATACAATGTAATATCATTCAATCTCAAAAAAAGGAAGAAATCTTGACACATGCTATAATATAGATGAACTTTGAGGACATCATGCTAATTGAAATAAGCCAGACACAAAAAGACAAATAATATATGATGCTAGTTATATGAGGTATCTAAAATAGTCAAACTCAAAAAACCAGAAAGTAGGGTGGTGATTGCCAAGGGCTGTGAGGAGGGGGATGGTTAAGTTTTAGGTCACTTATATTTCACAACAATTTAAAATAACAAAAAATAAATTTTAAGTTTAATGAAGATGTAAAACTATGATTAGAATGTAAAACTCAATACACCACACTTTTTGAATTAATCAAATTTAACAGAACAGATATAAGTTAGAACATAAAATAATGTAAAATAAATCAACAAACAATTTAGCAGATGAAAAATAGAAAATCACATTCCTCAACAGAGAAGATACTGCTATTCAAATCTCTCGGGAATATTTATAAAAGTAAATCATATACTTAGACATTAAAAAAAACTTAGTGATTTAAAAATGAGACTGTTTTACAGATTACAATCTCTGAATGTAAATCAAAATTCAGATGGAAATACAAAATTGAAGACCTAAAAATAATAATCAGAAATTTAAAAACACATTCCTAGAAACTCTTGATTCAAAGAAGAAATAAAATTACCAACTATCTAAAAACAATGAAAAGGGAAGTAATTCCTCAATAAGAACACATAGAATATAGCAAAGGATATATTCAGAACAATATTTCTAATGTCAATGCCTTCATAGTTAAAGTTTTTCTTTTTTTTTGAAAAAAAGACAAAGCAAAAAGAAATAGAGGACAGAGAATTGAAAAAATATAAGCAAAAAGTCATGAAAAAGAAAACAAGGAAAAAACAGAGTAGAAATGATTTTAAAAAACCAAAAGAATGTTTATAAAAGAAAATTAATAAAACAGCGAAGTAACACACGGACCATTTATGGAAAGAACAGTTAAAAAAAAAGACAATATTGGGAATAAGAAAAAAGTGTGTTACAGTAGAAATGTAATTATGCATTAGGGAATACTATAATACATGTTATCCCAAGGTAACAAATTTAAAAGCCTATAAAGCAAATGGGTACATACAGATATCCAGAGATCACAGATACAGAGAAGAGACTGGTGGTTGTCAGAGGCTGAGTATGGGGGTGGGCAAAATGCGTGAAAGTGGTCATAAAGTACAGCCTTCCAGTTATAGAATAAGTAAGTCCCGAGGATGTAATATAAAGCATAGTGACTACAGTTAACAGTAAGGTATCAGATATTTGAATGTTGCTAAGAGAGTAGATCTTAAAAGTTCTCTTCACAAGAAAAAAGCTATTGTAACTATGTGTGGTGACAGATGTAAACTAAGCTTACTGTGGTAATCAATTCAGAAATCAACTGAAACTAATACAATGTAATACATGCCAATTATATTTCAATATAAAATAAATAATTTTAAAAAGCAAATGGAATATTTCCTAGCCAAAACTTGATCCGAAAAGCTGAAAACTTCAATGGACAGATATACAGACGAAATTGGAAAAAAGATTACATATGTACCACTGGGGGAACATAAAAAAAAAACCAACTATGATCCAGTGGTTCACACCTGAGTATTAGCCTTTAAGAGACAGTTCCAATTACAGTGCAAGGAAAGACATGAATACTTTCTAAGTTAATTTATGTATCCACCAAAATTATTATACAAAAATCTGATTCAGCACCAAGAAAAATATTATAGACCAATCTCACTTGTGAATACATATTCCAAATATCTTTCCAAGTTATCAAATAGAATCAAGCAAAGTTATAAAAAGTAATAAATTATTTTTTAAAAGGGTTTGCTCCCAATGCAAGGATAGTTCAATACTAGCAAATCCTCCAATGCTTGCTAATAGTCAACTAAAGGAGAAAAGAAATTTTCCATCAGTAGATTATATACACATACATACATACATACACACACACACACACACACACACACAGTCCAACAGGTATTACCAGAGGAAAAGAAAAGAATGAAATCTAAGCACATTTAAGCTAAGCAGATATAGAAAGAAAATACTTATGTAAGATGAGCACACTACAAATTCATAATGTTTTTGAGACCAAAAAGTTTAAGTCACAAGGCAACCAAGTGAACTAGGTTCCAGTTCATAGGACTGACCCTTCACAGAGAAATAGGAATTGCCTTTGGCCATGATAATGGAAAAAGAGTGAACAGTCATAAAAGCTGATAAGAAACACAAACAGAAGGGTGGTTGCCAGGGTCCCAGGAGAGGGGGTAATGAAGAGGTGCTGTTCAGTGGGTACAGAGTTTCAGCTGTGCAAGATGAAAAAGTTTGAGATGTGAAGCACAACAATGTGAATACAGTTGACATGACTGAACTGTGAGTTTAAAAATAGTTAAGATGGTAAATTTTAAGTTGTTTGTTTTTACTACAATTAAAATTCTTCTTTTAATTTTTAAGCAATATAAAACCACTAAAATAGTAATAAATTTTTAAAAGCTGAATGTGGGCTAGCAAAGTCACTTAGTATCCCAGGAAGCACCAGATGCAAGGACACTCCACAGCCACTCACCTACTCTTCTGCATAATCCTCCTCCAGGTGCTAAGACAAAAGACTAGAAAAAGAACAGGAGGCCTAAAAGAGCTACTCTTGGAAGTGTTGGCATGCGGGTAGGGATCAGCTACCACTGGGGGACAAGCATAAAAACTGGCTTCATCCAAGACTCTAACATCAAATGAAGCAAAAGCCATCTGCCACAGAGGAAGGGACAGTATAAGAAGTATATCCCAAAATGCCCAAGTATTTGAATATTAAAATACATAATTCTAAATAATCCAAGATCAAAGAAGAAATCACAATGGAAGTTAGAAAATCTTTTGAACTGAATAAAAATGTAAAATAACAGAGCTCAGAGTAAAATGTATAGCATTACATACATTACGTAAGAAAAAAGGTCTCAAACCAATATTTTAAGCTTCCATCTTAAGAAACTACAAAAAGAAAAAAGTAAACCTATAACAAGCAGAAAGAAGAAAATAATAAAGATCAGGAATCAATGAATTAGAAAAAAGTAAAATACTAGAGGAAAAAATTAATGAAACCGAAAGCTGGTTCTTTCACAACATCAATAAAATTGATAATCCTCTAGACAAAGTGATCAAGACAAAAATACAAAAGTCACAAGTCACCAAAATTAGGAATAAAGTGTTATCAGTGCAGATCCTACAAATATTAAAAGAATAAGGTAATATGAACAACCTTATGCCAATAAATTCTATAACATATAAAAAGCCAAATTCCTTCAAAATCACAAACTAAGAAGGTTCACTGAAAAATTAATTTATAATCTGAATAGCCCTATATGCATTAAATAAATTGAAAACCTTCCTAGAAAGAAAAATAAGCCTCTAAATCCACACGAATTCTCTGGTGAATTCGTCCACACTTCCAAGGGAGAAAAAATACCAATTCTACACAAAGTATCCCAAAAACGAACAGGACAGAACACTTCCCAAGTTATTTTCGGAGGCTACAAATACCCTGAAAGAAAAATCAGATAAAGACACTACAAGAATAAAAGCTAACTTTTAAAAAATTCTTAACAAAATATTAGAAAATCAAATATAGCTATACATAATAAGATAATGCATCAAGACCAAGTAAGGCTTATACAAGGAATAAGGAATGTCTGGTACAACGTTCAAAACTTAAGCAGTGCAGTTAATTCACTGTACCAACAAACTAAGAAAAGAAATTATATTATCCCAATAGATATAAAATAGCCAAAAACCTATAATGTACTTAGAATTAAATTTAATTAAAGAGAAAACAATCATTACAAAAATGTATTAAAATCTATTTGAAGTATAAAAAATAAGATTGAATAAATGGAAAGACAACCATATTTTTGAACTGGGATAATAAAATGAAATAACATTAGAAATAGAGATAACATTAAAATATTAATTGTCCCCAGATTATATGTAAATTTAGTGCAATTAAAATCACAATAGGGTTTTTATGTATCTTTTGCCCAGGGGAGGTGGACAATGAATACAATACTCCTAAGATATGAACCCTAGTTCATATACCCTAGAACCCTAGTATATGTCTGAGAATATCTAAGAAAATCAGTTTTAAAAGGAAAAAAACCCGGTACCAGAAGATGTGACACATATATACAATGGAACATTACTCAGCCATAAAAAGAAACGAAATTATGTTATTTGTAGTGAGGTGGATGGACCTAGAGACTGTCATACAGAGTGAAGTAAGTCAGAAAGAGAAAAACAAATGTCGTATGCTAACACATATATATGGAATCTAAAAAAAAAAAAACAAACGGTTCTGAAGAACCTAGGGGCAGGACAGGAATAAAGATGCAGACGTAGAGAATGGACTTGAGGACACGGGGAGGGGGAAGGGTAAGCTAGGACGAAGTGAGAGAGTGGCATGGACATATATACACTACCAAACGTAAAATAGATAGCTAGTGGGAAGCAGCCGCAGAGCACAGGGAGATCAGCTCGGTGCTTTGTGACCACCTGGAGGGGTGGGATAGGGAGGGTGGGAGGGAGACGCAAGAGGGAGGGGATATGGGGATATATGCATACATACAGCTGATTCACTTTGTTATACAGCAGAAAGTAACACACCATTGTAAAGCAATTATACTCCAATAAAGATGTTAAAAAAAAAACAACCCAGTACTATCATAGGATATACGAAAACAACTGTGGAATTTATATTTACTGGGAAAGGGATACATTACCTTAAAAATGGTTCTGATACAATGGACTGGATATGCATCTGAAAGTAAGTAAAAGTGGACCCCCTCCCTCCCCTCTCATGCCACATATACAACGAAAAATTCCAAATGGACTAAAGATAAGATCAAAGTGGAAAGAAAAATTAAATCTAAGTATAGGACATTACATGTTTATTTTACCAATGGAGAAAGTCTTTCAAAAACGTAAAACAAAAACAGGAAACCAGAGAAACAGAGAGGAAAAAAATTGATTATATTAAAATTTAAAATGTTAGGGACTTCCCTGGTGGTGCAGTGCTTAAGAATCCACCTGCCAATGCAGGGGACACGGGTTCAAGCCCTGGTCCGGGAAGTTCCCACATGCCGCGGAGCAACTAAGCCCATGTGCCACAACTACTGAGCCCATGTGCCACAACTACTGAAGCCCACGCACCTAGAGCCCGTGCTCCGCAACTAGAGAAGCCACCGCAATGAGAAGCCTGCACAGCGCAAGGAAGAGTAGCCTCTGCTCACCGCAACTAGAGAAAGCCCGCGCGCAACAACGAAGACCCAACAAAGCCAAAAATAAATAATTTTTTTAATTTAAATGTTAACAATATCAAAAGATACTTCTTAAACAGACAAGAGGCCAAAGATTAGTTCTTGAAAAAATTATCTGCAATGCAGGCATCAGACAAATGGTTTAATAGCTGTAATATATAAATAACTCTCACAAAAGGACAATAACCAAATAGAAAAATGAACAAAGAATAAAGGGCAACTCTTAGAAGAATACCAATTTACCTACAAACATAGGAAAAGATGCTCCAGGTCACTAGAAGTCAGGAAATAATAACTGAAGTTAACAATGAGATACCACTACACAACTATCATACTAGAAAAGTGTCATCTATTGCTGATGGAGTTTATGGGAAAGGGTATTTCCCTGCATTGCTGGTGGCAACGTTTTGAATCAATAACGCCACCCTGGTGATCGATCCCACAAGTCTGTAATATAAAGATATTTATTACAATATTGGTTTTAGTAGCAAAAACTGGAAACAAAGCATTGCCCATCAGTAAGTTAACAGACTATAAAATAACCATACCTTGCAATATATACAACAGTTTTGTTTTTAATGGATTAGAGTTCTTGCAGCTAAGTGGAAGGATTTCCCTTAGGCAGGACGAAATGAAAAAAAAAAGAGTCTCCAAAAAATAATCTCACTTTTGTAAACGTGATCAAAAAACGGTGTGTGCAGATGCATCTATAACACTTATGGCTATGGAGAAAAATATTAAGACCCATAATACTGATGGTTATGATGAGGGTTATGAGGGAATATAATGCTATTGTTGGCTAGAGGAAGAAGGGAAGCTAAGTAAAAAAAAGAGAAAGGGGTTCACTATAAAATCAAGTTTAAAGTCTCCACACACGTGTACCTACTTTTATCAGAGAGAGATTTGTAAACCCTGCCCAACAAGTGAGTTTCTGCAAAACACAGCTTATTTCCTATAGATCTTAAGTGGTAATCCTTTGAAAAACTAAGTCATAAAGGTAAGAATAAATTCACATGTAAATATTATAAATATCTAGCTTTGAGTTGGTTGTAAACATTAAATAATACCTTTAAAATGTATATACACATTTTATGTACAGTAAATGTGCAATATAATTTTTGAAAGAGAAAACACTTAGAAAGCCACGTTTAAATGGAATTCCAAAGGTTTTCCGATAAGACTGAAAGTACTTAAAAGAGACTATAACATAAATCTAAGAATATCTAGTGTATTATTTTTAGGCACATAAAAGATCTACATGAAGAATATAAACTGGAGCAGAATACACTAGCATGGCCCTTCCTTTGGGCTTAACTGTGCTGCATTTTCCCCAATCTGCCTATACGTTGGGACAAAGCCCATGTTCTATTTATCTTAGTATCCTCAGCACCTAACATAAGCCCTGCTATGTGCTAAGTGATGAAGCATCTCCCTAATTTCCTTCAGAGTATGGATGCATTCCAATTGCACAGTCTCTTCTAGGATTAATTGGGTTGATCTCTCCGAGCTGTTATATTTGGGGTTTTATATACCCCCTTAAAGTATGTTTTGGAAGGAGATAAGAATTCATCCAATAATATTCACTGAGCAGCACCTCTTTTGCGCAATGTGGACTTTCAAAATGTTGGCTTATTAAGACTAAATGAAAGTTAGGAAGACAGCAGTGGAATGAAATGGGAACAAATTATTTTACTGGTGTTGGAAATCAAGGTTCTAGTTTTGACTTGGCTACCTTCTAGTTATTTTACCTTCACTGTGTCCAGTCTACATTATAGGATTGTCAGGATGAAACTAAAACCACTCTGTAAACCACCAAGCACTAAGAAATTCTTTTTTTGCTGGCCCCTACTTCTCAAGAATTCTAAACTGTCTTAATTACAAAGCTACTTATACATAAAACACAACTGCTTCAGCCTGGAGCCTTGGTAGAGTCCCAATATACTCAACAGAAAGTTCAGTGTACAATAAAAATACCGTCAATGCTCTTTATAGACTCATTAAGAGTTCATTTCTTTCTTATTATACAGTCTCTCAAAATGAAGTATCTCGTGTGTTTGCTTAAGTGTCCTGTATTTATACCTACAGCAGAAAAGCTAATGCACATTCCAGAGGATATCACTCTTTAAATATTCAACCACTCTACTGTAAAGTTCCTTTCTAAATATCCCTTCAACTGACTCTGACCTTCTGTAAAACTGATCGATTTTCAAGTTTTCCCTTCCATTGTTCTTACACAGAAAAAAAAGATTTTATTCCTATATGTAAAGGCTTTTGGTCAAGGCTAAAATTCCCAACATTTATAAATAAAACATATATCAAACCTGTTCAGCAATATGCAAAACTTTTATTAGATAACTTCATATAAAGTGTACTTTTAAATTTTTATTAATGAACCACCATTATTTTTGTTTATCCAAATAAACCTTCTCTAAACTCATTGTAACACTGTGTGCCCTACTAGCCAAGCATATGCCGGGATCTATTTTTGGAAAAGAAAATTTTCTGGTGATACACCAAATGACAGAAGTTCGCCAAAACACCATAAAGCCATCAGCTCTAAAAGATAACAGAAAAAGAGGTGTGAAATCACCACAGATGCCAAAATAGCTGTTTTTAATTTGCTCTCTTCCACTTGCAGGTTTGCTGTTTCTTTTCTATAAAACGTAAAACTTTTTCCATGAAGGATTTGTGCCACCTATCCACTTTCAAACCTTGAAAGCTTTGATTTCCCAGCTAGGAGCAATTTTTCTCCCCTGCCTTTTGTTTAAGCAACTTATAGCACTTGATCCATGTATCACAAATTACTTTGAATTATAATTTTCTACAGAAGTCTTACTTCTCCTACTTGATTTTCAGCTCATTGGTGATGTCCTACCCATTTTCATATATAATTCCAGATACATGGTAGGAGCTAAATAAGCATAAGTCCAATGAGAAAGTAAGGCATTTTTTATACAGATAATATGTTTTTATTAATTTTATTATGCCTCTGACTTCAATAGCTTTATCCAACAGAATGCATACTGGCCAGAATTTACTGGTCTACTATTAACATTATGGAACATCCTGTAGCAGTTGCCGCCTAAAATAATTTTTTGGATTAAGTCTCTTAAACACAGAATTGGCTTCTACACTGAAGTAAATATTCTAGTAAAGGTATTCTAGTAAATGTATATCAATATAATCTACAAATAAAACAGCCTCTAAAGACAATATTTATTTGTACAATCTCCCATTCTTTTGCTCTAATTCTCTACAATAAAACTAATTGGAATAGCATATTTAATGCTGAAGGGAGGTAAGAGTAACACAGAGGACAGTTCAAAGGTTTTCCAGTCTTCAAATCTTTGCTTTAAAGCTAACTGGTTATTGATAATGATGGCATTACTCTGTGAAAATCAGTTTCCACATCTATTAAATAGAAACCATAATATCATACACATGTACTCAATGAATATTTAATAAAGGAAGGGAGGAAGGAATCTCATGTTTCTAATATATAATGCACTCCAGCAAACTTGTACAAAACTCAAATATGTGTAAGTCAAGGGACTAGACTTACATTTTAAAGGACACCCATTCCCAGAGACAAAGGAATATTACAAAATCTGTAATTATACACAATCTATTAGTGTCATTAAAAACAGATGTATGGCATTTTGTATGTTCTGTCATCTTATTATTTTTTTACAATTCATTAGCTTACCTCCACTAAGCCCTTTCAATAAAGATTCACCAATTTTCAGCACACCTAATGAGTTCTTTGTCTCAACTGGATAATAAGCCCTGTTCCTCAAAACCAGAATCAAGATTTTCATTTTCCCCTTCTTCTACTCAGTTTGTTAATGAAAGGCATAAAAACAGTAAAATTCACAAATAATTTTCGAAATTATTATCAAAAATGGCAAAGTCAGGGCTGGGGGGAGGGGAAAGACTGTTACATGGCCCCATCTTACAAGAGCTTAAAAAATTCATTCATTCATGAACTGATGATATTCGTAAGTCAAAATCCAGTGTACAAAAAGGTACTTCGGCGGTCTCCACATAGAGGATTCAAAGTGTCAATTATCTGAAAGTCAACTAGACATGCCTGTTTACTAAATAGTACATATTAAATAACCTAAGGGACTTTCCTGGCAGTCCAGTGGTTAAGACTTCGCCTTCCAACGCAAGGGGTGTGGGTTCGATCCCTGGTCGGGGAGCTAAGATCCCACGTGCCTCTCAGCCAAAACACCAAAAACATAAACCAGAAGCAATACTGTAACAAATTCAATAAAGACTTAAAAAAATCGTCCACGTCCAAAAAAAATCTTTACAGTAAATAAATAAATAAGCTAAGAAATGAAAAGCACAGTGCCTAATTTCTGTATTATAGTAGCTGCACAATAAAGAGTAGTTGTTTTGTTGCTGCTATTCATTCTCAGTGGCTGCTTTTAAGAGAGGCCATCAATATACTAGAAGAGGGCTTCCCTGGTGGCGCAGTGGTTGAGAATCTGCCTGCTAGTGCAGGGGACACAGGTTTGAGCCCTGGTCTGGGAGGATCCCACATGCCACGGTGCAACTGGGCCCGTGGGCCACAACTGCTGAGCCTGCGCGTCTGGAGCCTGTGCTCCACAACAAGAGGGGCCGCGATGGTGAGAGGCCCGCGCACCGCGATGAAGAGTGGCCCCCACTTGCCACAACTAGAGAAAGCCCTCGCACAGAAACGAAGACCCAGCACAGCAAAAATAAATAAATAAATGAACTCCTACCCCCAACATCTTAAAAAAAAAAAATACTAGAAGAGATGAAAGTTTTTTTCTTCCAGTTTTATTGCAATATAATTGATATATAGCACTGTGTAAGTTTAATGGATAACATACACCATGAAATAATTACCACAGTAAATTTAGTAAACGTCCAACATCTCATATAGATACAAAAACATAAGACAAAGAAATTTTTTCCTTGTGATGAGAACTCTTAGGATTTACTCTCTTAACTTTCCTATACAACATACAGCAGTATTAATTATATTTATCATGTTGTATGTTACATCCCTAGTACTTATTTATCTTATAACTGGAAGTTTGTACCTTTTGAGCAGCCTAATATTTACTGAGCACTAAGTATGTACAAGGTTCTATATACTGGATGCTTTGCAGGCATTACCACAATTCTGATCCTCAAAAACATTCTGCAATGGTGACATTATATGTTCTTGTTTTTGTTTTTATTTACCAATGAGTAAACTAAGACTTGCAGAAGCAACTTGCCCAGTTAGACGGCTAAAACCTGGGTAGCTTAAGGTTTCAAATCCAGTAGTATTTAACTCCACTGCAAGGCTTCATTTGGCAAGGAGAAAAAATTTTTCAGGAAAATGTAGTGAATTGTGGAATGATTAATAGACATGAATATACTGACTAGAAATGAAAAGGCAAGGGGAAATGACCATGATATTTGGCACTTAGCTACTGAAAGGACAGTCATATGGACTGTACTCCTCAATTTGTTCCTTCATTAAGTATTTTAGCACTATATGATCAGCCACTATGTTAGAAGCCATGAAAGTAACTATGAAGAAGATTCATTTCCTGCTCTCAAGGGGCTTATTATTGGGAAGGGACAAGACAAATCAACCAGCAATTACACCAGAAGGAACATCGTGTGTTACGGGGCCATATATTACAGACTGGAACCTGGTGTATTCTTCAAGCAAGGGATGATAAATAAGAGTCCCACAGAAAGTGATGTTCACAGTGATAGTTGTAACATGAACAGGAGGTAGGCAAGGTGTATGTGTGACACGGAAAGAGTTATATTGATGAGCTAGTTTGAGTCTGTTTCTTTGCTGCTGCAAGCATAGCAGTGCGCAGAGTGTGAAAAAAAATTGTTTCTTAACTGGAGGAAGTGTAGCTGGGGAGAAATTATGTAAAGTATTATTGTTCTTAATTTTCTCAAAAATGTGTGTGTGTTTAAAAAATGTACACGGCCGGAAATGTGTGCATATAAAAAAATGTGTGCAATAAATTTCCAAATACCCATTTAAGATCCCCATCATCTACCTTCCTTTATTGTTCACACGTTGTACTGCAACAACATCTGAGTCTAACCAAGAGACTAAACCATAAATCAGACATAACTTAATCAACAGAATCTTGGCTTAACTAGGGAACTGAAGTTCAATAGGCTGTTCTAAATTATAGTACAACAGCACAAATTTAATGATTCCATAAAAAAAAAAAACATTAAGGACATTTTCAATGACCAGTCGATAGAGGTTTCAGTTGACTCACTGAAGAAGTAGCCTGGAGGTTTATAATCTCTAAATAATCCTTGCTGATCTTTATTTTCTATTTTCTATAAATGATCATGGAAACTGTATTTTCATGTATTTTCCTTTGGAAAAGCTCAGATACTTCACCTGCATTATATAAATGTTAACAGTCAGTAACTTTTATACCAGCTACATAAAAACTTTTTAAGAGTGACTTGATCTCAAGGTCATAGAGCAAATCTCTGGTGAGACAGGAATGGAATTCATGACCTTTGACTGCCAGGAGTTTTCTACCCACACTCGGAAATTCCTTCTCCATAAGCGTAATTTATATGCTCACTTTGAGAGGCTGGAAAGTTCATCCCTTTTAGGGCAGGGGGTGGGGGGACGGGGAGGTAGTGGTTTTCCTGTCAAATCAGTTGACACACCAGTGCTTTACAGTTTTACAAAGTGATTTTTACCTACATTATTTCATCTTACCCTCACCACAGCCCTGTAAACTGCATATGATTTTTCCCATTTTAAAGACTCAGAGGCGTTAAGAAATTTAACAAAGGTCATCCAGAGTTGGCAAGCAAGAGAGCCAGGCTCAAACTGCAACATCTCTGCTTAAATCAGTCCTGATTTCAGGATGTATAATCTTAGCAGACACCCGATTATGAAATGAATGAAGGTTTTCTTTACAGTTATTTATTTCATTTTTTACAATCATTTACCTTGGTTGTCATGTAAGTCTGTTGGTTTGTTTTCTTTGGGGCAGGACTGTTTTCATGTTTTAAGTCTGCTTGTTAAACTAAAGTGAAAATAGTATTACTAAACATAGAATTTGAAAAACAAACTCGGCTTGTTCTTCTCCTCTTTTATGCAAGTGGGAAGGGGACTTTTTACCATAATTCGTGGTCATAACGTACACGGTTTATGTATGGGGTATGTACCTATACAGGTAGAGAATATAAAAACTCACATTCATAAATATAAATACTATGTATGTACACATATATATGTACATACCTAAAATAGTGGCTATATTTTTATATATGGTATATACATACACATCATGCCAGCAATTATTGTGAAAAGCCATATATACTGTTAAGCATGGTGAATGTAGCACGTGAAACACAATTCCTGGCTGTGGAGGCCAACAAGTTGTGATAGTGGCAGCTTCTATGGCCTCTGATGGGGGTGGGAAAACTACCCCAAAGCTCTGTAGTTTTTCCCCTCATCTTCCACGCCAGAATACAGCAGCAAGGGCTTTCTGCTACTGCATCTGTACCTAAAAAGCAACACTGTTTGGACCAGTCCAGTTACTATGCTTTTAGTAAAAATTCAAAAATATATACCATTAAATTAGCCACAAAATAAAAGTATGACTTTGAGTTGGAAAAAAAGACAGGAGGAAAGCCCATCCCAGAGCAGAATTCTTTGAGTGAATATCCTGTAATCTACTGCCAGACCAAAACAAATTTTCATTGGAGCAGCAGGACTACTCAAGTAGCCACTTTTATGACAATAAACACCCCAAAGCGAAAAATCCTTTTGTAACATAATTACTGAGAATATATAGAGAAAGTAACCATTTAATCCACAGCATGTGTTCCCTACCGCAAGAACACAAAAGCTGACATCAGATGGGGTGTCGCTGCTCTACGGCCTGACAATGAACTCTGGCCAGCTGAAGTCAGACAGTTCTCTGGAAGGGCCTGGGATCTAGAAACCAAGCAGGTCTCACAGAGCCTAAGGCTGCTGCCCTTCTGGGCACAGGGGAGGTCCATCTGGTTACTTGCCTTTTGATTTGGGGACCCCTGGTTGCGGTGGATGACTTAAGGCTGTGGTTATAGGGTGTTGCCAGGGATTTAATCTTAATATTTTCACCCTTACATTTTGTCCATACTTAAGACTGAAAGGCGTGCATAATGTGTAGGCTGAAAAAATAAATAAACGTGAATTTTAAAATGGAAAATAAACGAACACTGGGCAAAAATACAGATATTTCCACTCCAGTACCACGTGGTATTTTCAAAATGTAAATCACAAAGGTGAGCCACTGTCATCTATTTTAGGAGTTATTTACAAAAATGAAAGTTGTTTTCTCAAAGAAAAAGATAACCATGGCGTTGATTCTGAATAAAACTCTTTGGAGATTTTTAGCTCTTATTCATTAATCAACATGGAAGCACAAGCGCAGAAACTTATTTATCCAAAAAAAGAATAACTTTTCAAATAACTTTGTGCCACTTCTAGTTTTGCAGAATACAAACTTCTTTGTATTAATACACAGATCATCTACAGCTAGATTTATGAAGTTGACACTAAGAGGACTGTTACTCTCACAATATAAAGAAAACAAAACATTTGACGCCCCAAATTTAATGTGATCAGTCTCATATTAATTCGCAGAAATATGAAATTCCACACTTTCCATTTTGTACCATGATGAAAATATCCAAGACGTTTATATGTTCAACTAGTTAACAACATCACCTCACTGGTCAAGTTACTCAATACTCTAGATTAACCAACACTGGCTTGAGTTCAAAATGCCCTCATATGGGCTTAGAGGCCTAAGCACTTATGCCATCTTTATGGGGATAGAAAACACACCTATATTTAAGAACAAATTATTTCATTACGTTGATAGCAGCCTGCTTCATGATATGACATCTAAAACTCACTCTGAGTCTGCTGAAGTGCATGTTTACCTTTCCCAGGAGGCCGGAAAGTAATCCCCGAGGAACATAGATTTTTTTTAAAACGACCAGAACACTAATGCTATTACATGCCTGATGGGTGCTCTTCGGAATGACTATCAAGCATCCTGATTTGTTTTTCCCTTGGTCTGGGGAGAGAGAGCGCACCAGTGTTTGCAGTCCCTCCCTTTCTGTACACACATAGGCTGCAGCTGTAGTAAACAAGCGCCAGCCAAGAGTTGCTGCTAAGGTCAAGGTCTCAAATGCTATACCAGGACCAATTTTCTCCCAAATGACATTCAGTTGTGGAAAAGGAATTTTCTGGAGAAAAAGAAAATATTAAGGGCCCATTAGTGCAACCATTTTCATTCAGTAAATAGTAATTCAACGCATTCCAAAATAAAGTTTAGCTGACAGAAGTTTCTTTTAAATATGCATTACTAAGTAATAGATAAATAACTGAAGCACTTCAAAAATAAACAGAAACCCCTCAAGGATGTTTCTTTACCTCACACAGCTATAGTAGTTTTAGTGCATAAGTGATCAAAATTTTATGTGAAAACATCCCAACTTTTACCAGCGCAAGTATATTTCATAATAGTTATGAATTAGAAGGTAAAAATAACAAACCTCTTCCCTAACTACATTATAAATTTCTGTCAATTCTTGTATGTTCAAAACCCTCTCTCCCCAACTCGGACTCTAACTGACCAGGCTGCAGCCATAAAGATGTAACTTATGCAACCGAATGTTTGTCCTTCAACAACCTATTTCTAAGCTTCTAAAGTTAAACATTTTCTAGCCTAAAAGTATACCCCTTTATCACAACCAATTTCTACGTGGTTTTCAAAAATGTAAACAACATCTGAATGAGGTCTGCAAATAGCACAACCAGGCTTTTTTTTTTTTTTAAGGTGAGGGGTCACTGTTTTTACTGAATGCCAATTCCAAAGAGCATTTCTTAGAAGATGGAATACACCCACCCTTCAAAGTGACCACCCCTATTCCCCATCACAAGCTGCTGCCCGTTAAAAGCCACCAAATTTATTTCAAAGCGTTAACTTATCTAAACAACTCTATCCTCCAGTAAGAAAAGGACATGAAGGCGTCTAGGTGGATTTGCAGAATGACGTGCGTTGATTGGCAGATGTCTACCGAAGCCACTAGATGCACACGCACTAGACGTAAATAGAGCTGCTCCTCTCCCTGGTGTTACAGGGAAACAGAGAATATTAAAGCTGATTTAAAATAAAATATTCGAGTGCTCGTCTGAGGAGGATTCTATTAGCCAGTGGAATTGCTTAAAACAATCCATACAGCACGACACTTAAACCATCTGTACAGTTAAATTAGAGAGCCGACAATACTAACCACACAAACTGTTTATCCAGATTACACATTCCGTTGTACTAATACTCTTTAACTCAACACAGTCAGCTTTTATCAGCTGAATAAAGGCTGTTACTATTAAAGTATGCAAAACTGGAAGCGCAGGGTGAAGGGGGTTGGGAAGCTGCAGGGCATATAACAAAGGAATTGGTACTTTTTCCAAGCATTTGCCTCAAATGCACTTCGAAACAGAACTGTTGAGTGCACCCCACCCTTTTCCCCAAAGATAAAAGTTTTCAAAGTTCTAATAGGCAGTTCTCTACCCAACAAAAGCAGGATTGATTCTCCCCGTAGGGAAGCATCTAACACGAACACCAACTAATGTCGCGGAGGTCAAGTCCGAGTCCTCTGAGCGAGCCTCTTAAGGCAAGAAGTGGCTCCCAGGCCGTCTCCGCGGGCTTCCCGGCCCGGGTGGCCCTGCAAAGTTGCCCATTGTCAACTCCGGTCAGGCCCCCCGTAATTGAAAATAACAGCCACGGGCCAGCCCCTGGCTACTTCCATGGACCAGGCACTGTAGCAAGTGACAGTTACACATCATTACGACCAGAGACAATAATGAATGTAGCACCAGGACCACTATTCATGCCAGCAGTGTCATCTTCGCCTTAACCCCTTCCCCTCCGCTCTCTCCAGTGCACACCCAAGCCCACAAGGCCCGGTGCGGCAGCTCTTCACCCAACTCGCTCTCTTCCTGGGGGCACACTACTTCCACAAGCTCCCCCCTCCCCAATTCAGCCCTGGTGTTTTATTTCTCATCCTTGGCAACTGTCAGGCAAGCACTGCAACCAACAATTCCACGAGGGGTAGAAAAACATTTGCTTAATTCACGCTACTTGGTAAGTTCTTTTTTAAAAAAAATTGCGAGGCGGGGGTGGGGGGAGAAACCTCCTCCTTTCTTCTCCACGAATCCAACCGACGCTACTTGCTCTGCAGTAGCATCGCCCTCCCTCGGCCCCCTCCCGCTTCCCAACACTTTCCCCCTTTACGAACACAGACCAACCAAAATGATTTAACTTGAGCAGATGACAGAAGGAAAATAAAACATGTTAAGAGAATACGGTCTGATCTGGGATGGCACAAAAAAAAAAAGAGGAGGGGGTTGTTTATTTTGATAAGAAACGGAATCGGCACAGACCTGAACAGAAGCTGCAGAGCAGGAGAAATTGTTTTCTTTCCCTCACACAGAGTCCCCCTCTCTCTCTCCCTTTCTCTCTCGCTCTCACACGCGCGCGCGCGCACACTCACACACACACACACACGGCGTCACCCGCGCACACTCACACGCACACTCGCACACGCACGGGCAGAGCTTCTCAGCTGCTCTCTGCAGTTCTCAGGAAATGAATGGGGGGCAACCCAGGGAACTGTTGTACTTGCAAATGACTTACCCGGATCACATGATGCGCTAAATGTAGGGTGGGCCGGTGGGTGGAGGCTGCCGAGACGCGAGCCCGGGTCTAGCGGGGGGAGCCTCGCCAGGCCCGCATCGAATTACCCCGGGGCCCAGCCGAGGGGGGTTGCAAGACGCCGCTTCTCCTCCCTTGCAGCCCGCAGCTCAGGAAACCGGAGAGGCGCGGAGTGGGGGGGAGGGTTGGGGGAAGCGGGGGGGGGAGGTGAAAACACCAAACCCCCAAACAAAAGAGCTCCGGGTCCTCCTCCCCCGAAACAAAGCCCCGCCGCTGCGGGCGAGCCCCGGGGTGGGGCCGAGGGCGGGGGCGGCGGCGGGGAGGGGCTCGCTCAGCAGGCGCTAAGTCGCTTTATTGCCATAAAATGGGGCCCCCGAGCCGCTCCGCCCGAGGATTAGGAGGCGGGCTCTGAGTGTGATGGTTGAAATCCCCTGTGGGAAACTAACCCCTCCCCGCTCGCAGAGGTAGAAGGCAACACCCACTGCCCGGCCCTCGCCTCGGCGCCCGGGCCGCCGGCTGGGGGGTGGGTCCGCGGAACCTCCACCCCGCCCCACCCCTGCCCCCGCCCCCGGCCGCGGCGGAGCCTCCCGATCACCTGCACCACCTTGCTGCGGCACCCAAAATAACCTACACATGGCCAACGCCGCTTCGGGAGCCGCGGGGCGAGGGGTGCCCGCGGGGCCTCGCGGCGGGAGGAACCCCCGATTTCAACTCGTCTGGGGAGGACTCGCGCGGAGCCGCGAGAAAGTCCCCTCTTTTGTGTCAGCGCGCTAGGCAGCCTTAGGAAGAGAATTCGGAGACAAATAAAGCGCGGAGCCCGCTCGGCCCACAGCCCCCGCCGCTCCTCTCCCCTCCCCTCCCGCCCGGGTGAAAGCGTGCAGGGAGGGGGCCGGGGGCCCGAGCCGTCCCCGCGGCTCACCCACCAGCTAACTTGGAAAGGTGTGGGCGGAGCCGGCTCCGGCGGCCGGCGGAGGCTGCGGGACCGCTCGCGGGGACCGCCCCCGGACGCCGGGCATCGCCCGCGCCGGGCAACAATGGGGTCCCGGCCCGGGCAGGCGGTTCCCTGCGCGCGGGGCTGCGCGCGAGGCTGGGCTAGGCGGAGGGCCGCACGCGGAAGGCGGGGGAAGCATTGTTTGGGTTCTGGAGCGACGCAAGTTGCGGGCTAGGCGGGGGCGTCCTCCTTCCCAGCGGTTCACCTTGGCGGGATGAATGGGGGCGAGGCGGAGCCGCGCGGCCGGCTCGGGAGACCGGGGAGAAGGGGCGTCCGCCCTCGCTCGGAATTTAGGCAGGCGGGCGGACTTGCGGGCGGGAGGAGCAGGAAGCAGGAGCTGCAGACCCGGAGCGAGGAGCGGCGGAGAGGGGAGTCCAGCACACCCCCACCCCGCCCTGCGCCCCGAGATGCGGGCAGCCAGGAGCCGCGTCCTTCACGCCCTTCCCGGGGGCCCCTCCCTCCCCGCCTCCGCGCCCGGGGGAGCGGATCGGCGCGACTCTGGGGCGGGAGGGGGAGGAGGCAGCCCGTGCGGCCCGGCGTTCCCGCGGTGGCCCCTAGGGCGCGGGGTCAGCGCCGCGCTGGAGGGTCGGCGGGGGCGGAAGCCGGCGCGCGGGGCTGGGAGCTGGCGGACCGGGCGCGGCCGGCCGAGGTGGCGATTGCGTGCGCCACTTTCTTGCAAAGCTGCGTGAGCGCGCTGGGGCGCCCAGGCCGCCGGACACCCCGGCGCGGCGCCCCTGAGCCCGCCCCGCGTGGGAAACCGCCCCGGCCGTGGGAAGGCAGCGAAGGGGAAGTTTACATTAAGGGAAGAAAGATTCGCAAGTGTGGCACGAAGTAGGGTGGGAAGAAAAAGGAGGCAGAGGCCGAGAAACAGGAAATGAGAGTGAAGGGACGAGTTCTAGCCGGGAAAAGCCATGTTCTACATTTTCTGTGGCATTTTCCAAACACTTCTAGAGGCCCGGTGTGCGTTATTAATGAAAACAAAGGCAGTGCACTGCCTGGTGTGCTCTCTACCTCCTGCCACATTCTGTAGGTGAGGAAGATGGGCAAGGTGGTCCAGACCGGAGCAGGATTCCACAGCCCACTTCTGGTCCTGACGGGATGAATCAGTGGGCCTGCGCCTGAGAAATCAGGATTAAGAGGAGGGGTCTGTCCTGGTGTTAGGGTGTCGAAGAACAAATAAGTGAAGGTGGCCAAAAATTGTGCCCCACTCCTTAAGCAAAGTATCCTTAGAATAGGAAAGCAGCGCGAGCGGGAAGGCGATGGAAGCCCACATCCGAAGACGTGGGTGCGGCAAGGGAATCAGGAAGCCCAAAGGAAGATGGAAACTGGGGGCTGAGGGGCCCTCCTTGGGGTGGGGTCTCTTCCGGAGAAAGCAGCCCCGAACCCCACCCGCTGGCCTGATCCTGGGCGCCGGGTAAACAGCCCTTTACATTCCTCTACATCTGGATCAAAACAACATGAAAAGACAAGTTTGAAAAACCGTAGACCATCAACAGATGCACAGCCTTTAAATGAAAAACTTGCCTCTACTGGAAACACTGTAAAGTTTTCCTCTAGGTGGGGCAGGGAGTGAAAGAAGTGAGTTTAACTGCAAGAGTGGAAGGATGCTATAAGACATTATGTCATCGTGGCAGTTCTTGTACTAACAGCTCTTTCTCAAAGAGAGCTGAGTGGCGGACTTACCATAAATATATTCTAGAGCAAGTGCCTCTGTACGTGGAAACGTATTCCAGACTGCACTTCCTTCCTATGGCTCCAGCCATGGGCATGTTAATAGAATGATGAAAGAAAACCAAGTACAGGGCTTCCCTCGTGGCTCAGTGGTTAAGTATCCGCCTGCCAATGCAGGAGACAGAGACAGGGGTTCGAGTCCTGGTCCGGGAAGATCCCACGTGCCGCGGAGCGAGTAACCCCGTGTGCCACAACTACTGAGCCTGTGCTCTAGAGCCTGGGAGCCACAACTACTGAGCCCACTCGCCTAGAGCCCCTGCTCCGCAGCAAGAGAAGCCACCACGATGAGAAGCCCGTGCACCGACACAGAGTAGCCCCGCTCACTGCAACTAGAGAAAGCCTGCATGCAGCAATGAAGACGCAACGCAGCCAAAAATAAATAAAATAAATTTGTTTAAAAAAAAAAAGAAAACAAAGTACAAAACTCCATTCCAGAGGGTTAACGAAAATAGAGATAGGTCAAGGTTAATATCTAGAAACTGTATAGTGTGGTTAAAAGAGAGAAGTATATCAAGTATTAGAAAAAAAAATACTAGCAAAGTTTGTTAAATTGCTGACATAAGAAAGAATAGAAATGTTAAATTAAGGCAACTCCCCAGATAGAAACAGGAAAAGGTTTAAGAGAGAGAATCACTTCATTGTGTGAGCTGGGGATGGATATGGAAGGGCAAAAACAGTAAGAAAATAAAGAAGCAAGGTATTATTGGCACTTAGGATACTGGAGACAATTGTATGTGAGTGTGTGTCTGTGTACAGGCATACATTTCCAATTCAGTTTGTATAATTCTATCTCTGTATAGAACTTGGATTTAAACAGTAAGGTGTGAACAGCTGGGAGGAGGTAGGAAAAAAGTCCACATACCCTGGCAAAAGTATGTGCACATCCTTTATGTTTAGTCCTTTCTCTTCTACTTCCATGTGTATGCAGGGATGTGAAAAAGCAGAAAATCTAAAGATGGCAAAGTTATTTTACCAAGAATGCATAATTCTGTCTGCATAAAAGAATGTGTTGAAATTACAGAATCATAAAATTTCAGTGTTGGAAGTATCTGTCAAATCCAATTCTATATGATACTATAGTTCTGTTTCAAAGCAAGATGATTTGGGTCAAAGATAATGACCTGTCTTCCTAAGTTTATATACTTCATTTATTTAGTCTTTATTATTGCAAATACCAGAAGAATGAATTAAAGAGGATGTAGGTTTTTATTCTGACATTCTTATACACATAAACAGTACACACATTGGATTTCTTTTCCCTAACATATTGGCCAGAAAGAAAAACAAAAAAAAAACATACACATGCACCCTCGAAGCAAATAATATACCTAATTCAATGTAAATACACAGCTAAATTTACAACTAGAGATGTTAAGTTGTTAATGTAAATGTTACCTACCCAGAAATTTTTTGCCAGATCTTCTTATACTTTACCAGTTGTGATACTCTTTGAAAAATTAATGTCAGTGACAGGAACTCTTTTACAGTATTAAGAGTATTACCTGTCCCATAGCCTGATTTCTCTAAGGTAAAGACTCTCTTCAGTATCTATGTGAATGTAAAGTTCTTAAGCCTTTGGCTGCATGATGCCAAAGATTGCATGGATGATTTAACACTAGTATAATTTGGCAGGGGCGGGGGGCGATGAAGTCCATTTTCAGAAGTAAAAGCTGTGTTGAAAGACTAGAACTGACTAGAAGTGAAAATGAAAGGTGATTCCCGGTGCTTTAAAGAAATTAAAAAATATAACCTTGATTTTTCCTAGGGCCTGAAGTGAATATGTGCTATTAGGTTTTCAATGCCTGGTTGTTGTTGTTGTTTTTTCCCTTGTGTCATATTTTGGCAATAATGTGCAGCAAAGGGAAATTTTCCTGTATGAGAAAGGCATCTAAAAGCCTTACTACAAATGCAAACAGCTGGTGATATTATGTGATTACATGCAACATCTTTTGATTTGAGTGAGGGGCTATCTAGAAATTAGGGGAAAACAACATTTCATAACTTTGTTTTGTTGTAGTCAGTACAGTTTTTGGTCCTTCTAGCTTCAATATCTTCCTCACATCCTCAGATGTGTCTCTTCTTTTCCAAGATCCTGCATAGTCACTTTCATTCAAGTCTCCCCCTGCTCCCACTACCACATGCTCTCCTGGTACCCCAGCTCTGAAGTTCTAGCCCCTCCTCTCATATGCAGTCCACCTCTCCAACAGCAAAACCTTGATTATAGCATACCTATACTTAGAAACCCAAAGTGGCACAAATTTGTTTCAATACAATACAATGACACTTAAGGGCCCCACTTAGCTTTTCATATCTCATACTTCCCCTCCCAGCACATGTGGACATCTTACAATGCCCCATCCATCCTGGATACCTTTACTTAATAGTCCCCCTCCTTTTCCTCCTGTGGAATCATCACCAAATGATGCCATGACACCCCATACACATGTATGCATCTCTTATTCCTTCACCAAAAACTCATCTTTCCCTTCTTTGAGCTTCTTCTGGTATAACGGAAAGAGTGCCTCAGCCACTGACCAGATGGTTTTTTCATCCTTTTTCTGATTCTCAATTTTTCTACCTATTTAAATAATATTTCCCTCATATTGAAGGATTAACGTTTATTGTACGCTTATTTGGACCGATGTGAGATATATTTAGCCTGAGCAGGCATCCAGCAAATGTAAATTCCCTCACTTATTCTTAAGGTACTTACACCTTTCTGCTTTCATTAAATATTGTTGGCTGTCCTATCACAGATAACCCTTTGTGAACTAAGAGCAGTACCTGAACCATTTATTTAGCCTTCCTTTCACCCGGCACACTATTTTGCACATAGTAGGGAATTAATGAGTACTAGTTGAATCTATTAAACAATTATTAAAGTTACAATGACATCATTAAAATACAATATAGAAGAAAACCTGAGTTTCCGTTTGTGTACATATATTGAAAATAAAATTCTGGCATATGTTGAGAAATACCTCTGAACATTAATTCTGGCAACATTCTTCAATCAACTTTCTTCTAAGTTAGAAGTTTTTACATAAAGGAATATATTAAATGTGAAGCATTTTTACCTAGTTCCATTGTCCCTATCATATGTAATCATTTAAAAATTATCCAATCAATTATACTACTTTTCTGTGTTATTAGAATTAGAATTATACTGTATTGAATAAAAATTCAATTCTTCAATATCAGAGAGGAAATTCACAACAAATTTGTTTTTTAAAATGGCACTTTGCAACTTTTTAGGTTGCAAACATTGGAGCTATACTTTTGTAATAGAGATAATCTACAATTTTAAATATAACAAATTGAGGCATATCAGATTTGAACTATAGTTATCCTTGCCTTTTAAAATTTTACAAATGAAAATTGTACCCTCATGGAAACAATTTAGCTCAGCTAAAGTATAGATCGTTTACAGAATACCACTTTAATTTCATGCTGAATGCAAGGGGCTAGCCTCACTATTATAAGCTTATGAAGATGAGCTCAGATAAAACTAATGAACAACAATAACACGAGGTACAATTAAAATACTCTGGATAAAGTGATATCTGTTTGGAAACTTTGCGGAGAAGGTTGCACTGAAAAGATGGAAAGGATATTTTTATTTCTTAATAACATGAAGTGTGTCAGGTATGTAAAATAGTATATATCAGGTACATGTGGCTTCTCCCGCACTTAAGAAACATAGGGTTTCCAGTACTTTCTAAGCCACCCACTGTGGTCATCCCAGTTGCATCGCTCTCCTGTCCCTTCAGGGGTTACTATTTTTCAACTTGGGGGAAAATTTTCATTGCAGTTTTTTATTATTAATATTTTTGATCTTGACATAAAGTCTTCATATCATTATTTTTCCTAATAGTGATTTGCTATTATCTATTTAGGGTACTGTCCCTCCCACATTCGAAGTTTTCCAAATGTTTGCAATTGTACTTACTTTAGAGTAAACGCCTTGGCTTCTTTCTTTTAAAAATAACTTTTAGATAGTTTCCCCTAGTTTCAATAGTGTTACTGAAACAAAGATTATGAATTTGTTTTTATTATTCTAGAAACATATTGTTGAATTATTTTTCAAAAGTATTTTACCAGTTTACCATGACACCATATATATGAGAGTGCTATTTTCTTGTGTTCTTGCTAAGATTGGGTGGTGTTTTGACATTTTAAAAAAACCTTAGGTTGGTAAACAAGAATAGCTTGAATTTTAATTGTTTGATTAGTAGAGATTGAACTCTACTCTAGGAATATAAATGTGAAATTGGTGGGTAGGACGCTGGGACTGAGTCAAACTGCTGTTGCCACAGCCCAACTAAGAGGATGCCAGTGCGTCTACAATAGGAAATCAACATTGGAACAGCTGGCATTACAAATTCAGACTCTGAAATTCAACAACTTAAGTATTTAGGGGAAGGGGTACAAAGGAAAGAAAATAGGAAACTTTGTCTCAATTTTCAAGTCCTGGTAATAAGAGAAAAAAAGTGCCTTTATGAAATTCATACTTGTTTTTACTTTTGATAAACCTGTAAGGCATCTAAATAGATATTTAGTTCTACCACATTGGAAGCTAAAATAGCAAATTAGATAGCTGATAGAGAAGAAGAGAGAGAAAGAAAGAATTAAAACTTAGCCAGAAACTTGGGAATAAAATAACATGAAATGAAAATAGGGGGAGAGAAAGGGAAGGAAGAGGGAACAGAGGGAGAAACATCACTGTACTGATCAGTAGTACTTTGCTTTCATCTGCAAACAACAGAAAACCCAACTAATGTCTGCTTAGGATACACACCCTTCCCCCTGCCCCGCCCGCCCCACCCAATGCCCTTGCAGTGAAGCAAGAAGTCCAAAGGTACACAGCCAGAGCTCAAGGCTGTGAAGCTGCTCTCTGGTGTCCAAGGGCCTCCAAGTCCATTTTCTTTTCCTGCTTGCCTTCTGAAAGTGTAACTCTTTTTTCCCTCCACAGGAGGAAGAGGGAGAAAGGCTAAAGATAAAGGTCAGATCTATTCCTTTTAGAAATTTTTCCCAAAGCCTTACCCATATCATCTGCTTCTATCTCATTGGCCAAGATTGGGTCACATGGCTTCCCAGAGATCCATCACAGGAAAGTGGACACAGAGAACATCTTAGGTGGAATTTGGGACAGCCAACTGACAGTCTCTACCTTTTTGCTATATAATTTCGCATAATGTTTTAAATTGCAAACCATTATATTACTGAGACTATCGAATTCTTGCTGGCTGACAGCTAAAAAAGGAAAAACATATCGTAGGCTGACAAGTTATTGACACAGTCATTGTAAGGACACCATTTCATAAAAGAGAAAAAAAAAAGACTTTGTGATATTTCCTAACATATACTTTTCCCCACAGTGTGATTTTTAAAAACTCATTAAAGTACACAAACCATAATGTAGCCAATTTAAGATTAATCCATGTGTGATTTACCTAAGGCAAACGAGAATCCCAGTTTAGCTTCACCCAGTAACAGAGTCTGGTTGTGGCTCATCTTGCTATTCTATCGATTTACATGTCTTTGAGAAATGAACATTAATTTTTAAAAGTTGGATAAGCAAGTCACAATCGGAAAGGTAAATATAAACTGCATTCGTATTTCATACTCAAATACTAGTGAATCAGCAGCGAAAGAGCTTGTACCTGTTAACCAAAAAGTCCTGAACTGATTATGGGTTTTCATCACTTGATTGAGTGACCATTGACAGCTTGCTTCATTTTTCTTGATTTCAGTTTTCCTCCCTGTACAACTGGGATGGCATCTTCTTTACAAAGATGTGGAGAACGAATGAGGTCTTATATACCTTCTCCTTCAAGACTGTAAGCTCTCTGAAACTTGGCAAGAATTGTGTGTGACCACTTCTTAGTTATCCCACCAATGCCTCACTCAGCACCCAACACATAAGTCCTCAAAACTTTTTCATGGAAAAATGAAAGTAACTTCCAAATTGCCTAGCACATTGTGGGTGCCCTATGAGTATTTATTTTTCTTTACTATTAGCTAGAACTGTTAACTTCTTTAATACAAATAACTCATTGTTTGTTTACTATTAAAATACCCCTAAATATAGTCACCTTCTAGAATAATAAAGTTGTTTGTCAAGAAAAATAATCTTAAGGAATATATGAGATTTCTATAGATTTTATATAGTTCAATAAAATGTTCGAACCCAATTACTAAAGATTGGTACTTTCCTAGATTCGGATTTAGATCTGTGTTTTTCTTTTGCGGTACGCGGGCCTCTCACTGTTGTGGCCTCTCCCGTCGCGGAGCACAGGCTCCGGACGCGCAGGCTCAGCGGCCATGGCTCACGGGCCCAGCCGCTCCGCGGCATGTGGACCGGGTCACGAACGCATGTCCCCTGCATCGGTAGGCGGACTCTCAACCACTGCGCCACCAGGGGAGCCCTAGATCTGTTTTAACTGAGCCATCTTTCAAGTTAGTCACATATAAAGTTAAAGTAATTTAAACTATATGCCTTAAAACAATTTTATTCTTAAGATGGACTCTTAAAGAACTTTTCTTTCCTTCTCTCCTTTCTCCCTTCCTTCTTTCCTTCTCCCTCTCCCCTTCGCTTTCTCCCTCTCCATGCCCCCACTCCTTCCTCCTTATTTCTCTCTTTTTAAGACAGGGACAAAATGTGGATAACTGATCCATGAAGACCTAGGTCTTCCAGTTCTTTACTTTTATCCAGTTTACAAATTAGCTTTATGAACGTTTTATGCAAAAGTCAAATACAATTCCATTCTTAACTCCAGATAAAAATGGCCATGGCCAATAAAGGAAAGTCTGCAGAACAAACAAAAACCTTCCTCAAGATAACCCTAAGTATCACACCCTCTTTTTCAACCTGACATTTATTAACCCTCTACTATGTGCCATACACTGCTCAACGCATTTTGCATATAATTCATTCAATCTTAACCAAGAATTCTACGAACCTCTACTACTGTTTTTACCTCCTCAGGGCAAGCATCACCAACTATTGCAACTAAGTTGCAAGCCCCAGGGAGCACTCTGATCTTCCTCTCCTTTTATCTTTCTCTATACAGCACTTATCACCATCTAATACACTACATATTTTGCTTTATTTTTGTTGCTTACTGTCTATCTGCCCCACCACTAGAGTAGGAATTCCACAAGAGCAGAGGATTTTTCTCACATGTTCACTGTTGCAGCCCATTGGGTTAGAAAAGCGCCTGGAATGTAGTAGGCACTCAGCAAATATTTGGGTATTAACGCAATTCCCATTGCATAGATGAGAACTCTGAGGCATCTGATGCTTTAGTACCACTTTGTCTTTAAAACTATTATAAGTTTGTTGTATAATTTGTCATTAATTGTCATGATATAAATCCTTCCCATATATCTTGTTGACATGAAAGAGCCTGATAACCTCTCAACAGACCCAGCAGATAAATACTGGTCTCAGGAACTTAACTGGTTATCACAAGATCATGAGAGAGAGTTTCTTCAAAATTGAGAATGAAACCAGGACAGAAAAAAATGAATACACGGCCATTAGGTACTGCTACTATACCTGCATATTTGTACACTATTTGTAGTTAAACTACTGACTGATTTTTGAATAGACAGTGTCATTCCTTCATCTCTCTTTCACACCAATCACTGCATAGTTGTAGTATATAAGGAATTCCTTAGTCTCAGGAACTAAGCAGTGTAACAAAGGGGAATAAATGTATGGTTGAACACTGTATTGTAACTCACTGAGAGAGAAAACTTAGAATCATAAGATTTTCATTCTCACATTATTACTGGTACTTTTATGCCTGAGTATTAAGATGATAGGTGCTATAGAAAGGGTAAATAAATTCAACAGAGGAAGTCTGTTTAGTTATTTTAGAGCTGTTGTATTGAAATACTGTCTTGTTTACAACTTTCAACTCCACAAATCCTCATCAATTGTTAAGTATTTTTCTCATTGAATTAAGCGGGGTGACTATTTTCTCAGAAAAAGCATCAGGTAAAACATAAGGCTTACTCTTAATATATCAAAATGTTCCCATGTGAATGAAATTCTATAACTTTGTTACACTACCCACCCCACCCACAAACTAACAGAAAGTATACATTCTATTTGTTACATAAAAGGAAAAAGAATTTAAATTCCATTGTTTATCTCTTTGAAGCTGGAAGCAGATCTTTCCTATCACAGTGACAAAATAAACAAAATGTTTCGTAGAATTTAACCACTGGGTATCAGGCATCGTGTTTGTCCTGGCTGGCTCCGGGGAGGTTACAATGAAGGCAAGTGTAGACAAAAATCAGAGAGAGAATGGGACTGTCACATCTTACAGCACAAAATGCTATGTGGTTCTTCCATCAAACAATTATTTTTTCATTGGGATGATTCTGTATCATTTATCCATTTATCACTCATCAAAAAAGTTTGGTTGAGTAGTATTCTACAATGATACAATTTGCTATTAGCATGCTTCTTTGTTTCATTTTGAGTTATGTTCATTGTTTATATGGCTTCTTGCCCGCTAGAACTGTTATCCACATGCTTGAGTTCCCTGGGCAGCCACCTAGACAAGAAACATATGGCTGGGTCGGCTGCGGAAATCTAGACGCACACCATTCGTAATTCTATCTCTTTTTGTGTGTGTGTATTGACTTGTGTCATTCATGCACATCTACATTTGGGATCTGTATCTCTTACAATCATGTGCTAATAAAAATATTTATATAATTTCACCCCAACGATACTTATAAATACCACTTTTATTTAGTAACATGTAATCAAGCAGCAATGAAATATTTTGCCATTTTATCTAGAAGTATCGGTTAGAAAGGAGATATGCAATCCTCCATGGATTTGACAATAAAACCTAGATTTCAGGTTTTTAGCTCCTACTTCTGAGTCTGGTCTTGAATCACGTTCCATGGCTAAAGCAAACATACTCAAACACATTTTAAACCTATATGCAAAATATAGTGTATTTTTTAGTCTTAGTATCACAAAGTCTAAGAATTATCTTCTTACAAGAATTAAGCAAACTTAATTCTTTGAAATTTCAAATCTAAAGGAAGGTTTTATTTTTCACTAGAACATGTTTTTTAAAATTGCTGTAATTATCTTGGAATTTTGTCAAAGTAGAAGTCTTTGAAAATTGGTAGGTCCAGATCTTAAAGTGAGCATGAAGCAGGTACTTAAAGGATGCTAATAACTAACAAAGCACATCTAAGTTAAAGGGGGGAAAGGTTTAAATGGTCAGAGACCTTTGAATAAAAGAGAACATTAAACAAACATCTTAACCATAGAGTTATAAATATGTCAGAAATACAGACTTTCCTGCCGCTCTATGAGTGGACCGATTGTGACTTTTTTTTGTTGACCTTTACTAAGTCAGTTAACCCTTCGTAATCTTTATTTTCCCATTAGGAACAATACCTGCTTGTAAAGGAAATGCTAGACCACAAATCTAAAATAACATTATTTTATTACTATTATTATCCCCAACAGAAAAGCCATTGCTTTCTGCAATAATGCAGTACAAGTTCAATAAACCTCTGATGTAGACTTTTGTTAAAATACTGAAGAGAAAACAGACTAGGAAGGAGCAGTGTGTTGACTTCATACTTTTCAGAACGAAACCAGCCACTTATATGTTTTCTTTTAAAAACATTCTTAATTTCCTTTGTCACACTGTTAATACAGAACTAACGCTGCTTTACAATTTCACAAGACTTTTAATTTAGAAAAGTGCTTCCTATCAGTTATTGCTTGTTACAATATACAGGTAAAAGTTCAATGTGCTAAGTGAGGTGTTTTTTTCTCATTTAATCCTCATAATAGCCGGTGAGGTAGGTGATATCGTCTTCTCTGTTTTGCAAAGAAGAAAACTGAGATCCATGGATATTAACTTGTTTCCAAGGTGACACAGCTAGTAGGAGATGGAAATAAGATTTGTCCCTGGTTTGACGGATGGTAGATGAGTCTTCTTAATCACTGTGTATTCCATACTCACAACTGGTGGAGGAAACTTGCTAGTCGACATTTAGATACTTGAGTGCTGGGTACTTGCCGAAATCGCCAGGTCTATGCACTTCAGCTTTGAGTTCCTGGATCCCAGCACATTGTTCTTCCCGTTAGACTGAATTGTCCTTGAAGGCTTTCTATACCCCGTTAGGGTTCATGAGTGAGGAACTTCAGAAAAAGTTAATGAGCTCTTCCCTACCTGGAGTCTCTTAAGTTTTGCACCTGGTTCAGATGTTGCCCCTTATAGGTGGCATAGCAGTGACTGCGAGAGCCTCTCTCGGGGAATTAATGAACACCTTTGGTGATGCTGTAGTTATGACAGTGATTTTTCCAAACTGGGGTCCATGGAACACTGTTCTGAAGGATGCTAATAGGTAATGGGACACAAAGAGTTCTGTGCTCTCAAACATTTGGGAAAATTTTGATGATACAGTGTTAAACATCTTTCTTTGAAGAGGATGCTGTAGTTGCTGTTCACCTCGTAACTGACGTCGTGACTTTGGAAGACAGGGCCGACAGAGCATACAGTAGTTCTCCAAAATATTTAATCACTTGGTTTTCAAACATGTTTTTAATACTCTGGGAATATTTTCCCAAGCAACCTGAGTTCCAAAATGCTCCTCTGGGGTGTAAGTCCTGCCCACCAATCCTAGGACATTTCCTGGCCCGTTGACTGTTTACACTTCCTGTCTCACCTCTTTCAATACTATTCTTCCATCCTCACCCTCCACTGTGAGCCTTGCTTCTTACTTCCCTGAGAAAACAGAAGCCCTCAGGAATGAATTTTCCACATATAGGCTTGCACGCTCCAGCTACCCATCTTCTTACAGCTCCACCTTCCCTCCTGGTACCATGGATAAACCATGGTTCTCATATCTAAAGCCAGTTCCTCCCCCTTTAGCATGAAATTCCTTCTCTTCTCACCCACTCATGTATATTGCTCCCTAATTGTTTCCTCACTTCTGCATCACCAGTTTTTCCTTCTCTGCTGAATCAATTTCTTTAGCATACAACGTCCTGTAATTTACCAAGTTTTCTAAATGAATTTTAAAACCATGCTGACCACCGCAGTCCCCTCCAGCTCCTACCCCCTTTCTCTATTCTTTGTTAGAACAAAAGCCCGCCAAGAAGTGCTCAATTTTTTTCTGTACTCAATCTCTCTTCTCCCATCCTCTCTTGAAAACAATTCCATTAAGACTTTTTTTTTTTAACATCTTTATTGGAGTATAATTGCTTTACAATGGTGCGTTAGTTTCTGCTTTATAACAAAGTGAATCAGTTATACATATACATATGTTCCCATATCTCTTCCCTCATGTGTCTCCCTCCCTCCCACCCTCCCTATCCCACCTCCTCCAGGCGGTCACAAAGGCTTTGATCCCCACCGCTCTACCAAAACTGCATTTAAGGTCAACAAAAATTAAATCCGGTGTTTCAATCTGGTAGTAAATGCTCAGTCTGCATCATCTTGACCCATCAGCAGCACGTGGCGCAGAGAGGTCAAGAAGATGAAGTTTAACACAAACAGGAACCAAAAGTGAAAGAGATAGTAAAACACCCTCTCCTCCTTGAAGCATTTTCCTCCCTTGCTTCCCAGAACACCACATTATCTCATTCTTTTTTTGTTTTCCTGAGTTTCCTCGTGTTGGAGTGCCCACATTTCGCTGTTCGGTCTCTCAACTGTCTCTGCCCACTCCCTTGGTGATCTCATCCAGTCCTGATGGCTTTAAATGGCATCTCTATGTTGATCATTCTCAAATGTATATCTCAGGGTGCCCTTCACTCCAGATTTACATAGTCTACTCTCTATTCTATAGCTACACTCATGTGTATGATGGATACCTAAAATTAACTTATCTAAAACTGAACTCCAGATCTTACCTGTCCCCACCCTAACCCTAACCATTCCTAGTCATCTTCTTCATCCCAGGAGATGGCAATTACTTCTATTCCCCAGTTGTTAGGGTAAAAAACTTAATAACATTCTTGAATCATTCTCTTAGGGTTCGTGTATGATCAGCCAGTAAGTCCTACTGATTCTTCTTTCAAGTTCTATCCCACCACCTCTTTGTTACTACCCTTCACCTTTCACCCAGGTGATTGTGGAAGCCTCTTAAATGGACGTTCTGCTTCCATCCTCCCCTCCTCATGGACACTTCTCAGGACACTACCCAGAGGGAACATCTTAAAACATAAGTCAGATCTTATCACTCCATGGCTCAATGCCCTCACAGTGGTGTCCCCTCTCACTCTTTATAAGCAAAGTCCTCACACAGGCTTCCAAAGTGGTTATGTCATGGCTACCTGCTGCCTCTCCAAAACCCATCTCCCACTTTTCTCCTTCACACTTTTCCACCCACTCTGGCCTCCTGGTTGTTCCTGAACACACCAGGCCTCCCTGCCCCGGGACCATGAACTTGCTACCCCCTCTGCCTGGTATGCTCTGCCCTGAGATCTGTGCCTGGTGAGCATTCTCACCTCTGGTGTCTGCTCACCCAGTCACGGAGGCCTTCCCAGACCACCTTTTGAAAAACAGCACTTCTTCCCCACCCTGTCCCACCTCCCTTCCCTGCTTTATTTCTCTCCATATATCAACATCAATGGTAAGCATTAATTCATTCATTTTTTATTTTTTCTCTCCTCCCCACTAGGTTGTAATCTCAGGAAGGACAGATATCTGTGTCTATTTTGTTCACTAATGTATTCGCTAGAAGAGTGCCTGGAATATAGTTGGCACTTAATAAATATCTACTGAATTCATTATTGAACGAACTAATGAACACCTCTCTAATACATGTTGAAGGAATTCTTCCCACCCAAATATCACCATCCATGAACACTCATACACGGAGCATTAGTATTTTAAATAAGAGAGATTTGTTTCCATGAATTAAAAGACAAAATTTCTGTTATCATTATTAATGAGTTGTAACATAAGAAAATAGTAGTCCTCCATGCCTGACAACCAATTTTAGGATTTATAATAGGTGGTGAGGTGTTGTTTTTTTTTTTTTCACAGTTAGTTCCATGAATATAAACTTGTTTAGGCGATTACAAGTGTGGATAGAGAATTGGCTTTAGGGTCTGAGAGAAGACTGAAGATTAATAGTTCTGAAAAATAAGTCTTGAGAGCAGGAAAAAATGGGGGCGTTTTCATATCATAATTTACGTTTAAAGTTGGAATTCTAACTAGATAAAATGTGATTAGGCATTTATAGTCAATAGGCCAAACTATACAAACTCCAAACTAAGGAGAATCCCTAAACCTAGGAGAAAGTCAAAGGAATAGTAAGAAATTCTGACCAGGAAATGACTGAAACTTATAAATACATGATTCAGGAGCTTGACTTGACAGAAGGAATCTACCACCAGGGTGGCTTGGAGTTACAACATGAAGAATAAAGATAGCTCTTTATATCTGCTGATCAATGTAACCAACCAAAAATATTAGGAATTTAAAAATCTGTAATTAATTTGCAGTGTTTTAAAAATACATGTTGAAAAGAAAAAGATGAGGTGAACAAATACAAAGTGAGAAGCGGTGGCACTCTTAAAGTATAAGAAGAGGCAATTCATAATGGCAGTGTTCCATCTTTGGCAGCATTTTCCAAGAAAACGGGTGGCTTGACTTTGGAATATAAATAGATGCTGTGGTACAGTCCTTTAATGGAGAGAAAAGCAGGCCACTGGGCTCCTACAATGTGTTGAAAATAGCCTGCAAGACCACCCAACACATTTACTCTGATCCCAGATTTAGCGAGCCACTTAAAAAATTTTGATTTCTCAATACAGCTGGTTGGCCAGAATATTAAGCTAAGTTTCTCATTATTAATTATTTAAATGTCATCCTGGTACAAATAATTCATGTGTGACTTGGGGGCCAGATGAGCTTGTTTTCCTATCCAGGCAAAATTTCTAGAATGCTCCCCTCTCAGACGTTCGTCTTTACCTTCTGCCTTTTATTACTCCACCCCGTTCCCATAATTGTATTTCCACCCTAAGAACCAAAGATTTTATTTACCAGTACTTTTGTGCCGCCTGATAAACTAACAGGACGTTTTAAAGATGTTTGCTTTTATGGAAGTCTCTTAAGACCTAAAAGTTGATAGGACCAAAGCATAAATTTTAGATAACAATGGAAAGATGTAATAATATAACTGTTAGCAGCTATCATTTATTAAATGTTTGCTATATACCTGTCACTCTTAACACATACATTGGGTTTAATTTTCACATAGTCACAAAATCTGGGTGTTAAATATGAAAGTGATTTTCTTTCCTCCATAACTGAAACTACTTAAACTTGAGAATTCCTGGTCTCTCTGATGTGGAAATTTTCGTATTGCCAATTCAAATATACTCAGTAATCTCCTGAATTCAATGTGGTCAATTGAAAGCTTCAAATCAGTCAATCAGTGATTCTCCCTCATTCTGTTTGAAGACAGAGGGTGAACTAAGACCTGGGTCAGAAAGAGGTCGAGGGAGACACTGGTAAAGATGTTCTGGCCTAGGGATGAGTCATCTGATCCAGGTGTTATCCTCTGTGCTTGTTTGGTCCAGTAAGCTATAGCTGGTCCTGCCTGGACTTAAGTATCTGTATATCCACTGTTGATCCATATCCCTCCAGTGGCCCCCAGTTGTCAAACCATGCTTTCTTCACCTTCCTTGTTCCAAACATGAGGTGTCCTTTGGTCCACCAGTTCTCTCAACGCAAGCTGCCAATGGCCTTCTCCACACCACACTCAGGTCAGGGACTTCAAAGGCCCAAGAACTCAGAGATCTTATTCAACCACTGTTAGTTAACAGCATTCGGTTTGATGTTGGATTTAAACCTCTAGAAAATTTTCAGTGTGTGGGCTTTACCTGGCGAAGCTAAGCTATTGCTCTCCTAGGATTCACCCCTGAACCTATTGTCCCCCATCTTGGGTTTCTAGACATCACTGATCCTCTTGAATTTACCCTCTTGCTTGCCTACCTGGGATTTTTTTAAGTTTCTACCAGCAAATGGAATGGTGACTTTTTTGTTCTAAATTGGATCTGGTCCCCTCCTAAAGCAATGAATACTATTTATTCAGTAAATAAAGTCTTGACACTATTGAGAACTTAAGAATGACTACAGTGGGATGAATTGGGAGACTGGGATTGATATATATACACTAATATGTATAAAATAGATAACTAATAAGAACCTGCTGTATAAAAAAATAAATAAAATTAAATTTAAAAAAATTTTTTTAAAGTTTTAATTCTGGATGATAGGAATAGAGGTATTTATTGTTTAATCCTTTGTGTTTTTCTGTATTTTAAACAGTTCTAGAAATGTAAATAAAATATCCAAAAAAAAAAAAGAATGACTACAAACATAAATTGTATTAATTAAATTTTCAAAAATATTATCTTCTTTCTTTTATCCCCTTAATAAGTATTTGCATTCCTATGAAGGGAAGTATTTTGCTAAGAGTATCATAGCTAAGTCCCTGTTCAAATTTTGTTTACCCATAATCTACGTGCCAGAGTCTCTGAGATTATGGAGTTACATGTGGATCATGAGTGAAGTTGTCACTTGTTTCCACTGGAAGATCGTCACTGCTTTCCCAAGAATTTCTCTTTGCTCACTTTGCGCTCCGAGGTAGTCTGTACTACAAAAGGTGCTATCATGATGCTGGGATAACTAAGGTGCCTTTGCTTAGGGTTATATGAAATGATGTATAGGAACCCCCCAGTCTAAATCTCCTGGGATACCCACTGGTTCCCGGGAGTAGTGACTCTCCCATCACTGTGTCCAGGCAATCTGGTTAAAGGGATGATAGACACTGACTAATCAATCCTTGGCTCTTGCAATATCATGGTGTCTCCACTCTCCAGGTCTCAAGGACCCCCTCCCTAGTTTATTGAGTTTCTACATCACTAGCTATGAGTTCTCCTCACAGCTTGTTTCTTCTTCCAAAGTCAAACTCTTCAAATATCCACCATCACCACATTTATGGCCAGAACTGGTATCCCTAGAATCAGCCTTCCTTCTATGAGTAGGAGATTTATTCTTTTGGCGTTTCCGAGTCACAGTTAATATCACAGTTTGGGGCTCCAAACTTTGGCTTTCTGCACACAGTTCTCTCATAGCATCATGGTCCTGACCAGTTCTTGAATTGCTCCAGTTCTTGTCTAAGGTTCATGGTGCAAGTATGCTTTACATGAATGTTCCTTGGAATTTCAGGCAAGCCCCCAAATGTAGCAGATTTAAAGTTTTACACTCATTAACCTATGGGTGCAAATCTCTAATAGTATTTATTTTTCTAGAACTGAACTTAATTCAGTTCTAAAACTCCCCTTTTAAAGGTCGTAGGAAGATAATCTGAGCAATTCAAGGTGACTCAGTCATTTACAACTTTTGTGGGGCCGAATCAAGTTAAATATTTAGTCACTTGAATATTCCCTTCCTGTCCTTCCTTCTTTTCTGGGATAATCTGCATTGGGAGGAATGCTGTTGCTTTTGCATCATTCTTTCTCATTACAGTTCTTTCTCATTAAGTCCAATTCTGGCAAACCAAAAGTACTTTGAAATATTGACACAAAAAAGGGTTGCATAAGTCAGCTTTTTGCCCCTTCTCCTAGGAAAAAGGCAAAAGCCTAAGGCATTAAAAATGGACCTTGCAAACTTAATTTTTCATGAAATTACACATATAATCCACTAAAATCTGCTAACTTCAAAATCATGTAAGAATGACCAAAAGTCACAGGAGGAGGTGGAGACAAGAAGCCCAGAAAATTCCAGAACTTGGATTGAGCCACCTCCTGAAGATAAGGGGCTCTCCTAAAGTGCAGATACTACTTCATTTGTTTAGAAGAAGGGGTCAGGAACTGGGGTGTGCAGGGCTGTAGTAGAGGTCCTTTAGATCCTTTCGGTTCAGATAAACAGAAAAGGTAGAATTAAACACAGATGAGCCATAACTGCAGAAATTAGCTTCCCTCTGTGCTAGAACAGGGGAAGAAATGTTCCTGCTGGGAGGATCCTCCAGGCTAGCCTTCCAGACTCCATGACCTCCAGGAAAAAGCTCAAGTGCTACAGCATCATGAAAATAAGAAAGAAAAATATGTAAAAGAACAGCAGGGCTTCCCTGGTGGCGCAGTGGTTGAGAGTCTGCCTGCCGATGCAGGGGACACGGGTTCACGCCCCGGTCTGGGAAGATCCCACATGCTGCGGAGCGGCTGGGCCCGTGAGCCATGGCCGCTGAGCCTGCGTGTCCGGAGCCTGTGCTCCACAATGGGAGAGGCCACAACAGTGAGAGGCTCGCGTACCACAAAAAAAAAAAGAAGAAGAAGAGCAAATCTTCCCAGCAGATAAAGAGCAGGCATCGAACTGTCAATATTTTGAATACTTCTACAGTATTCCCAGAGGGAAGTGTAAGTGAAAGATTAAATATCCAGCCAAACTATCCTTCGAATATAAAGACTAAAGTCTGTCCAGGCTGTTTTGAACATGAGGCACACAGGGAATATTGTTCTAATTAACTCCTCTTGATGAAATTCCTGGAGATGACTTTGGAAACATTGGCTGATGCAATGGCAGGGAGTGTTGAATTGGTTTAACTACAGGCAAAGATTAAACCAAATGTGATGGAATGTGGTGACAGAACAGACATATGGGTTATATGCCCTAACAGTTTAAAAAGTATTTAACTAACAAAAATTTGGAGAGGGAAAGGGGAAATGGGCGTTAGCGTCAGTTTGCTTCGTCTATAATAGTTGAGAGTGAGGAGATGTCATTCCAAGTTGACAGATCAAGTGATAGAAATGTAAGCACATGTAACCATACTATTAAACATTTAAAAAGATAATAGAGACAGAGAGGGAGAGGAGAGAGGAAACAGGAAACATGCTAATTTTATCATTGCTTATAATAGAAAGTTAACAGAGACTGTCTAAAGAAATGAAAAACTAAGGATATTATATCGTTATAAGGTTCCGCTAGTGTAAGAATACAACATTTCTAAATAATAGAAGAACTGCACAAACACATAGACATGCATAATACAGACCATAGAGTTAAAGGTTTAAATAAGTAGCCTATAAAACTGAAAACATGATATTATGTTTAGTCTCTCTCCTCCCATTAGACTGCAGGCTACATGGAAATGGAAATACAGAAGTGATTGTAGATAGAAAGATGGTAGATAGATAGTTAGATAATCCTCCTTCACTCACATTTCTGATGCCTAGAATGGTGCCTCTATCTATCTATCTACCATCTATCACTTCTGTATTTCCAGCTCCTATTATATATACCTGGAGTAGAAGAACTCAAAAAATATTAACTGACTGAATAAGTGACAGAACTAGGATATCTCTCATTAATAAATATAAATAAGTTTCATTCTCTATGAAAGAAGGATTTCAGACCGACCTCGAAGAAAAGCCAAAGCTATGCTATGAGTGAGCCATACCTAAAACATTCTGATTTAAAAGGATTGTAAATACGGTATTTGTCTTTCTCTTTCTGACTTACTTCACTCTGTATGACAGACTCTAGGTCCATCCACCTCATTACAAATAGCTCAATTTCGTTTCTTTTTATGGCTGAGTAATATTCCATTGTATATATGTGCTACATCTTCTTTATCCATTCATCCGATAGATAAGATACCGTATGCTAACACATATATATGCAGTTTAAGAAAAAAAAATGTCATGAAGAACTTAGGGGTAAGACGGGAATAAAGACACAGACATACTAGAGAATGGACTTGAGGATATGGGGAGGGGGAAGGGTAAGCTGTGACAAAGCGAGAGAGTGGCATGGACACATATACACTACCAAACGTAAAATAGATAGCTAGTGGGAAGCAGCCGCGTAGCACAGGGAGATAAGCTCGGTGCTTTGTGACCACCTAGAGGGGTGGGATAGGGAGGGTGGGAGGGAGGGAGATGCAAGAGGGAAGAGATATGGGAACATATGTATATGTATAACTGATTCACTTTGTTATAAAGCAGAAACTAACACACCATTGTAAAGCAATTATACTCCAGTAAAGATGTAAAAAAAAAAAAAGGATTGTAAATAAAAAGCTGGGCAACCTTTCAACAAACAAAAATTAAAGAAAGCAAGAGTCATGATCTTAGTATCAGTTATGGGGTTTCAGGCCCATAAGCATTAAATGAAACTAAGAAGTTTTATAACTCACAGGGGAGATAGAGGTATGGATATTTGTGCTCCACCCAAAACAAAAGCAGAATAGCAATAAAGCAGACATTTAAAAACTTACAAAAGAGGCAGAAACATACTAGCACTACAAGTCCTTAATTCACCTTTCTCACACATCAAAATTAAGTGACTAAAAGACTTAAATAGTATAATTAGTAGGGTAGATCCGATTTACACCTACAGATGTATATATCAAATGTTGTATCTTGAAAATAGCAAACACACGTTCAAGTGCTCAAGTCGCATTCACAAAAATTGATCACCTATTATGCTACACAGAAAACCTTAATGAATTTTGAAAAGTAGAAATAATACAAATATTCTCTGATTCAACTGCAATGAAATCAGAAATATCAAAATCTAAAAAATATTGCATTTATTTTTTCAATTATTTAAAAAGTAGTTTTATTGTTTTGTTTGACTTACTTTTGAGCACTAAGAAAATGATATTATACAGTAAGAACTTTTCTGGGACTTTTTATTTGTTTTCACCCATTGTCATCGTTCTGGTCATCTATCCTTATGCATCACTCCAAAACTCAGTGGCTTAAAACAACAAACGTCATTTGTAGTTGACGGACATAAGCAGACATCTCGTGCTATCTCTGGATTCAGGAGTTTGAGAGAAGCATGTTTCTGGCTCAGAGTCTCTTATGTGTTTGGAGTCAAATGATTTCTAGAGCCAGAGTCATCTCTGAGACATCTTCACTCACATTCCTGCTGCCTGGGCTGGTAATACAAGCCCAGCTTCTCGGGCTACCTCTATCTCCTTCTCTATGTATTCTTTCCATGGGGTCTCTCCAGCTTGGTGGCTGTAGGGTCATCAGACTCTTTACAGAGCAGCTTAGGGCTCCAAAGGCCAGGAGGAAACTACATTGCCTATTTATGACCAGCCCTCAAAAGTCACATAGTTTCTGTCTTGTATGAGTCGAGGCAGTCACAAAGACCCACCCAAATTCAAAGGGAGAAAACACAGACTCCACCTCTTAATGGGAGGTGGAGGGGAGGGTGGAGAAGGTTCTGGAAGAACATTTGGGGCCAGAACTAATATGGTGGCCATTTCTGAAAAATACCCTCTGCTACAATTACCTTTCCAAAGTAAGTTGTGGTTTCTCAGTTTTCATCATTGTCTGAAAACACTTCATTTTACTAATCCATTCTTCTGTTTGTGAACATTTGGATTGCTTTCCGTCTTTTGCTCTTGTGAACATCTTTGCTGCAGACAATCTTGTATAAGTCTCCTGATAACATGTGTGCAAGTTATCTCTCTTGGGCATATACCTGGGAGTGGGACTGCTGTGTCATAGAGTACCAGACATTCAACCTTGCAGCATAATATTAAATTGTCTTCCACAGGAGTTGAATCCATTTAGAATCAGCCATCAGCAGTACATCAGTTCCAGTTTCTTCCCATCCTCTCCGCTCTATACCTTCCCCTTTATGTGTGTATGTATCATAAGAGTATATTGCCTATTGTACAAAGTAAATTTTAAAAATTCAAAATTTTTGTTTGCTTTACTCACAACTACATTCCCAGTGCCTAGAAGAATGCCTGGAAAAGAATTTGCTGAATGAATGAATGAAGTGTTGTGTCCTGTGACAAGTAACTGAACTTGGTTTATTTGGAGATTTGTCTGGAGGTTCGAGATTCAACTATTTTCTTCTAAAATTAAAGATATTTCATTTCAAGAGTAGTACTTGCAATATGAGAACATTAAAAAAGCATGAAAGGAATTGTTTAAATGGCACTTTGCGTTTCAAGTCTTTTGTCTCTTCTAAAAATTTCAATAATTTTAGAATTTAAAGACAAAAATGTGACTGCTGATTCCAACCTATTTTTCTCACTATTTTCTTTTATGTCCTCTTTGTCCTGAGTCTCTGCTTTCCTCATCTAGTTTGAGTGACGGAAGGGCTCTAGCATTGAAAAAGAGTTAAAAGAAAGATACATCGGGTAATATTTCAAAACATTTTGCCCCTCTCTCTCATACTATCCTGAAGCAACCCTCGTGGTGGGTAGGGAATAACTAACGATATAAGTGAAGCACGTGAGGCTCAGTGTAGTTAAATGACTTGCCCAGGGTCATGTAACAAGTAAATGAGAGTCAGGATTTGAAATCACCTCAGTCTGATTCTAAAGTCCATATACTTCCCTTTTCTTATCCTCAAAATACAGGTAGCTAATTAAGTGTTTTCCCTCAATCCTAAAAAACTATTTATTTTACTGTAGAAAATTCAAAGAATACAGAAAAATAGAATAAAAACATTTGAAATATCTGAAATTCCACTCTGGGGATATCTCAGGGAGTGTTCAGTATTTTGGTTAATATCTTTCTGTATCTGTGTGGGGTGGGTGTGTTAGTACAAACTTATCATAAATGGCATCATACATGTTGTTTTTTGACTTTCTTTGTGCATTTAACAGTGAATCACAGGGGATTTCTTTATCAGTGAGTAAAGATATACACTTTTAATGATTGTCTAGTGTCCTGTGATATGTACCCATGACAATTTATGGATCAACTGATATTTGGTTTATCCATCAAATTTTGCAAATATATAAAATGCTGTAATAAAACTCTTATACATGTACCCTTTTCCCCCCAATTGTCTTTTTATGACAGATTTCTTGTCATAAAAAAACTTGCAGAACTTGCAGAGAGCTTGCAGAACTCATCTAATCAAACACTGGTTTACCTGATTCTATAGCCAAGTGCCCCAGAGCAGGGCCGAAGGCATCTGTAAAATCACATTATTCTACTGCTCAGGAGCTGATTACTTAGAGAAACAACAGTTGAATTTTTAAAAACATGCTTCCTGCAGCCCTGATTTTACTTTTGTCGGGGAGGGCATGGAAGTTTATCGCGCTCCCCCCCCCCCACTCCCCGATGCAGAGCAGCAGCCCACAACAAGGTGGACACAAATACCAGTACAGGGCAAACGAGGCGCTCAGAGGGGTTGCTGGAGATAGTCAAATTACAGCCATATTCTGCCTGATCCCTTAGGCTTCCTGTGGCTCCATTACAAAATCCTGAACTTTACCCCAGACTTGTCATTAATCATGCCCTAAAATACTAGACCGAGCAGGTCAACATGTTGGAATAGGCCAATTCTTTGGATCAGAGGAAACCATTAAACAGGGGATCTGGGATTCCGGTTGTCTTGGGTCTTGGTTAATTGTCACGAGGGAAGATGCCTACTGAGTCTGTGCACATTCTGCTGTCTCTGATGGCACTCACCAAGTAAACTCACAGTCAACCCCCTTCCCTGTCCTACGGACAGCCCCCTTTTAGTTTCCTGTGCCTCTCCCCTCTTCATTCTTTTTTAAAATTTTAAAATTTTTATTGAAGTATAGTTGATCTACAATGTTATGTTCGTTTCAGGTGTACAGCACAGTGATTTACTTATGCATACATACATATCTATTCTTTTTCAGATTCTTCTCCCTTATAGGTTATTAAAAAATATTGAGTATATTTCCGTGTGCTATACAGTAGGTTGTTGTGGGTTCATTCTTGTATTCATTGCTGTGTGAGTTGCTGCTGTCTCTGCTGCACTTTGTTGGTTTGCTCTTATTCAAATATGAAGTGTTATGACATTTAAAATAGTGTTTCTCTTTAAAATCTTCATAATGACATTGGTGGAAATAAGTGGAGCCCAGACACAGACCTTGCAGTTTCAGGCATGGCCCAGATGAGAGAGCGAGGGAGGAGACGTTCAGGACTCCAGGGGAGGGCCCTGTGGGTGGTCTGGGAGGTCCTTGGGAGGCTGGCGACCTGCGGGGGCTGGAGTATGAGTGAAGACACATGTGTGGCCGCAGGATGTTGGGCTGGATTCCTTCCCAGCCACCCTGTAGGGGATTTTCAAGGGGGCTGTAAGATGGAGGCGACCTGGGAGGTGCTGAGTTCTTGGAGCAATCTTCCACGAGGATGAAGAAGCCTGCGTGACCTTCCAGTGTTGCAGATGTGAGCAATTCACCTTCCGGGATTAGGTTAGTGCAAGGCCACTGGAATCCTTCACTCAGACTCCTGCTTTTTGGTTAGAATCTGCTTTTCCTAAACTTCTGAACTTGGATTACAAAGCTGTCGGCAGACTTCTTGAGGGAAAAGAGTTCAAAGCAAGTGAGTCCCTGAGAAAAATAAATCTTGGGGAGATCGTGGGAAAGGGAAACACGGAGGAGAGAGGGAGTTGGTTGTAAAGAGAGATGATCAGATTATTCGAAAGAAAAGAAGATCATGTGTGGACATTGAGTACTGAGTGTGGGAAAGAAGGATGTAGGATATGAGGAAAAAAGCTTGAAATCATTAATTTCAATAAGCTCTCCATGGTCAGGGATCTTGCCTGCAATGAATGTTCACTGAATGAATAAATGAAAATCTATTAGAGAAAAAACAAATTTGTAAAAAGTCATTCACCAATCTGGATTTTAATTCACCAAGGTTTAGTAAAATTTTTAGAGTTAAAAGAGCTATTAGAGATGATTGGTTGATTAACCAACACAGGTACCTATCGTGTGCTAGTCAGAGGGATTGGAAAATGAGCTACCCCAGTTTTATGTCTAAATACAAGGGAACAGGCATGAGTTTCCTATGCCTCAGGCATTTCGAGGCAGAGCTGAGACCAGAACCCAGATATCCTGAAGCTTAGTTCTTTGCATGTCACACTGGCCATGTTCTTTCTAGGAATTAAGTACATTGGAGACCACTTTGTCCACATGTGTCCTTGAGACCTTGTGTGGCAAATACAAAGGACTGCAGATTCCAAAAAAGGGTGCACCCTTCAGTCTGATTAAAATAACAACAGTTCACACAAGGGAATGAGTGTAGCCTTTTGGAAAGGATATTTTTATAAAAATGTAAAATCACATTAAGATAAGTCATATGAGAGTGTCACAGGTAAGATAACAATGCGACCTTCCTGAATTCCCATCAGGGAAACCCGAAACTAAAAACATTCTGAAGATCAAGGGGGGAGATATGGATGTAATAATGCCGAAAATTCTGACACTAAGTGCAATTTTAGTCACAGAAACTTTTGCACAATAATGAAGAACACTGAAACTTGAGAGCCGGATAAGGCATACATTCCATTAATACTTGCACATACTCTGGAGCAACTGAGGAATTTTGATGCATGGTGCCTGTAACCCCAAGGTAGAGAAGTTGCTATATGCCTTAAGGTCATTCATTTCTTTTACTCTCATTCAATAATCCAAGATATCCTCTAATTTTGATTTTATCTCTCAAGAACACATTTCTGTTGAGAAGGTACTACTCTAACTAGCCAAAGTGAGCATTGCAATCCACCTGGCAGTAACATTTTTCAGTGTAAATTAATAAATTGGAATTTTGGCTAATCAATGCTTTACAATTTGATTAATGTGAATACGCTCAGCAGAGAGAATTAAAAATCCAATTGCAGGATATTGAATATAGTTCCCTGTGCTATACAGTAGGACCTTGTTGTCTATTCATTCTATATATAATTGTTCGCATCTTCTAACCACAAACTCCCAGTCCACCCCTCCCCCACCCCCATTTCCTTGGCGACAACAAGTCTGTTCCCTATATCTGTGAGTCTGTCTGTTTCGTGGATAAGTTCATCCACTTTCGTGGATAAGTTCATATATAAAATCACATATTTTAGATTCCACATATAAGTGATATCATATCCTGTAAAAAACCATAATGGAAAAGAATATGAAAAAGAATATATGCATGTATATATGTATAATCGAATCAGCTTGCTGTAGAGCAGAAACTAACACAACATTGTAAATCAATTATACTTCAACAAAATAAATTAAAAAAAAAAAGAAAAACAAGAATAGGAAAAAATCCGATTGCAGAACTTAAAAATGTAAGGAACATAGTGTCTTCTTTTGTGTAGGACCATGGCATGATGGTACATGTTCCCGTACTCTTTGCGTGTATATTTTCCTTCTGAACACTGAAGATGAAACTCTGGACCCATGGAGACCTCAGTGACACACTAAAACCCAATGGAACTCCGTCTAAAATAGCCAGCTGGTAGGTCTCTCATGCCAATCTTATTTACACCACCTTGTAACTAAATGCTCCCTAAATATAAACATGTGGGATATATTCTTGTATATTCTCTGTTGCAGAGAAAAGAGAACTGGGAAATCTGTCTACAGCGATGTTTCTGTTTTTTAATGGAAGGTCTCAGCCTAAATCTATGTAGTTACCCAGGCCTTTCCAGAGGGCAGAGAGCATAGAACAAACAAAATCTCTTTATGTAAATGCCAAATGAACCTGAGGGAGATAAAAACTGATGAGGGTCACTTAGGCTTTGGGCTCCTTCCCTGCAGCCCCACCTTGAGAAATCAGGTTACTGGGTTCACTCCTTAGTCTTAGAAGCATATGGACTGTAAAGGGAAGAAACGTAGGAAAGTTGGGGGAAATGGAAAGTGGGGGACACGCTGGATGAGGTCAGTGGGAGTAATAATTCTGAGTAGTTGACTCAAGAGAACTTTTGACCCAGAATGTTTGAATTTCAGTCAGGTTTTGGTCAGCTCTAATTAACCTAAAGTGCAAGTACACAAAGCTCACTGTTTGTGGAAATTTTTAAAGTTCTGATCAACATGAGGATGCAAAAGCTCCTTCTTACCCTCTTCACCAAGGCATCCATCAGAGCAGAGCAGGGCAGCAGCTTCGATGGAACCACAGGTGGCAGGATAAATAGAACGCCACGTCATTCACATGGGAGACGTCTGTGGGATGGAGCGAGTGTGTCTGTCTGGGACATTCCAGGGTGTTTTGGATGCATTCTGGTGAGGCTTCATTAAACTGGACTAGCAGGATTTGGGAAAGGTGGTTGAATTGGAGTTTTTGCAAATTTGTTAGTCTTTGCTGAGCCATATTTTAAGAACTGCTGTTGTAACCTGTAGTGGGTTGTATAGTGTCCCCCCCAATTCACGTACACTCAGAACCTCAGAATGTGACTGTATTTGGAAACAGGGTCCTGGCAGATGTAATTAGCTAAAGTTCTAAGGTGAAATCATCCTGGATGTAGGATGGACCCTAAATCCGAAAACTGGTATCTTTATAAGAGAAAGGAAGGTGCGCTTTAGACACACACAGAGACACAGGAGAAGAAAGCCATGTGAAGATGGAGAAAGAGATTGGAGTGATGCAGCTACAAGCCGAGGAATGCCAATGGTTGCCAGGAGCCACCAGAAGCTGGAAGAGAGGCAAGGAACGACTCTCCCTCAGAAACTCCAGGAGGAACCAACCCTGCCAACACCACAATTTCAGACTTTAGGCCCCCAGACTGAGAGAATGAATTTCTCTTGTTTTAAGCCACCAAATTTGTAGCAATTTGTCATAGCCTCCCTAGGAGACTAACACATCACCATATTCCTCAATTTTAGATCCAGGCAAGGGTGGCCCATGGAAATATGGGCTGCATAGTTATTTGCTTAGCAACTGAATAGAGATTAGTTTTCATTTCTCCTCACTTCTCCTTCTTCAAGCACTCCTGATACATAAACAAACAACACACCCAAAAGGACCCACAGATAAAGACTCAAGGGTCAGGAGGAGTCATAAGAAATATTCAAAATAACTCTTTTCATTCCCTGATTAAGCTGAAGACACAATTTTAAATTATTCTACTTTAAATCAACGTGTTTTTATTTCTATCATTTTGGCAACTTCTTTGATAAGAAAATATTTTTCCTATCATGTAGAATTAATTATAATAAGGTACACAAATTCCATGGTGGAGTGAACACGGGGAAAGTGGCAGCAAAAGACATTACTTCCATTTTCAAAAGAGAGAGTTTTCTGCTATAAAATTGCAAACCAATGAAACATGTAATCACGGCAAAGTTAGGAGCATTGAGCCTTTCTTCTAAAGGATGTAAATTATGTGTTCAAGTCATCTGTTAATCTCACAAAATAATGTTCTCCTTCCCCCGGCTGTTTGTCCAATGTCCCTCTCCTCCTCAAACACAGTAGACAAATGACACTACAAAAGAACCCTCGAGTTTGGCAACACAGGTTGATCAACGCTGAAGAGACCTTGACCAATGTCTCCTTTATCTTTAACCTTTTTAACCCAGGTTCTTTCAGCCCTAGCACTGACCTCTTCAGGTCTGGTTTGTAAAATAAGCCCAAAGCTTAATTTTGGGTTTCCCTGTGTCTTCCTCCTGAAGTTCATCCTAACAACCTGGAAGCTTGCCTATGTGTGTGTGTGTTTGTGAAATAATAGGGCTCTGAAATAGTAGGGTATAACGCTGTTTATTTGCTCTTCTCTTTTATTTCTCTTCCTCATTGCTCTCTTACCTCTTTGGAATCTGCTTGCTTCTCCTCACCACCCTCGTCAGCATTTTCAATCTTTATTTTCCATCCCTGGCAGAGGTCTGCAGGTCAAGTGTGGAATTACAGGTCAGCAGTGGCATTGGTTAGAGTGCCAGGTCCAGGTCCTTATGACTACTACTGCTCTATTAACATAGAAAAATGACAGGGTATACTGGATAAAATATTAATTATGAAGTTAGAATTATATTTTTAAAAGCATGTGTAAAAGAAGGGCTTCCAAATGAAAATAGATTATACCAAAGAAACCAGGCAACAATAAATAAAAAGAACCAAGGAAAGTAAATGAGCTGCTAAAGTCCTATGAGTTTATATTCAGAAGAGAAAGTGGATGAGTGGAGTTGATGCCAGGATTTGGTGGAAGAGTGGAGATAAGAGTGAAAGGAAGTAGGTAAAATGAGAATGGGTAATCAGAAGAAGAGGGAAGGGAAAGTTGAGGTCATCCGAATAGAAGAAACAAAATAAGGAAAAAAATAAGAAAGAAAAATGAAAAAAGAAGAAATATCAGCATGATGCATAAGAAAAAGAAATAATAAGGAAAGAATTGAAGACCAAGAAGAGGTGCATTTCAGGAGAGGCCACATCTGGCCATGGCTTTCTAGCGAACAGATTTTAATAATTATGACAGTGTTTCTATGTCTCCTTTGGAAGCCAGTATTATGGAGCAGAAAGGCTTTGGCCTGAAAGAAGGGTTACATTCTAGTCCTGCTGGCTGCTGTCTAGTTGAATGATCACTGCTAGATCTTTCAAACCCTCTATTTTGTTCCCAAGATAAAATAAAAGCATGTTTATGGCCTTCTTGCTCTCTAAGACTTTATATATTCTTAAATAAATTTTAGTTAACTTGATTAATCAGGAGTCAACATGGCAATGTTATTTTATTTATCTGTATTTATTCATATACTTAGGTTTTTACTGCAATTTACTTATATTTCAATTTTCTTGTATATTTCTTTTTGTATCCCCAGTAGAAGGTGTAACACATGAAAATAGGTAGAACAACTTGTCATGCTTAAGTTCTCTGGATCTGGGACAACAAGAGAATGTGCTAAATTATTTTTAAATATGTTAATTTGAGATGGCTTATTTAAATACTTTCCTGAACTACTAAACAAATGTGTTCTTTTAAAGCCTAAAAGATGCAATGAAGGTTATAGCTTGATTGCCCAGTCCAGATGTGATTGAGAGACTAAATGCTTTGGGGTTTAAATAACAGAAAATCCAGCTAAATTATGGCTTATGCATGTAACACATCTGATAGTTGGCAGTTGCTAAAATAGACTCAACTATTAAATGGGATCAACCAGGAGTCTGACTTTTTCCACCCTTCTACTTTGCCATCCTTTTGTATTTGTAGCCTCATGGTTTCAAGATAGCTGCCACATCTCCAGGCATTATGTCTTTACATTGGTATCAGAAACAGGAAGGGATAAGTTCCTGTACACTACTTTTGAGGCAAGAAGGGAAATACCAGGTTTCCCTTGATGTCTCATTGACCAGAACTGGTTCACATGCCACTTTGGGACCAGACCCACTAACAGAAGGGGACGGGATTATTATAAATGACCTAGACCAATAATGGCTCATTCCCTGGGGCCAAGTCAGGATACTACCTTGCCTGATATCAGATCTCTGCCACTCAAAATGGTGTTTCTCTCAGTATGTAGGAAAGGCATAATGACCTTTGGGTTGACAACTAACAGAGAGACTTGTGACGTCTAAGAGACCTATATGGGCAAAATCTAGAGAAGGTATAAAACTTTCTTCTTAAAAACTAAAAGCTCATCTCTGTTGGAGAAAACAATATAGTAGTTAAGTCCTCTTTATGGCACTTTTTATGCATTTTCCCCCCAACATTTGTTTCCATTATTTATTTTATCTTTAATCCTATTTCTGCACTGATTTTCCCCCCGCTTTTCTGTGTCTACTAATTACCTTTCAGATTTGTTTCGTTCTTTAGACTCTGACTCACCATTGACTTTGTTCTAATATTGAATACACAGTACTGAACTTTTGATACTTAACAACAGTTAACTGGAATTCCTCCATGCCTTTAACCTTTTCAAATATATGCACCAACAGTTGGCTCTTCTCCCACTGAAGCCCAGGTTATCTCACTGATTTATATCACCCAAGCTCCCCTGCCCAACGTACACTTTGATTCTCTCCATTCTTTCTCTTCATAGATATTTGCGGCCGATATGTCGTGCCTTTGTCATTATGCAGAAGCAAATGTAGGCAAATAAAGCCATATTTTTTTCTTTCACCAAACTAGAACTATGTATTGATCCTTCTCTTGAACACCTTGAATACTTTCGTTCTAATAAATTCCAGTTTCTTCTTCCACATTCACACACTCTGAGCCTGTGTCTTGTTAATTCTTTTCTCTTTATTCTCTGACTCATTCTCTGGCCAGCTACCTCATAGAGGTGCTCAAGCAAAGAATGCATTAGGGCATAACTGATTTGGCTTCCTTGAGAGGCAAGCCTTGGAACATCTGGTATACCTCCCTTTTTTGCTCACAGAGGCCAGCAGGGAGAAGACAAAATGTTAGAGGTTTAGTATTAAGAACATTGGAACCAGTATAGGGTCAAGTGGAAATAGCTCCTTTACCCAGAGGCTGTTTCTAATTGGAGTTAGGGAAACAAATTTTAAAAAACTGGAACCACACAGATTTTTTTTTTTTTTTTTTTTACCACACAGATTTTAAAGAATATTTCTTTATCTACTTTCACACTTCTTCATATCATAAAAAACAAGACTAGTAGTATTTGGCAAGTCTGAGGTATATGAAATATCAACCAAGTCAATTTGGTAATGAGAATGAATTTCTCATTTCTCTAAAAAGAACTAGTATTAACGAAGTAGCTAACATATGCCAGGTACTGTGATTTTATACTTCATCTCATATTTAATTTAATTCTCCATTGAATTTAATCCTCCATTGCACTTCATTGTTCCTGACATCTACATAATACAATCATAACAGATCTTCTCTTTATTATCATCAAAACAGCAATCCTTCATTAGAAGGGAGCAAACGCAAGGTATTTGTTAATCTACTTAATCAATTTATACAGTTTGTAAAAGTATTCACTAAGGAATGCAAGACACTCACAAAGGATGCATTTAATGAATCATCTATAAAGTTACCATGAGTATGTTTTAAAAATATGACATTAAAGTGAAAGAATGCTTAGACAAGCTGGCTAAGCATCCTTAAATGAGTCAAAACCAGTAATTAAAAAAAATTATTAGAATTCAAAAATTTCCAAAATTGGTTGGAATGGTTATATCAAAAATGAAATGAATATTTCATTTCATATACAAATCAGTGACTTTATCATTGGCTGAGCTGGCCTTAAGCCAACGAGTTTTAGGTGTATTTACCTGATAACATAGCAAGGCTTTGAAACAGTAGTTCAAATTCTTTGCATCCTGAACCATCTCTGCTGTAAGCGGCGTCTGTGAGACACTGTGGGCCCCTTTATGTGAGTCACTATACTTGCAGGTGGTCCAATATGAACAGCTTTAGCAAGGGGATGGCAGTGTTAGCCGCTGTGCAGCCTGTTTCTTCTCTCTCACCCCGGACTGGACTCTGGCTCTGTATCTTATATTGCTCCCTGTATTACAACTCTTTTGGCACCAGCGTGTTTGGCTCTCTGTGTTTGCTTGTGTACACCTATCTCTGACTCTGAGTTTTAGCTCCTGTCCAGTCCTCATGCCAACTTGGGCACAACAACTTGTGAAATAATGCCACTGGTGATATTTGACAAAGAGACCATGTGCCTCTCAGTGAAAAGATCAAAGTACTCCCCAAGTCTGACCCAGTGCTGGCTGAAAAGCTGGGCTATATCAGCAGACATGGTGGCCACAGTTAGTGCACTTTCTCAAGGCTGGGGCTGGCCATTTAGAATGAGGTGTGCTATTAGAAATGGAAGTAACTAGTGACAAAGACTTAGCACATTAGGGGGCTGCTGAAAAATAACTGTGGCTTGTTTTCAAATACATCACCTTTAAACAATTTACCAGCCTGAAGAGGTTGGGCTATTTTGGTAATTCTAACCTAGAAGATACCTAGAAAATAATCTGATGTCTCTGGGATGAATCAAATAAGAAAAGATCTTTGTGCACCAATGGTTGAGGTTCTTATAATACGAAAATATTAGGGATTAAAATTCATAGTTCTGGAGCATTGTAGCTGCCTTGTATTTACTGAGTACAGAGCACAAACCAACCCTGGCTTTAGACAGGAATTCTTCTCACTGATTTAATCACCTTTTGGTAGCTTCGTGAGAAGAGTCCTAGAAGATTTTATGGTTTACTCTGAAGAAATAGGTTTATGTTTGGGGACTCTTTTTAAACCAGTGTTGTCCATTAATTCAAACTATGGATCAAAGTATTACTAGGAAAATTATATTACCAGAGGAAAGATTTTAATAGAACACAACTGTGACTTTCAAGAATATTTGTAGCATTTTAATATGTAACTTATAATTTTTTGTGGCTACAAGAGTTCTGTTCAGGAAACACAACAATAATAATCTCCATTATTATGTACCTACTCTATGTCTGACTCTCTGAAGATATGTCACAGATATTACCTTATTCAGTCTTTATTCCTGTTTTATAGGTGAGGACATAGGTTCATAAAAATATTAAATAGTTTGCCTGAGCTCCCATAGCTAATAAGGCGCAGAAACAAGATTCAAATTCAGATATGTCTTACTCCATCTGCAAAATGGAGGAATTGTGAAGAGTAAATGGAACTATGTATAAGGAAGTGTAACTGAGTAGGGTTCTATGGGGGCTTTCTGGGACAGACGCTTCCCCCCGGGTCCTCTGCTTTAATTCCTCTCTGAAGTATCTAGATAATAGTATCTGATACACATTTCCTGAGTTGTTTTACATATCCTAAAACCACCACCAAATGGAAGAAGTTAACTACCTGATGGCCATGAGTATGTAGCTCCCAGACCTACTGGAGCCTAAGGATTGATAATGTTAACCTCTGGGACACCACCCTGTTACTTCACCATCAACCAATCAGAGAACTGGGCACCAGCTGGTCACATACGCTGCGATGCCCCTCCCTCACCTGGCTTTTAAAAATGCTTCGCTGAAACCCTTTCTGGGATTCAGGTTTCTGAGCACAAGCCACTGAGCTACCCATTCTGCTTGTATTGGCGCCTTACAATAAACACTGCACTTTCCTTCACCACACACAATTCAGTGTCAGTACATTGCACTTGGGCGAGTGGACCCATGTTTAGTTCAGTAACAGAAGTATTCTGTGAGCAGACTATACCCTTTGCCTTTGGACAACTTCTTCAAGTACTAAGATGTGCTCCTTGTACACACAACATCCTCAAACTGGGTACATGAGGTAAAAGAGGAATGTTGAGCTGACAAGGAAACACTCCTGGACCATAGAGTTGTGATCAAGAAACTAAGAATGATGCTTTGAATGTCATTGAGGAGGAAGAGACACAGTGACTGTGAAGATTGTCTGCGGGGGTGAGAAAATCACTGGGGAGAAGGCCCAAAAGTTAAAGTTGCTTCAACTTTAGTTCTCTAATTAGTTTTACAGAAAAGCAGCTGTGTTACGCTGCCCAAAGGGTCAACAGCTGCACATTTTTCACTCCACCTTTATGAGAGTCAAATTGTTTAAAAGCAAACAAAGATTGGTGATTTTTTCCCTAGAAAGCAAGTGTCAGGCTCATTGGTGGAGTCCTTTCCATTCATCCCTATATGCCACATAATTTTCTCACATCTATATTTATACCTATATGTACTGCAAATTACTATCATTGATATTTATAATCATGAACTCTCAAATCCCTTCTGAAAGTGATATTATGCCCTGTGTGTTCTGCTCTAGAAGAGACGAAGATAGGAAAGTATAGAGTATGTTATGGAAATTCTTTCCACTAAAAAAGAGTAAGATGTTAAAACTCTGTTCCCTGCTTTCAACTTAGCTCTGGAAATAGGTTTAATCAATATTTATGTGTTAATTAGTGTTAAATAATTGTTCACAATTTATAAAGGCTTTTATATATACTTAGCGCACTTAACAACCCTGGGAGTTTGGCACTGTTTTCCTTATATGGTTTCAATATCTTGGAGAATGCAGTGCCAGGAACATGCTGTATGTCCTCAGAGGAACTGATGTTCACTTTCCTTAATGAAAACCCGGTATATGTACCCTCATTTTTCCCTTCATGCCCTGGCTTCTAGGAACCTCAGATTCTAATGTAATGAATCTTTATGGCTATTATATCAACCTTTAGTGTTAGAACGCTTTCTCCTTTTTCTTTGTTCTGCTTTTCTATTTCTGTTTCATCAGCCTCAGGTGATTATTGCACATATAAGCTTCAAATGTTCTTAAAGAGGATCCATATGAGAAAATAAAGGAATGAATGAAAGAATAATTTGGCTATTATTGTCTTAATATCAGAGATAGGTGAAGCTACCTGAGCAAAGTTATTAAGCTCATACGTGGCCGAGCTGGGGCTTTGTCCCAGGTCTCCTGATTCCAAATTCCATGTTGCTTCCAGAATGATCCATCTCTTGAGAATAAGGTGAGCTAAGATTGTACTCAATTAGTGCCCTGCCTCAAAGAGTAAAACTACTGCATGTCCTGCCCAAGGCTGGGCAAATCCATGCTGTCGCCAATATCACCTTCTTGAAGATCCTTAACTCCTGAGAAAGAAGGAAAAGCAAAGGGACACTGCTTTTGTCATTCTCAGCTTTTTACACCTTCAGTTAGGAGAAACCCCATGCTAAAAATGGGGGTGATGGTGCAGTTGTGGAACAAGACGGTTACTATCCACAGTCCCTTCCATTTCATCCGAAATAGGAGGACAAACTGCTCCTTTTCAAATGGTCCATACATCTTTCCTATTGAGAAATGGCAGCAGCTGTCACCCTGTTCTCCCTGCAGCTCAGCATGAATTTTTCTCTTTGTTGGAAAGAAGACATAAAAAGTCAAGGCATTCTTTATAGTAGTTATTTTCATCATTACATATTCACAATAATTGAAAGGTGGAAGTGGAGTATAATATACTAGAGTGGGAAGAAAATGATCTGCAGTAACTTCAGAAACATTCATAGGAAATGTTCAGCTGCTAAAAAAACCCCAACACAAACACTGGATCCTAAAATACCATGTTAAACCACCCACATCTGCAAAGCTTTATTTCTGCTACTTATTGGTCCAAAGAAATAGAGTGAGATTGGGATTGACATCTATACACTAATATGTATAAAATGGATAACTAATAAGAACCTGCTATATAAAAAAATGAATAAAATAAAATTCAAAGAAAAAGAAATAGAGTGAGTGTAAAATAGAATCTGAAGGAGAATTCTCAATTCCTTCCATGTTACAGGGCTTATAATGCAGTTTTTTTCCTTTTACTTTCAGAGTGAGCATAAACTTCCGACGTTTAGCCCAACACCCTAATGGGTCCAGGACAATGTGTTTTGTGCTGACATAACTTCCATCCATTTCATAACCAAGCGCTCTACCATTGACCCCAGTCAACTGGCTATCAAATGCATGTTCTCAGTTACGAGGAGGACTGGTTGAGAAAATGTAGATGGATCCATCCAAATTTATCACCCTCATGAAACACATGAGCGCACACACACACACATTCTTTACTGACATGTGCTCCCAGGACTATATTTGTCTACAGAGGAAAGTACACACTTATCAGATATAGACAGTGTATTTTCTATGACAAGACACTAAACCTTAGGTTCCCCATGTATGATGAGAGATGTTTGGACTGGATAACACAAAGGATCTTTATTAGTTAGGAAGTTTTCAACTAAAAGTAACAGAAAAACCTGACTCAAAAATATCTTAAACACTAATAAAAATGTATTGTTCTGTAATAAGAAGTCTGTAGCCTCTTATTGGGTGTTTCCAAGCCCAGTTAGTTTAGTACCTTAAAGATATTGGGATTGCAACTGAGGTTCTTCCCATCTTTTGGTTCTATTCTGTTCCTGTGGCCTTAGCTTCAGTCCAACTCCCTTCATGGGCACATAGTGTTGGCATCGGTCCAAGTATTGCACACATGCAGAACAAGGTCAAATGGAAAAAGAGACTTCTTTTTCCCCATGAGTCTCCTTTTATTAGTAATGAAAATTTTTTTCTGAAGCCATTCAGAAGATTTCTCCTAATGTTTCATCAACTATAATTGCATCACGTATCCTTTGCTGTACTGCAGAAAAAGGGGATGAGATGACCATAGTTGACTCATTGAAGTCAAGAAGAGAATGGGCTAGGGACTTCCCTGGTGGTCGAGTGGCTAAGACTCCATGCTCCCAATGCAGGGGGCCCGGGTTTGATCCCTGGTCATGGAATTAGATCCCACATACCGCAATGAAGAGTTTGCATGCCACACCTAAAGATTCCGCATGTCGCAACTCAAAGATCCCGCATGCCGCAACTAAGACACGGAGCAGCCAAATAAATAAATATTTTTTAAAAGGAAGAAGAGAATGGGCTACCCAAACAAAATTTTACCTCTTTAAAAAATGGGGGAAACAGGGGAATTGATGGTGGGCTAGCAATTTAAAAAATGCCTCCTCAGGTTTACCCTTTGCCCAACCATCAGCTAAATATATACACTTTGTCCCATTCACACTTGGTAAAAAATGCTCAGACCTACACAAAATATACCCACTACTTTCTGAATGGGAGACAGCCCAAAATCTCACCTGTCAATACACCCAATCTACATCTGGGATTTCTAGACTTTTATTCTTCTATCATAGTCTGTGCACATATGGCTAAAAACAAATGTTCATCACTAGAATCCCTAACGTAAAATACAATTAATTCTCCCCTTATCCTCTCACCAAATCAATTCCAATTCTGAAAAGGAAAGAGTAGAAACACCTGACAACAGTCACTGGTCCCTAGCACTTACATTCTGCTGGATGAGAGTAGCAAGGCTTCTTATCCCGGCAGTAGAGAGAGGTACTTGGTCATCCAATTGTACAGCCCAAGGGTTACTCTCAGGACTGGTCTTTCTTTCCTCTGTTGTGGCAGAGAGGGTTAGCTGCTCTCCAACACCTGCTTCTTCTTCTTCCTGGGCACAAAACTAGGACACCTTTTTCAGCATTTCTTGCACTTAGTTGTAGCCATGTAGACTGAATTCTAGCCCATAGAATATTAGTGGAAATGCCACGCATCACTTCCAGGCTGGGCTCATAAAACCACCAGCATGTGTGATTGCATGTCTTTTTTTTCCTCCTTCCAGCTCACTATCAAGTATCTCAAGAGGAGATACCTGATAAGATAAGCTTAAAAGATGATGTTGAATATGGTAGAACCTCTTTCAACCTGGATCCCCAAATTACTGCATAGGTCAAAGCTGTGCCACCCACTTCTTCAGTTGCTCAGTCCTGTACTTAAATAGATTGGTTCAAGATGGCGGAGTAGAAGGACTTGCACACACTCCCTCTTGCGAGAGCACTGGAATCACAACTAACTGCTGAACGATCAAGGACAGGAAGACACTGGAACTCACCAAAAAAGATACCCCACATCCAAAGACAAAGGAGAAGCCACAATGAGATGGTAGGAGGGGCACAATCACAATAAAATCAAATCCCATAACTGCTGGGTGGGTGACTCACAAACTGGAGAACACTTATACCACAGAAGGCCACCCACTGGAGTGAAGGTTCTGAGCCCCATGTCAGGCTTCCCAACCTGGGGGTCCAGCAACGGGAGGAGGAATTCCTAGAGAATCAGACTTTGACGTCTAGTGGGATTTGATTGCAGGACTTTGACAGGCCTGGGGGAAATAGAGACTCCACTCTTGGAGGGCACACACAAAGTAGTGTGCACATCGGGACCCAGGGGAAGGAGCGGTGACCCCATAGGAGACTGAACCAGACCTACCTGCTAGTGTTGGAGGGTCTCCTGCAGAGGTGGGGGGATGGCTGTGACTCACCAGGAAGACAAGGACACTGGCAGCAGAAGTTCTGGGAAGTACTCCTTGGTGTGAGCCCTCCCAGAGTCTGCCATTAGCCCCACCAAAGAGCCGGGTAGGCTCCAGTGTTGGGTCGCCTCAGGCCAAACAACAAACAGGGAGGGAATCCAGCCCCACCCATCAGCAGACAAGCAGATAAAAGTTTTACTGAGCTCTGCCCACCAGAGCAACACCCAGCTCTACCCACCACTAGTTCCTCCCATCAGGAAGTTTGCACAAGCCTCTTAGATAGCCTCATCCACCAGAGGGCAGAGAGCAGAAGCAAGAAGAACTACAATCCTGCAGCCCGTGGAACAAAAACCACATTCACAGAAAGATAGACAAGACGAAAAGGCAGAGGGCTATGTACCAGATGAAGGAACAAGATAAAACCCCAGAAAAACAACTAAATGAAGTGGAAATAGGCAACCTTCCAGAAAAAGAATTCAGAATAATGATAGTGAAGATGATCCAGGACCTCAGAAAAAGAATGGAGGCAAAGATCGAGATGATGCAAGACACGTTTAACAAAGACCTAGAAGAATTAAAGAACAAACGCCTAGAAGAGAGATTGGGAATGACATATATACACTAATATGTATAAAATGGATAAATAATAAGAACCTGCTGTATAAAAAAATAATAATAATAAAATTCAAAAAAAAAGAAAGAAAGAAAATTTCCAGGGGGTGGAGTCAAGATAGTAGACTAGGAGGACGTGGAATTTGTGTCTCTGCACAACTAGGGCACCTACCAAGCACCAGTGGGGGACCACGGACACCTAAGGGGACAGGAGAAACCCCCAGCTACCGGGTAGGACGTGGGGCATGGGAGGAGTGAAGGGGAAGGAGAAGTGGAGGTGGGACAGGACTGGCATCTCTGGGGGATGGCTGGGGGAGGGGAAGGGATCCCACACCCAAAGGGGGAAATTGGGAGGGCAGAGGATCAAAAGGGAGCATGGCCAGGTTTCCCCTGCCCACTTGGGCCCCCAGGAACCTGCTGAGACCCCGGGCCTGATCCTTTGCCCACCTAGGCCCACTCCAGCCAGTCGGGTCCAGAGGGAGTGGGAGGGAGGGAAGGGGGAACAAATGTAAAGGCCGGACCTCCGGGACTGGCACCGCTGAGGGGTGGCTGGGGGAGGGGAGGAGTTCTTACACCCAGTGAGACCCACGCACTGTTAGGGGTCCAAGCAGTGATGGGAGAGACCCTGGGAGAGACGGGGGCGGTGCAGAGGAACAGAAGGGAATGCAGCCAGCACTTTCCCTGTCCACTTAGGCACCAGGGAGCCTGTTGGGCTCCTGGGCCTAATCCTCTGCCCTTGGAGCCTCCCTCCTGCCGAGCAGAGCCCAAGCCCCACCCCTAACCCCCCACCCAGGGCCCCACCTCTACACTCGGAGACCCCCTCTGAGACCCCCTCCAACGCACTGGGCCTAAACCCCACCCCCACACCCTCACTCAACATGCTGAGACACATATTAATCAAACTATCAAAAATTAAATACAAAGAAAAATATTAAAAGCAGCAAGGGAAAAGCAACAAATAACATAGAAGGGAATCCCCATAATGTTAACAGCTGATCTTTCAGCAGAAACTCTGCAAGCCAGAGGGAGTGGCAAGACATATTTAAAGTGATGAAAGGGAAAAACCTACAACCAAGATTACTCTACCCAACAAGGATCTCATTCAAAATTGAGGGAGAAATCAAAAGCTTTAAAGACAAACAAAAGCCAAGAGAATTCAGCACCACCAAACCAACTTTACAACAAATGCTGATGGAACTTCTCTAAGCGGGAAACACAAGAGAGGAAAAAGACCCACAAAAACAAACTCAAATCAATTAAGAAAATGGTAATAGGAACATACATATTGATAATCACCTTGAATGTAAATGGATTAAATGCTCCAACCAAAGACACAGACTGGCTGAATAGATAGAAAAGCAAGACCCTTATATATGCTGTCTACAAGAAACCCATTTCAGACCTAGGGACACATACAGACTGAGTGAGGGGATGGAAAAAGATAGTCCATGCAAATGGAAATCACAAGAAAGCTGGAGGAGCAATGCCCATATCACATAAAATAGACTTTAAATAAAGACTGTTACAAGAGATGAGGAAAGACACTACATAATGATCAAGGGATCAATCCAAGAATAAATCATAACAATTATAAATATGTATGCACCCAACAAAGGAGCACCTCAATACATAGGGCAAATGCTAACAGCCATAAAAGGAGAAATCAACAGTAACACAATAATAGTGGGGGACTTTAACACCCCACTTACGCCAATGGACAGATCATCCAGTCAGAAAATAAATAATGAAACACAAGCTTTAAATGACACTATAGACCAGATAGACTTAACTGATATTTTTAGGACATTCCACCAGAAAGCAGAAGAATACACTTTCTTCTCAAGTGCACATGAAACGTTCTTCAGAATAGATCAAATTTTGGGTCACAAATCAAACCTTGGAAAATTAAGGAAAATTGAAATAGTATCAAGCATCTTTTCTGACCACAACGCTATGAGATTAGAAATCAATTACAGGAAGAAAAGAGTAAAAAACACAAATACATGGAGGCTAAACAGTGTGCTGCTAAATAACCAAGATACCACTGAAGAAATAAAAGAGGAAACTACAAATACCTAGAAACAAATGATAATGAAAACACAATGATCCAAAACCTATGGGATGCAGCAAAAGCAGTTCTAAGAGGGAATTTCATAGCAATTCAAACTCACCTCAAGAAACAAGAAAAATCTCAAATAAACAATCTAACCTTATACCTAAAGCAATTAGAAAAAGAACAAAGAAAACCCAAAATTAGTAGAAGGAAAGAAATCATAAAGATCAGAGCAGAAATAAATGAAAGAGAAACAAAGAAAACAATAACAAAGATCAATAAAACTAAAAGCAGTTTCTTTGAGAAGATAAACAAAATTGATAAACCTTTAGCCAGACTCATCAAGAAAAAAAGGGAGAGCACTCAAATCAATAAAATTAGAAATGAAAAAAGAGATAAAGAGATTACAACTGACACCATAGAAATACAAAAGTTTATAAGAAATGATTACAAGCAACTATATGCCAATAAAATGGACAACCTGGAAGAAACGGACAAATTCTTGGAAAAGTACAACCTTCCAAGACTGAACCAGGAAGAATTAGAAAATATAAACAGACAAATCACAGATAATGAAATTGAAACTGTAATTAAAAATCTTCCAACAAACAAAAATCCAGGACCAAATGGCTTACAGGCAAATTCTATCAAACATTTAGAGAAGAGTTAACACCCATCCTTCTCAAACTCTTCACAAAACTTGCAGAGGGAGGAATGCTCCCAAACTTGTTTTACAAGGCCACCATCACCCTGATACCAAAAGCAGACAAAGATATCACAAAAAAAGAAAATTATAGAACAATATCACTGATGAACATAGATGAAAAAATCCTCAACAAAATACTAGCAAACAGAATCCAACAACACATTAAAAGGATCATACACCATCATCAAGGGGGATTTATCCCAGGGATGCAAGAATTCTTCAATATACACAAAACAATCAATGTGATACACCATATTAACAAATTAAAGAATTTAAACCATACGATCGTCTCAATAGATGCAAAAAAAACTTTTGACAAATTCAACACCCATTTAGGATAAAAACTCTCCATAAAGTGGGCATAGAGCGAACCTACCTCAACATAATAAAGGCTATATACGACAAACCCACAGCAAACATCATTCTCAATAGTGAAAAACTGAAAGCATTTCTTCTAAGATCAGGAACAAGACAAGGATGTCCATTCTTGCCACTATTATTCAACATAGTACTGCTGTATAGCCACAGCAATCAGAGAAGTAAAGGAAATAAAAGGAATACAAATTGGAAAAGAAGAAGTAAAACTGTCACTGTTTGCTGATGACATGATACTATACATAGAAAATCCTAAAGTTGCCACCAGAAAACTAGTAGAACTAGTTTTCTAGTAGAACTAATCAATGAATTTGGTAAGGTTGCAGGATATAAAATTAATGCACAGAAATCTGCTGCATTCCTTTACACTAACAACGAAAGATCAGAAAGAGAAATTAATGAAACAATCCCATGTACCATCGCAACAAAAAGAATAAAATACCTAGGAATAAACCTACCTAAGGAGGCAAAAGACCTATACTCAGAAAACAATAAAACACCGATGAAAGAAATCAAAGGTAACATAAACAGATGGAGACATATACCATGCTCCTTGATTGGCAGAATCAATATTGTGAAAATGACTATACTACCCAAAGCAATCTCCAGGTTCAATGCAATCCTTATCAAATTACCAATGGCATTTTTCACAGAACTAGAATAAGAAATTTTACAATTTGTGTGGAAACACATAGGACCCTGAATAGCCAAAGCAATCTTGAGAAAGAAAAACGGAGCTGGAGGAATCAGGTTCCCTGACTTCAGACTATACTGCAGAGCTACAGTAATCAAGACCGTATGGTATGGCATGGAAACAGAGCTATATCAATGGAACAGGATAGAAGGCCCAGAGATAAACCCACGCACATATGGTCACCTTATCTTTGACAAAGGAGGCAAGAATATACAATGGAGAAAAGACAGCCTCTTTAATAAGTGGTGCTGGGAAAACTGGACAGCTACATGTAAAGCAATGAAATTAGAATACACCCTAACACCACAGACAAAAATAAACTCAAAATGGATTAAAGACCTAAATGTAAGGCCAGACACTATAAAACTCTTAGAGGAAAACATAGGAAGAACACTCTTTGACATAAATCACAACAAGGTCCTTTTTGACCCACCTCCTAGAGAAATGGAAATAAAAACAAAAATAAACAAATGGGACCCAATGATACTTAAAAGCTTTTGCAGAGCAAAGGAAACTATAAACAAGACGAAAAGAGAACCCTCAGAATGGGAGAAAATATTTGCAAATGAAGCAACTGGCAACGGATTAATCTCCAAAATATACAAGCAGCCCATGCAGCTCAATATCAGAAAAACAAATAACCCAGTCCAAAAACTGTCAGAAGACCTAAATAGACATTTCTCCAAAGAAGACATACAGATGGAAAACAAATGCATGAAAAGATCCTCAACATCACTAATCATTAGAGAAATGCAAATCAAAACCACAGTGAGGTATCACCTCATACTGGTCAGAATGGCCATCATCAAAAAATCTAGAAACAATAAATGCTGGAGAGGGTGTGGAGAAAAGGGAACCCTCTTGCACTGTTGGTGGGAATGTAAATTGATACAGCCACTATGGAGAACAGTATGGACGTTCCTTAAAAATGTAAAAGTAGAACTACCATATGACCCAGCAATCCCACTACTGGGCATGTACCCTGAGAAAACCATAATTCAAAAAGATACATGTACCACAATGTTCATCGCAGCACTATTTACAATAGCCAAGCCATGGAAGCAACCTAAATGTCCATCAACAGATGACTGGATAAAGAAGATGTGGCACATATATACAACAGAATATTACTAAGTCATAAAAAGGAACGAAATTGAGTTATCTGTAGTGAGGTGGATAGACCTAGAGTCTGTCATACAGAGTGAAGTAAGTCAGAAAGAGAAAAACAAATGCCGTATGCTAATGCATATATATGGAATTCTAAAAAGCGGTACTGATGAACCTATTGCAGGGCAGGAATAAAGAAGCCGACGTAGAAAATGGACTTGAGAGCATGGGGTGGGGGGAAGGGGAAGCTGGGATGAAGTGAGAAAGTAGCATTGATGTATATACACTACCAAATGTAGAATGGATGGCTAGTGGGAAGCTGTTGCATAGCACAGGGAGATTAACTCAGGTGCTTTGTGACAATCTAGAGGGATGGGATAGGGAGGATGGAAGCGAGGCTCAAGAGGGAGGGGATATAGAGATATATGTATACCTATAACTGGTTCACTTTGTTATACAGCAGAAACTAACAAAACATTGTAAAGCATTTATACTCCAATAAAGATTTGAAAGAAAAAAAAAAGAAATAAAATTTCCATCGGGTCTATTTGTTATGGCAAATATTGGGTCTATTTATTATGGCTGTCACCCTACCTGTACCAATATAATTCTCCTTTACGGCGACATTAGAGATGAACATTGGGGAAAATGCTCTTACTGGGGGCTGCACAGTGTATTATTCTATATCCTGTTGGTGGGAGTTTAGGAGCTCAGGGATTTGCCTTAGAGACAGAGTAGTCACTGTTTATAAACAATAAAGTTAATAAACAATAAAGCCATTGTTTATTAACCTTGGACTTTCTTTGGTAATACAATTCCTCTAAGAACTCAGTAGGCTTCAGGTGCTTCCAGTCAACTCCATGGGCTAACAACACAGCCAAAGATCTTTTCTAGAAATAGATTGTGAGCCTGAGAATTCGTGACTCCATGCCAGGGACTTCTACATGGTGCCAGTCCTCCTAGACCTCAGATTAATGACCTCTGCCCCGAGGCAGTTTAAAACAATAACCTTGGGTAGAAAGGCAATACTCATAATCCAGTCTTGGCCATCTGGGTTTTTCTTTCTCTTCATCAGGCAGAAACAACTTTATAAAAATTGTTTGAGACAGGTCTGGCAGATTACTCTTGTCTTTTGGCTCAAATTTACCAGCTGTTGCTAAATCTCCTGCTTCCCTCTTTAAGATAGTTCATCCTTAGTTTTAACTTGTTTCTTTCCCATGGAACTTCACTGAAAGGCATCCATTGATCTTCCTACCATTTCCACTAATACCGAAATCTCCCTAGGTCCATGATCTGTGTTCAAGAGCAATGGATAATTTAACCTATTGCTTCACAGCCTCATAAAAAGAGTTACTATCTTACCAGTCAGGTTCCTCACTACCATTTACCCAATTCCTCATTTTATGTTCTGTTGCTTTCAGTACCCCACTTCTGGATCAAACATCTGTATCAGTAGAGTTTTTAGTTGTCAGAATAATAAACCAGATCTATCTGATTTAAGGAGAAATTGAATTTGCTGAATGAATAGTGGGTAGGAATCATGTGGGCATGCAAGACCAGGATGACAGGGTGTGTCAGGAACAACGGCATGAAGCACATGCAGAACGGGCTGGGTGAAAACAACCTGCAGCTCATCCTGCTGATGTCACCAGCATGGAGCACACAGTGCTGTCATTGCCACACTGACTAATACTACTCTAGGAGGTTGATCTGCTGCCACAGCCCCTGCCACAAGAAATACTTCTCTGCTATTCCACATTCCAGATCCCAGGGTAAAGCCTGGGACGTTGCATCTCTTTGGGCTGAGCCTAGGTCTCATGCATGCTCTTGTCCTGCAAGGGAGGCTGGGATAAATGAGGAGCTGTCATTAGTTTCTACCTCTAACTCATAAAATGGGAACTCCCCTAAGTAGAGAAGCAGCCAGAAAGAATGAGAAGTATTTCCTACTGTCCTTTTAAACAGTTTGAAAATGTGCTATCAAAGCTTCTATTTTCTAACAGAGCGTTATAACTTACTGTTAAATTAAGTCATATTAATTCACTCAACAAATTCTTTTTTGTCCTTCTCATGTGTCAGCCACACGATTAGTTGATTTTCTGACCTTTTTATGTCTCTGAGAATGAGGATCTCCTTTTCCTGGATTTCATCTCTGATGGATGCTGCCGGGGGCATCCCCAAGATGAGATCCAATCCAGGCCACAGAATATTCCTTCCAAAGCTTAAGCCATCCCTGTCATTGGAAGGTAAGTATATGGACCCTAGGTGATTTCAGTTCTAAACCACTTGGGTTAGAATTTCCTTATAGAAGACACCACCACAACTTCTCAGTAATGTTCACATATGAACCCAGAACAAAAGTCATGGAAGGCTTACCCTACCTGTCCTAGGACATACATGAAGCTTAGCCTGAGCCAGCCCTCAAAGCACCTGTCCCCTTGTTTCCTTAAAACCTTGACGCCAGCTAATTCACTGTGCCTCACAACCCAGCACCCTTGTAAAAAAAGGAAACTCCTCGGGCCATCTGGTCTCTTCATATTTTTTATATTGCTGATTTTCTGTGTTTCCTTCCCCCGGCCAGCCCCCTGCTATCAAACTGTCTTGCAATATTTTACATTTTCAAGAAATCTCATTTCATGATGATGAAAAATTCCATCATTTTAATCACCTTCAACAGAAGACTCATTACACCTTCCTGATTTGATTTAAACCTGGTTTTCTCCCAAGAATACAATTTCCCTTAGCCGTTTTCACTAAAACCAATCATTCCTCCTTTTCAGCATTAGGCTTTGGTGCATACGTGGGAGTGATTGGAAGGGGAGGGAATCCCGAGGATGGCTGGAAAGCATTGTTCTCCCATCATTGTGTAAATACCCTTTGTCCTGTGAGGGTTAAACCATTCAGCTTGTGTACCCTCTATGTTTCCTCACAGATGATCTAGAAGCTTTCATCTGACTTAAGTCCTTCATCCTCACCCCTTGTCTAGCCATTATTCTAGATGGCTTGGCTGTCCATGTGGACAAACCCACCATCCTAACGTCATGGTGCCTTGTCTTCCTCACCTCAACGTCTGGCAATCTTATTCCACTCTAAACACTTGAGTGCTAATCCCCAGGGACTGCTTTGGCACTGAAACCTTGAACTTGGATTTCCCATTTTCATTTAAAAAATTTTTTTTTATTGGAGCATAGTTGCTTTACAATGTTGTGTTAGTTTCAGGTGTACAGCAAAGTGAGTCAGTTATACATATACATATATCCACTCTTCTTTAGATTCTTTTCCCATATAGGCCATTACAGAATATTGAGTAGAGTTCCCTGTGCTATAGAGTAGGTCCTTATTAGTTATCTATTCGATATATAGTAGTGTGTGTATTTCAGTCCCAATCTTCCAATTTGTCCCTCCCTCCCCCTTACCTCCTGGTAACCATAAGTTTGTTTTCTATTTTCTAATCACTGTCTCCTCTTCTAGTATTTTCACCTATTACATCCACTAAATGGATTCTTTGATTGTATTCAGACATTCAGGTGCTTAATCTCTCGATTTTTCTCCCAATTTTGTCAGTCTGTTTGGAGGTTCATTTCCTTCTACATCTAACCTAAACTCGGGGACCTGATAGCTTACTCTCTTATCTTACTCTCCATTCTCTTGCCTCTTTATACTTACACCTTTTCCTCCCCAACTTTCCAGGAAAACTCCCGCTTTATATCAATCTGTCTACTTTGTCAACAACTCCACTGAGGTCCACGCATTAGGTACTTAAAAATATAGAATTCATTAGTTGCACTTCCTGTATTAGATGATATCATTGCCTAAGACCATAGTAGAGCTGAGCATTTTAGCCACCTTTGGGTTACTGGGAATCTAATACAATCAGCTTCCCACGATAGCCAACTCTAAAGAATCTTCCTTGATCTAACAGTGCTTTACTACCAATGATCAATACCAAATTTATTTGAAGCGAAGTAAGTGCACTTATGAGTAACTCTTTTAAATATTTTTCATAACTTTCCTGTTCTAGGATGTGGAAGGAAGGTACTAAGCATCAAAATTGATTCTCCACATCATCAGGGACACCTAGAGTTCATAGTATTGAAGCTGAATCTTGAACTCTGAATAGAAAGTCTTCTGGGAGGGAAAGTGAACAAGATGAACAATTTCAGACAAAATTATAGGCAAACTCAGAAGGTGTGAAGGCGTATGGTGTGCTTGAGGAAGGGCTGAGGAAAGCAAGCTACATTTTCTAAGTGCCTATTTTTGACGGCCTTGCATAAGGTGCTTTAAATACATTACCTAGCAAGCGGTTCAGTGAACTTGAAAATAGGGAACCTGGGAGAAAAAGGTGATGGAAGGTGGTAAGATGAGGTTGGAAAGTTAGCATGTTGCAGGGTTCTGAAAGATCTTACATGAAATATAAAGTTTTAATTTTACCTATAAGCTATGGGTAGTCATTTTAGGATTTTAAACAGGGAATGATGTGATCATATATACATTTTTGGAGGATCAATGGTGACTCCAAGTAGGAAGAATCTGAGATGTTTAATGACATGAGCCACACCGCCCTCACTACTTTTCCCCCCGGCATCTGCTACTGCACTTGACATTTAATAAAGAGTTGCTGCAGTTGTAAATGAACGAATGAGACTGGAAGAAGAGAGAATAAACCAGAGGCCTTTGCAGCAGTTCAGGTGAGGAAAGCCTGATCTAAGGCTATGATGGTGCAGGTGGAGAAGAGAGGCCAGAAAGACTTGGGGGAAATCAGATTCATGATTTAAGAGAGAAAAATTCAAGATAACTAACAGATTTGATGCCAGGTGATTCACTTTGGTTTTGTAATAATAATTCCTACCCCAGAGGATTTTAGATCGTCAAATGTTAATGATCTAATGTACGCAGTACATTATATTAACAATTGAAATACACTTGGGGATTGTGTTTGACTGTGGGCAAGAGAAACCTCTAAAACCTAGGTTTAAATACATTAGGACTTTTATTTTCTAACATAAGAAAGCTCGAGTCAGTTGTTATATCACTAATGATATAGCATTTTATAATGCCACCAGGCTGTCAGTTCCTTCTGGCTTTCTGTTCTGCAATTTTTCTTAATGTATGTGCTACAGGCTGAACATTTGTGTGTCCCCAAAATTCCTATGTTGAAACCTAATGCCCAAGGTGATGCTGTTAGGAGGTGGGGCCTTTGGGAGGTGATTAGGTCATGAAGGCAAAGCACTCAAGAATGGGATTAGCACCCTTAAAAGAGGCCTGAGAAAGCTTCCTCCCATCTTCCACCATGTGAAGATACGACAAGTTGGCAGTCTGCGACTTGGAAGAGGGCTCTCAGCAGAACCCTACCATGCTGGCACCATGATCTTGGACGTCCAGCCTCCAGAACTATGAGCAATACATTTCTGCTGTTTATAAGCCACCCAGTCTGTGATATGTTGTTATAGCAGCCAGTATAAGACAGTATGGCTTTCACCTCAGAGCCACCAACCAGAGTTGGGTGCATATTCCATAAAGGTCAAAGAGGAGGATCAAAGGGCAAAGGATGTACTCTGGCCGATTGTGTCCCTGTGTGCGGAGTTCCCCAAAAGCTCCACCCAGTGGACTGTTGCTTCATCACGTTGTCCCCTGGTGCAAGTATGACTGGGAAAAGCAGTGTTTTCTTTACACGCGTTGCAAGCCAGAAAACAATCAGTGTTCACTTAAAAGGAAAAAGAGCCAAACAAGCATGAGAGGGCAACACTTAGCAGTGTCTGCCATAGCATCTAGAAAAGGGAGGTGGGTTGAACAGGGCTTGGAGCCCAAGCTGCAGGCTCTAGAGCCGTGCTCACACCACTGCCCCACACTGCCTTTCCACTAAGGGCAGAGCTGAGCCAGCCCTTTGGCATCACCTACCCCATCCTAAGGTTCTTAACTCAAGGCCATGCATGGGCTTGGAGGGTCCAGGATCCCCCTGAGATTTTATGTGAATGTCTGTCGGTGGAGAGAGGAATTTTCCAGGAAGATGTTCTCAACTTTGACAGGCTCCTCAAAGGAATGTGGGACCCACAGAGCATGAGAGCAAGAGCTCTGCTTGAATAGCACCCAGTACGAGAGCAAGTGCCGCCACTGTACAAGCAGGCTGAACCTGGCCCGCGGTGAAAAAAAAAAAGAGCGAGGGAGGTGATATCTTTACACCTTGATTGCTTTGAGCATCTCTGCTTTAGAAAGATTAGAGGTTTTCCTTGTGCTTCTTTGTGGTACTCACAAGAACAGAGGGTTCAAGTTAGTATTAAATTTTAGAAAATCGAATGAAGATGTCACAGAAGAAAGAGCATCTCACTATAAAAGTGTTTATTTTATTTATCAGTAGAGGCTGGTTCATCTCCTTAGTTTTAAGACAGTTTTCTCATTCCTATATGTACCCCAATCTATAGGTTGAAACGGAGCCCAGGACAACCCCTGTGTGAGGGGAAGTTCTTCCACTTGACCATCTCCAGTCCCAGAGTCTTCCTGCAATACCTTGCTCACTAGTAACCCACTGGAAATACTGGTATCTCATTTTTGCCCCACCACGAGTGTTGTGAACATAATCTGTTACTCTTTAGTTAGTGTTTCCTTTGATTTAAAAAAATACAACCTCTGCCTTTTTCTTAAAAAATGAGATTATAGATACTATATACAGTCAGTTGCTGGTCAGTAGTATTTATTGAGTGTCTACTATGCTCCATGTGCTACAAACTTCTCTAGTCCTTTGAATCTCCCTTCCCTTGGGCACAGCACAAACCTAGGCTGCCAGTCTGGACCATCAGACCTAACACTCAGGTCCCTCCTGCCAAAGACTTTAGATTCCATGACCCATAAGCCTCTGGTTATGAGGAAGAGAGAGCCAAGAAAGCCTCACGTGTGTAGTGAGAGCCCATTTGAACAGGTGCCATTACAACTGCAGAGGCTGAGAGCTATGCCTATTGTCAGAGATGAATAAAACCATAAGGTGACTCATGTATACATTCAACTTGATCGGTTGTATCCGCCCTGCAGGAGAAATGGTGGCTTCTCTGAAAACACTACTGTGTCAAGGAAGGTGCTCTTACTTATACATATAACTGTCCTTTTTGAGCACCAATGTCACATCTTACCCATCCTCCTTTTAGTATGAAGCAAAATGATTTAAATGAATGAAGCCACACAATCTTGCCTGGAGATGTACTAAAAAATTAGGCTATATGTCAGGGGAGAGATTTCTACCCGTTTGGTCAGTAATTTAACTTCTCCCTGACCTCCATTTAAAGACATATTGATGCCACGGTTCTTCCGTCAGCTAGTTAAATTCTGGTTTTTCAGTGGTTTATGAAACTGAGGTTGCTTTATCGAGATCAGCACTGGAGAATTCCATGTGACTTGAAAACCAACCGCTATATCCCTCTTTTTTGTTTCAGTGAGTGCACAGAGCTTTTAACTCATAATTACTTTAATACGTCCTAAGCAATGAGACTGCAGGTATACAACCTCTCTTTTCCAAAAAGTCCCCCAAATCAGCATCTGGTAATGATGAATGATTACATAATTAGCTTGTACTTAAAGGAGGAGACAGTTTCTTACCCTTGTTAGAAAGGAATGGCTTACAGGGGAGTTATTCTATTAAAAGTTCAGAGCATGAAAGAGTATCATAGTTGCAACAAATGGGCAAGAAAATAATCAAGATATCTTTACAAATCATTGGTATGCTTTTTTAAGACTTTCTGGCACATTCCTTGGATGTTATAAGAGGTTTTTTTTGCTGTTGTTGTTATAAGAATTTTGATTAACTGGGTTGTGCAATTAACATGCAATATATAGATTTCTGTAAGGAAAATAATTCCAACCTACAAATCAAACCTAAACTAATAGTTGGTGGTTGGTGTTCTTGAATGGGCCAAAAGCCTTAACAAATTGCAAACAATATGTCAAAAGACAGATTGAGCTGGTTTGCTGAGTTTAGGGAAATGCTTGGTCTGACAGTTAATCAATTGAAATACTTGCAATTGAAAAATTGTGTTACTAATTCTCTTCACAATTTATCTTTCTTTCCTCATCTCTTCTAAATAAAGCCTCAGAAATTACTGCCTTTGCCAATGAAGTGACCCACTTAGCATGCAGCTTTTCTGAAACAAAGGTGACTAACTGGCAAAACTCTTAAGAAGGCTGGATCCTGTTTCTGAAAACCATTATCAGACTTTTTTTGAGCTTCCTCCCAGTCATGGCATAGGAGAGTTGAGACATGCGTGAGTTAAACAACTCTAATAATTTAAAATAAATTAAGAAATTGAGGTGCATATAGACAAATCTTTTGAGAAGAACACAAGATTTTGTCTTATTTCATCAAGAATGGGTGTTGCTATCCCACAAATGAGTAGATTTGTTTGTTTGATTGTCTCCTCTCACCTCCAGGAATGATTAATTATAAATTATAAATATAAAATCATAAAATAAATTATAAATATAAAATCATAAAATAAATTATAAATATAAAATCATAGAATAAATTATAAATATAAAATTATAGCATATAACTATTACTCAGAAACTATGCTTCCTGAGCTTATTGGTTTTTTCCCCTACATGGAAATATCTGAGGATAAATAAGGGACATTCACAACCTAAAGGGTAAAATATAAAGCCCAGTTAATTTTGTTTGTTCTCTGCCCCAATTTAAAAGATGATCTACCTATTTGATTTTTTCATGTCCTTTGACTACGTATGTTAGAATGGTAAGTGATGAAAAATATCTTAAAAATGCGTCTAGCATAAAAGAAATGTAGAAAATAATGACAAAGGTGAAAAAAGGGCAAAGGGGACTTAAAATTGAGAATGAGACATAAGAAATAACAACCAAATGAATGAGAGCCTTGTTTGGGACTTGATTTGATTTGACTACACACACTGTATAAATGTATCTTTGAGATAATCTGGGGGTCGTGAATATGAACTAGCTATCAGATGATATTAAGAAATTACTATTAATTATGTTAGATTTAATAGTGGCATGATATCTATCTATAGAGAGATAGATATCACGCCACTATATAAATTATATAAATCAGAGATGAAGAACAAAGAATTTACAGTGGAAATGGCTTAATGTTCAGAGTTTGCTTTAAGATAGTGTAGGAAACGAACAAAAAGGGTGGAAGGGTAAAAATAAAAACAAATTGACAAATGTCATATTTGTTCAAGCTGAGTGATGAATGAGTACAAAGGTGGTTTGTTACTTTTTTTTGTTTTTGTTTTTTTTAATACTGTCCTGTGTTTTTTTTTTTTGTCCTTCTGCTTTTATTTTTTTGAAAATTTTCCACAATAAAAAAATATCATCTAAATTCATTGCCTTAGAAATGAGCAAACACACGAATGGGGAACTCCCTTTCCTTGTATTAGTTGTTTAGTTTAGGCATTCTTAGTAAGGGGTTGCTTTTAGAGACCCACGCATAAAGCTGCAGTCACTTTTGTCCATGGGTGATTTTATTTTCTCTGTCCACGGTTAGCACGCAATTAGAGGCTGAGCTAATTGTAGTACTGTTTCACTAGCTTTGAATCTGTTCAAGCAACCTAGTATATACTATAGTCTGCCCCAGGCTGCAGTGATCCCGGGGGAGGAGCCAGGGTTTATTTCACTTTCTGGTACCTCAGCGAGGGTGTGAGGGGAAGAATGCTTTTCTGTTACCTTTTTTGGTGGGGAAGGCGAGGGGAAGGAATGCCTGGGATCGGGAGCCCCTCCCTGTCTTCACCAGCCACTGGGGGAAGCCAAGAATCCCCTCTAACTGTGATGGACTGTGCACCTAAGAAGAGCACCTCCTTTTTGCTGTCAGGTAAGAATGCACAGGGAAAGAAATGCTCTCGGCATTCCTGTAAAGAAACAAGTGACAAACTTCCTTATAGAAACCAAGATACTGTTTCCACAAACATTAATAGACATTATGTGGAGAAGCATGAGGAATGGGTATATGTCAGATAAGTCTGAGAAGTGCTTGGTTAAATGCGTTAAGCATTTTCTTCCACATGATGTAATAGGTAGGCCATACCTTAATACACGTGACAAGCCTCCTAGGAAGCGTGTTGGGGCAGGGGTGGGAATTTGAACGCAGTAATTCCCAAACTGTTTTGACCACTGACTCTTTTTCCAGGAACACCATGTGAGACCGTATTTCTTGGAACACACTTTGGAAAATGCTGCCCTTGAGCAAACCATTTTCAACTCAAGCCTCAAGTGTACGACGGGCTCTTAGTTTTGGTCTCTCTTTCTTTTTGTGCCTGCCAAAGCCATATTAAAGTTCTTTGGTACATTGATTTATTGAATAGCACTGATTTATTGAGGACCTACTGAGGGCCTACCCTCTGCTTGCTGCTGGAGATACAAAGATGAGCAGGACTTATGGTCACCGCCCTCAGAAAGTTCTCACGCTACCAGAGGAACCAGACACAACGCGAGTGATCAGGTTCCAGGTTCCCAAGCCATATGAACGTGGCACTTGGCAATGATGGCACAAAGAATGGTGACAATGTGTCCCAAAGTCAAGGAAGCATCCTGTGAACAAGCTGTAGCTGCCACTCATTGACTGCCTATCTGATATCCATGCCTCACTTGCCAACGGTCCCCTTATTTCTGCATCAAAAAATTCTTGTGTTTCCTGGGAAGCTGGCTCTACCAGTATTAATCTAGTCAGCACCTTCCATCTCCCTGAACAAGGACAAGTTCAGAAGCAGCGAATGGCCTGAGCCAGCCCAGGTAGGACGAATCTCAGGAATTATGCCTGGAATGTTTTGCCTGGTGATATACGGTAGCCATTTCTGCCACTCTGAGAAAACCCCGCCCAGAACAAAGCAGGATATAGAGGATGGCAGAACTGAGAGAAGCGCAAGGAAATGAGCCAAAGACCTGGGACCAAGTGCATTAAAGCCTACCTTACCTTTTCACTCTTCAGTACTCTGAGGACAAATTTCCTTTGTTGCTCCAGCCAATTCGTCTTAAGTTTCTGTTTCTTGCGCTTGAAATATCCTAAGTGATATAATCCTGTGCCCAGGTCTTTGCCTTGGCATTCTCTCCAACGAAAATAGCCACTTTCGCAGTGGTTAAGAATCCACCTGGCAAGGCAGGGGACATGGGTTCGAGCCCTGGTCCGGGAAGATCCCACATGCCGCGGAGCGACTAAGCCCGTGTGCCACAGTTACTAAGCCTGCGCTCTGGAGCCCACGAGCCACAACTACTGAAGCCCATGTGCCACAACTACTGAAGCCCGTGCGCCTAGAGCCCGTGCTTCGCAACAAGAGAAGCCACCGCAATGAGAAGCCCGCGCACCGCAACGAAGAGTAGCCCCTGCTCGCCGCAACTAGAGAAAGCCCGCGTGCAGCAATGAAGACCCAATGCAGCGAAAAATAAATAAATAAAATTTTTTTAAAATTCTTAAAAAAAAAAAAGAAAATAGCCACCTTTCCACTGACCAGGGCCTACTCAAGTTCTGCCATCACCCTGCATCCTTCCTGGGTCAGCTGAGTTCATAGTACTCCCTCCCTCCTTTACCACTTATTTGCACTATGTTCATTTAGCACTCAAATACTTCTGTGTTGAAACACCAATGTACACACACACACACACAAACACACTCACTGATGTATATGTCTTGTCTCCTAAATTAAACTGTAAATTTTTGAAAATAGAGATTATAGGGCTTCTCTGGTGGCACAGTGGTTGAGAGTCCGCCTGCCGATGCAGGGGACATGGGTTCGTGCCCCGGTCCAGGAGGATCCCACATGCCGCGGAGCAGCTGGGCCTGTGAGCCATGGCCGCTGAGCCTGTGCGTCCGGAGCCTGTGCTCCGCAACGGGAGAAGCCACAACAGTGGGAGGCCCGCCTACCACAAAAAAAAAAAAAAAAAAGAAAGAAAGAAAATAGAGATTGTAACTTATTATGTTACAGTGAATAAAGTATAAACATTTGTTGAATAGATATTAAAGTTTTCCATTGTACTATCCCATTTCCGGCAGTTCTGAGCACAATGCCTGAGTTATAGCAGAATCGTAATAGTCAACCACATGTTGCTTATCAGCTGTCACCCATCTTGGCATCACTCTTGATTCTTCCCAAGAGGCAAGGATCATTCCCCCTCTCATCGCCCGTAGTATCATCACAGCTATTACATTGTTGCTTTCATTTATTTCTGAAGCTCTTCCCTTGCTAGATTGTAGAGACAGACACCATAATTTCCCATCTTTATCTCTCCAATGCCTTATCAGGTACGTAGTAGATACTTAATAGATCTTGTTAAATATAAATGAGAGTAAATTATTTTATTTCTAGTTCTTGCACTGATATTTAAATTGTCTATACTATTCCAACTGATAAAATAATTCTTCCATTTTGTTCAAACATATAACAGACATACATAATAGGCTAAGTGGTAAAATGGGCTTATGCAGTACATTTCTTTTATTCATTCAGAGACAAAGCGTATTAGTTGAAGAATAATCTTATCAGAAAAGCTTCTATGTCAAATTTTGTACTTCGATAATAATGATTTCTTTCAGGGATGACAAACTGCTATGAAAGCTCAGCAATGGGCGTGGCTAACTCAATATGGTAAATCAGGAAAAGTTTTAGTTTTTCCAAACCATAAAAAGATGAATATATTCCCATTTGACTACCTTCCAAGGATGCTGCAATATTTAACACTGTTATTTATGGAACACAGTAATATGCATTGAGAAAGAACTGTGTAAGCAGCATTCCTGCAAATAATGTTTGGATGAGAACTTCCCCCAGCAAATATTTTCTCCATTCTAAAATGTTCAAAAGTATGCAGAGATAAACCGTAATTACTGGAGACTTTGTAATTAGCGTGCAAGCTTAGGGCGATCCATAGTAGGCTAATGGTTGCGTTCACAGAAGGCTGCAACAACCTACTGGAGCTGGGAGACACAGTACTCAGTAGCACAACAACCAATAGAATACTGTTGACCAGAAGGCCAAATTAGAAATAAAAATATTTTTATTGGCTCTGTTTTTAAACAATAGTTAATTTTGCAATTAGTTTTTATGTAGAAACACTACAGTATTTGTCTAAAATATACAGTAATTTTTTACTGTACTATATTTATTTAAGATTGGATATTTTACTACTGAAGTACAAAGTGGGTGCAAATTTTACATAGTGATTTGTTGTAAACACTTCACCATCATAAAAAAGTATGTCTGAAGTGCCTCTTTAATCAGGTACTAGCGATGTAGATAAATATGGCCCTATGCTCTTAGGAACTTATCGACTGTGTAATGTTTATCTTTACTATTCTAGTCTAGGACAGGCAAGATGGAGTCAAGTTTCCCAATAGATTCTACATGTGTGCCAATATGCTTTTTAAGCTACACTGAGCAACAAACTACATACAACAAAATAAATATTTGTTCCTGTGCAGTCAATTATATACTAAGAAATTCCTTATTGAAATCTTTCTCTCTCATCCCCCAGTGTTCCTAAATAGTCTCAGAATTTAGAGCAATAAACTTAAATCAGAGAGGCCTCAAAAACAACGAACGAGACCAAGGATGGAGTGAGGCTGGCAAATGCAGTAGCTAGTTCGTCAGTAAACATTTCAGTCAGTCAACAATATTTATTTCTGACTTGATCAACTTCGTATGGCAGCTTACTATGCATCGTGAGTTGACAGGCTTAGTTTAGGGCCAAAGAAGTTTGAGCTGTTGCAGAACAGTGGGAAGAGGTAGCAAGAGTCAAGTGATAGCCTTGGAGCTTTCAGCTTGGAACGGTGCTAGCACTGGCCAGACTAATGTCTTGGACTCATAAGACCTCTTGAATTTGCTGTAGGTCACCTGGAGTTTTGTAATCAGAAAAGTGATGAGCTAAGATTGTTGCTATGACTCATGATTGATGAAGGACTTTAAAGTACTGAGGTTTTTATGCACACTAATTGATACTGTTTCTTTCAAGTGTGCAATCATACAGCGATCACCAGACTCTTCAAAAAATGAACACAACAAATAACTCAGAAACACAATCCTAATGACCATATTTTCAAAAAAGTTTTTTTCCCCTTGAGATACCTACATAAGAAACTACAATGCTTTAAGATTTGTAAACAGTTTCTTTTGCTGGCATATGTTCATTTTAATCTGTGGCAATTGTAAAATATTTCACTTAAAGCTTAGTAGGTTCAATTTTTCTTCCTTAGCCATCTTTCCCTTCCCAGATATTTACATGAAGACTTAACCAGAGCCCTATTTTCAGATGTGATAGAATGAATAGGTGGGTCCTGGGCTAGAGTCCTCCCCGAAAGACCAAGCAGTATCCCTGGATCCTGAGACAGCTTGGGGCAAAGTGGCTGGAAATTCTCAGCCACTTTGATGATGGTGATGGTGGAGGGTGCATTAGATGGAGACAAAAAGCATCCTGAGGTTTAGAGACATATCGTCTAGTTGATGTCGGAGCTGAGGATATTGGCTACACAGCATCCCATGGTGGCGTGTACAGCAGAGAAATTATCTTTTGGTTTTCCACCAACCCACGCATTTCCCACCTTTTTTTTAAGGGCCTTTATTTGTTTATTTAAATTACATTTTACCTAAATTAAAAGAAAAATAGTTAAGAAGTATAGTGCTTACTTTGAGCCAGCCATGTTCTAAGTGTTTTTTTCATGTATTAACTCATTTAATAATATTGATTCTATACGGTATGCGCTTTCCTCTTTTACAGATGAAGAAACTGAGGCACAGAGAGATGAAAGAAGTTGTTTAAGGACATAGCCAGTAAGTGAAAGAGCTGAGATTTGAACCCAGGAGTTTAGCTAACTGGTCTTGTCCTCTTAATTTCTGCTTTTTACTGTTTCAGTGTGTAAGTCTATTAAACGAGATACCATACAAAAAATGAAAAACACAGGACTGCGCATAGAAGATGCTCAACAAATTTTAGTTCCCCTTATGTTAAAATGTTGCTGTATACCTGAAACTAACACAACATTGTTAATGAACTATACTCCGATATAAAATAAAAATTAAAACAATGTTGATGTATATGTTTACTTCTAGGGAGGGCAGAGTCCGTTATCGCTGAGATTAAGACTGTAGGCTCAGCAGTTAGTCAATCTGGGTAAAATCCTGCCATCTCTTACTAGCTGTGGCCACGTGAAAACTATATAGCCTCTGTGTACCTTCCTATCCTCATTTGTAAAATGGGTTTTACAGAGTAGTGATCTCAGAGGGTTGCTGTGGGGTTAAATGAGATATCATGTAAAATTCTTGCACAAGTCTAGGTACATAGTAACCACTGATGAAATTTTGTTGTTAGTAGGGAGCGTATACGGAATGATTTAATACCCAGCATTCCACTGGGAATATAGTGGATAGTTAGTAAATATTTAACGAATGGCTGAATAGACATATGACTTAATTAATTTGTCCAAGTTTGATTTGCCCCAGGGATGACTGGGGGCCACAGAGGTTGTATAATATTTTCCTGCTCCCTGAAGGGTGCCAGGATGACTCAGCAAACCCTCATTCCAGCATCTGACAGTGATATGCTAAGCTGCTTGGGCACCATCTGACTTTGACATGATCCCAACTCTGACACATTTCATGGTTTCAGACACTGACAAACCCAAGCCAGGTCAGTCCCAAGGTGCTGAGAGTCGCTGCAGATTGGGGCATAGCCAGAAGAAAATAGTTATTTCACATTGCTCACAATATGCAATACATGTGACTTTCTAATGAGCTTCCTAAATGACAATAATTCCTTTTAAAAAAGTCTATATAACAAACACAATGTTTACAGTGCTGTCCCTCTGAGGTAGCAGAAGGTCTGGGAATATCTTTGGAATAACAAAAATAGGAAGAGAAAAAGTGGTTTAATATAGTTTTGGTGTTTTGTGTACTTAATTGTTAGATAATTAGTGCATTACAAAAGTATATTAATTAGTGTATTCTATTCATGCTGTCATTTATTTGTCTAACAAATACTTATTAACTCCTACTATATGCCAGGCACTATTCTAGGAGTTGAGGACACACTGGTGACCAAAACAGATCAAAATTCTATCAACTATACAACAGAAAATTTACATCAGAATTGCATTACTTCAGTGTCATAATACTTTTCTTAAAATACCATGAAGTTGATAAATTCAATAATGGAATGTTCTATGGCTCTAAATCCCATAGTCTTTTACTAAATTGTAAATATAATTGAAAAATGTTATTATTCCTTTAGAAAAATGTATCTATGAAATTGTGGCTCAATTGTCGTGCCTGTCAAAAACATGATGGTAAAATCTGAGAAAGTTAACAGGGGCCAATTTCTCTAAACCAGAATTTTGAATATTATTTTCCATGAACTGTTAATAGGTTAACTGTTAATAGGCTTAAAAGCAAAAAGTGAATTTCCTGCATAAATAACTTTGAAAATATATCTGTGCTTCCTGAATATCCAAGCATGAAGACTAATACTCAGGATTTCCCAAACCTATTTGATCATGGAACCCTCTTTCTAGTGGATCCTTTTGTTGGACAATTGTTTTACTGAACACATTTTGGAAAAAAAAAATATTTGCCAAGACTCCTGTGTAATTTCAGGGCACAAAGGAATTATAGACAATGGTAGACTTGTAAGAGAAAAAAAATTGAAGAACCAATTTTTCATTTGTTTTGTAAGATGAATGAAAGGACAATAAAACTGCACCTGAGATCAACAGTTTTCCTTCCTAAACAATGTCTGTATTTGACACATGTTCTTCTTCACAGCAGTGAGATGCCTCTCTCTTTCTTTTGATGGCAACGGACACATCTGCACCTCCCTTACTCCATGGACCTGACCTTGTATGTGGAACCACCCCTACTCAACAGCTGCCTTTCAACTTCCTCCATGTCAGTTACCCTCTTTTTCTAGGCTCGTTCACACAGAAGACTATTGAAACAAAAAGTTATTTTCCTTTTGTTTTGGAATAGGTAGTGTATTTACATGGTTCAAAATTCAAGAGGTACAGAAGAGTGAAAAATCCCTCTTCCACGTCAGTTCTCCAAATACCCGGTACAATTAATGTTGCTAACTTCTGGTGTATCCTTCCAGCAATATACAAGCAACATATGCATGTATATTTTCTCCACCCACCAATGTCTATTATAATACTTTTCACACCTCTTTTTTTTCTCTTAGCAAGTTATATCAGAGATTATTTTTGACCAGCCCCTGAGGAGTTTCCACATTCTTTTTTGCTTACTGTGTGCAAAATATTCCACCAAACACTTCGTGCCATAAGTTATTTAACTAGTACACTACTGATTAACATCATTATTTCCGATATTTTGCTATTGTATGTATGTACATTGTATGTACATTGTACGTATGTAAATATTGTTGCAAAGAGTAACCTGGTCACATTCATCATCTCACATCCTTGAGAGTATGTTGGCCGTATGCATTTTAAAGCATTTTTCAGTCAAAGTATATGCATCAGTAATTTCATAGATGTTGTCAAATTCTTCCTGTGGAAGGTAATAACAGGAGTTGTAACAATACACACTCCCACCAATAATATTTAAAAGTTCTTCTTTCACCTACGCCCATGACAGCACTGTACCAAACTTTAAAAACAATTTTTTAATTAATTAATTGATTTATTTTTGGCTGCATTGGGTCTTTGTTGCTGTGCGCGGGCTTTCTCTAGCTCTGGCGAGCAGGGGCTACTCTTCGTTGAGGTGCGCAGGCTTCTCATTGCGGTGGCTTCTCTTGTTGCGGGGCACAGGCTCTAGGCACTCAGGCTTCAGTAGTTGTGGCTTGCGGGCTCAGTAGTTGTGGTGCGCGAGCTCAGTAGTTGTGGCTCGCGGGCTCCGGAGCACAGGCTCAGTAGTTGTGGCACACGGGCTTAATTGCTCCGCGGCATGTGGGATCTTCCCTGACCAGGGCTCGGACCCCTGTCCCCAGCACTGGCAGGCGGATTCCTAACCACTGCGCCACCAGGGAAGTCCCTGTACCAAAGTTTTTGATCTTTGCAAATCTAATAGGTGAAAAAGATATCTTAGTATAAATTTGGAATTTATCCCTTGAAGAAGCAATAGGGTTTTTTAATTGAAAAAATTTTATAGAAATCATTCAAGAATATATTGCATATTTCTCTAGCCCTCTTGTACAACTTATATACAAGTTAATCCTTCTAATGGTCCTTTGACGTTTAGCTGTCATCATAATGGACAAGAATTCTGTGCTCTAATGCGGTGATACATTAAAGGGTAGTGAGGCCTAGAGGCTTTTTGCCAGGAGTGGGACTGGTTTCTGAACACTGTGCCTCTATTGTTTTTCTGGCTACTTAATTTCTTTCAGCTGTGGCTTTTTGTGTACGTGAATATCTTCTTGGCTTCTAATCTGGTTCCTTAATTAACATTTTATCAACTGAAGGAGGGCATGAAAGATGTTCCTAGACTTCAAAATACTAACTTCTAATAGCTCCCATTTATTAAGTATCTTTTGTGTTTCAGGTAGATGTGTGTATGCATTATCTGATTAAATCTTTATAGAGACCTTAGCGGTAGATATTATGACTTGCATCTTACTGTTAAATTTTACTGATAGGCTATATATATATGGCAGAGTTGGGATTCATTGTTCCAATGGCCATATCAACTCTCTCCTACCTCCAGAAGAAAAGGTATTAGCTTTGTGACAACTGTTTTCTTCACTGTTCAAAGACCCTTTTCTCCACTTATGTTTGGATTCCCAGATGTGTTCTCGGGGTCTGGGGTTGCTCTGCATGTGACCTCTGGAAGCACATGGCACCACTGCCTATTACTTTATACTCAATATGCTTTTTTAAAAAAAAAAATAAATTTATTTATTATTTATTTATTGGCTGTGTTGGGTCTTCATTGCTGTGCGCGGGCTTCTGTGCGCGGGCTTTCTCTAGTTGTGGCGAGCGGGGTGTACTCTTCATTGAGGTGCACGGGCTTCTCATTGCGGTGGCTTCTCTTTGTTGTGGAGCATGGGCTCTAGGTGTGTGGGCTTCAGTAGTTGTGGCATGCGGATCAGCAGTTGTGGCTCACGGGCTTAGTTGCTCTGCTGCATGTGGGATCTTCCCGGACCAGGGCTCAAACCCGTGTCCCCTGCACTGGCAGGCGGATTCTTAAGCACTGTGCCACCGGAAAAGTCCCTCAATATGCTTTTGAAGCCAGAAGCCAGGAGTATCTTAATGTGAACCAAAATAACTGAAAAGTCAGGTCAGCAATCATTTTAGCAATAAATGTCTGCTTCATTATATTGTGAACTCTCTCTCTAATGAATTCCCTTTTCAAAGGATTTTATGTGAAGCATGTGACAAGCAGTATATTCTGTTTTGGAATTAGCAAGGAGAGTCAAAGAGCTTGGCATCTGGGCATACAGGTGTCTGATTTATCATTTCCTATCTGCCTTAGCCGCCTCTAAAGTTCCTTTGTTGTTGCTTTATCACGAGATAGAATTTTCCTTCTTCTTGTCCACTCGTAATGCCACGGGAGAGAAATACCCAAAGCTTTGAAAACCTTTGTCTTTGGTTGGGTTAAATTTGTTTTCTTTCCACTTGTGTTTAACAATCTAGCTCCCGAGCATCGTGATGCCGTCCTGGGAGGGGCTCGTTTCTGCTCTTGCTTCTCCAGCTGCAGATGCTCGCCTCACAAAAAGCCAAATTCCTTTCGGATTAAGGAGAGGCACATGTTTCTGCATCTGGGATTCAGGAGGTCTCTTGCTACAAGGAAACAAGTGTTCTCGGAGTTTCCTGGGATGGCCCTGAAGAAATTCTCACTGGGGGGCTGCCCAGCTCTGTCCACAGGCCTGTGTAGAGGACAGGCCAGGAGGTGCAGAGCCCCTGACTCACACCAGGGGGTCATGCCTTAACACCCTTGAGACAGAACCTCTTTGAGTGTCAGACTGACCAACTGAGGGCAGATATTTCGTATATAGAAACTGTAAAATATTACTCCCCCAGTAATAATAATTTTTATCTTCACCAGTTCCACTTGAGAAACAAATGATTTAAATTCCCTCTTTTGAATTTTTATGATTCCAGTTTTTGAAAGAAATTGTTAAGGTTTGAGATTTTCCCCTTTCACTTCAAATCACCTATGTTGACTGGACATCACGGCTTTTCGGTTCATTGTCTATTTTCAAACCTCAACAGACACACTCGAACTTCTGATAACTAAGACTTGTAAACAGAAGGCAGCAAACTGATGAGCACTTGAGGAATGTGTCCTTCCCCAGAGAGCAGAAGAACAAATCAAGACGAGAACCTTGGATATTGACTACATTTTAATCCTTTCTTTTTTTTTAGGCGGAGGGTAGATTTCTTGAAATATAATTTTTAAGCATGATTCTCTTTACTTGGTTTTGTGGTTTATAGGGATTTCCCATTATCTCTGTTAGATCTTCTTTGTTTATTTTCAGTGTCATTTTCTTTTGAATTATTTGATTAATTTCTTTTTTATTTTAAAAACTGTCCTCCTTTTTATCTTTTATTTATCCGTTTATCCGTCGACGAACACTTGGGTTGCTCCCACCTTTTGGCTATTGTGAATACTGCTGCTATTAAAATGAGTGTACAAAACAAAATCCTTTCTTTTTGAAAAAGGAAAACTGTAGCAAATTACCAACACTGGTCCTACAAGAAACTTAAAACAAGTAATCAGTTAGTATCCTCTCTCCTCCCCAGATGTTGCTTTTAACTGGTTGTTCCAGTTCAATTCCTTTTACAAACTACATTATGTATTTTAAAAAACACAGTATGTTAAACTCCCCAGAGTGGAAGTTACAGTTTAAACTAGTCTAGGATGCCTGCTCTTCCCTTTCCAGTATTAATACAGCCCCTAGTTTTACTTTACAAAAATCACTTTCTGCATATCTTAAAACCCCCACTGACTCCGTTAAAAAGATATTATGAATTTGTAAGGTGTCGACGCTCTGTAATATGATTTATGAATGTCTATTATGTTTTGGCTTCACATAGTGTGAGATGTAATTACAAGGTAATGACGTGGGTTTCCGTATGTGTCACGAGCTAGGTTTCATTACTTTGTGTTTCTGTAGTTCGACACACTTATAAAATGGGTCCAAGTTGCCAATTCAATGGCAAAGCTATTATCTGCATTTGGATGCCTTTCGTTAAAAAAAGTTGCGATGTTGAGATTATTTTCACGCCGTGGACATTTGGGGCAGCTAGAAAAATCTATAGACTCCTCCATGTAATTTGAAAACTTCTTAAAATACATAGATGTTCAAAGAAAACCAATTTTGTTGACATGAAGCTTATTCTTATTTCCCACTACTTGGTGTCACCTCTCAAATGTTGTTACCACAGACCCACACACAACATAGATAGGCTTCTAGGTTAGAATCAGATTGAAAACGCTTTTAAGGAACCTTTCTTCTTAAAGAGCTAGTAAAGATGTGGAAGGAAGCCAGGATTTTAAGCTTAGCCATTGCCTCCAATCCCGGCCACTTCCCCCGTTGCCCCAGTGCCCTTAGGATTTCGATTCTCTCCCTTTCTTCTGGTCTCTTCTGTCTGAGGGAAAATCCTGGTGATTGCTAATGCATCCTTATTAAATAGTTGAAAAGGCTACTTGTATTTGTAACAGAAATGTACGTTTGTGTTCTTCAGCTTGATTTCTTTGACTTTTGTTCTAGCCTTCTGAGGACATGGGTTTCGTTAAGTGGATGATGATCTTTTGTTCTGCTGAACATTTTAATGGGTCTGGATATAAATGTTTGTTGTAAGGGAATGACTTCATTTCTCTTTTTTCCTGAAGGGAACATAATTTGGAGAACTGGGGGCAATCTGGGAAGGAAGGATGAAAGAAGGGAGGACAAGAATAAAGGAGGTAAGGGGCTTCCCTGGTGGCACAGTGGTTAAGAATCCGCCAGCCAATGCAGGGGACACGGGTTCGAGCCCTGGTCCGGGAAGATCCCACATACCACGGCGCAACTAAGCCCGTGCGCCACAACTACTGAGCCTGAGCTCTAGAGTCCGTGAGCTACAACTACCGAGCCCGCGTGCCGCAACTACTGAAGCCCGCGCACCTAGAGCCTGTGCTCCACAACAAGAGAAGCCAGCACAATGAGAAGCCCGTGCACTTCAAGGAAGAGTAGCCCCCGCTCGCTGGAACTAGAGAAAGCCCATGTGCAGCAACAAAAACCCAACGCAGCCAAAAATAATAAAATAAATAAATTTAAAAAAATAATAAAGGAGGTAAGATGTGAAAATTTTGCGTGATACATGATGTAACCCTTTAATGTGCCCACAGATCTTCAATAAAGTCATTTTTTTTTTTTTAACAAAAGGAGTAGTGAAAACAGGTGAAGGGGGTGATTTCCGTGTACAGAGCGAGCATGCATGAATTCAGGAACCAGAACAGAGTGAATGGAACAGAATTTTATGGACACTTTTGCCAATTTGAATGAATGGAGATGACACCAAATATATGTTATGCTCCAAGGGCCAATAGGAGTCTGGATGACATCTAAGATACTCAAAGAGAGGGGAAAGAAAACAAACAAACAGACAAAAGAAACTCTAATGTTTTCAGTTTGAGGTAGCTGTCACTCCCGGATGACATTCCTTTCCTACTTCCATTGAAAAATAATGATTCGTTTATTTCTTTTTCATAGACAAGTTGATCTCTCAGCTGTTAATTATCTGCTTTCCTTAACTCTCTCTAAAGCATCTCCTTCAGGACTCCCTTCTTCTGTGGAGTTTGTCGTTGACTCTGCAGGTGAATTAGCTGGCACAGGGGGCAAAGAGGCCACTGTGGGGAGTGGATTTCTGTGGTCAGCCCTTTGGCTGCTTATGAATTGTATAATCTTAACTTTTCCAAGCTCCCGTTTCTTTATTGGCAACAACATTTCATAAGACTGTATTAAAATGTTTTTGAAAATTTGTATCCGCCAGATGTTTTAAAAAAACATTTACAAAAACCAGAACATAATGTAGCTAGTTTTAGTAGAGAAGAAAGTTATTAAAGATGGTTTACAGAATCTTTGGAAAGGCCAGAAAATCAGACATGGCGGCCTCATAGCCAAGAAAAATATTGAATTCACTCCCGGCTTGGGCGAGGGCCCAGCAGTCCATGCTACCAGGCTGAGCAAAGGACACTTACTGCTATGAACCCTGTTCCTCTCGCCTCTGTGCCCTGACACACCATGAGCGCCGGGGACGGGGCGGCCTGTGCAGTCTCCTTCTC